>NC_135712.1:211933698-212241329 GCF_964656455.1 Halichoerus grypus
AGAAGATTGTTCTCATTAATGCAGATGGGCATCATCCAATCCACTGAGGACCCAAATAGAACAAAAAAGTGGAGTAAGGGGGAATTTGCTCTCTGTTTGAGAGAGCTGCTTTTCCTGCCCTTGGACATTGGTGCTCCTGGTTCTCCGGCCTTCAGACTCAGACTGGAACTTCCACCATCAGACCCTGGTTCTCAGGCCTTCTGACTTGTGCTGAATTATATCACTGGATTATATTATCTTTTCTGGTTCTCCAGCTTGTAGATGGCAGATCATGGGACTTCTTGGCCTCCCTAATCAGGTGAGCCAATTCCTATAATAAATCTAATGATAGATAAATGATAGATAGGTAGATATAGATAGATGATAGATAGATAAATGATAGATAGATAGATAGATAGATAGATAGATAGATAGATAGATAGATTCTGTTTCTGGAGAACCCTGATTAAGACACCCACATTCATAGTAGCCTTATTCACAATAGCCAAAAGGTAGAAACAACCCCAGTGTTCATTGTAAACAGAATATGGTCTGTTCATACAACAGAATATTATTCAGCCTTAAAAAGGAAGGACATCTGACACTGGCTACAACATGAAAGAACCTTGAAAACATTATGCTCCCTAGAGTCATCCAAAAGGACAGGCAGTAGATGGTGGGAGCCAGGGGCTGAGGGAGGGGATGGGGAGTCAGTGTTTAATGGGGAGAGAGGTTCAGTTTGGGAAGATGGAAAAGTTCTAGAGATGGATGGTGGGGACAGTTGCACAACAGTGTGAATGTGCTTAATGCCACTCAACCTTACACTTAAACATGGTTAAGATGGTAAGTTTTATGTTATATGTGTTTTACTATAGTTAAGAATAAAAAATAAAATTTAAAAGAATTCTAGTGAAGAGTACTTAGAAATATGGAAGGATATTGACATTCTAAGTGAAAAAAATAGGTAACAAACATACAATACACCCAAATCTTTGTAAAAAAAATTATATAAATGATTTTTTAAGCTGCAAATATCTCAATATTAACAGCAGTTATGTCTGGGCCGTAAGATTATCGGTGAGTTTAATTTTCTCTTTGCTAACTTGTGTTTTCTGCGATGCACGTGTGGTTATTTGATGCTTATGAAAATTCAGATGACAAAAACCAGTCTCTTTCCCACTGAGGCTCATGGCGGAGGTGAGAGGAGAGAAGAGGGGTAGGCCAAGTTAATAGTGGCCCTGCAGCTGAGTATCATGTGGGGCTGGGATGCCTAATGGTCTTTGTGACTGATTACCTGGACCAGGTGGTCACTGGCAGCTGGCAGAAACCAAGGATAGACCCCAGCCTCAAACCTGGGGATGGTATGGAGGGGAGAGAGAAGAAGGATAGGAAGGAGCCCCCCCAAATAAGAAGAGCACACCAGACCTTTGCCTGGGTGAGTGGAGTAGTGGAAGGGTCAGAGCACATTGGCAGCCTCCTGGCCATGCCCAGTGGCATCTGCCTCCCCCCTACAAGCCCGTGGGAGCTCCTTCTGGGTACTGACCCAGGGTGGGATGCCCATGTCTACCAGAGATAGAGTTCCAGCCCCAGCTCCACTTCTGATGGGATGAGTCCACTCCATCCCAGCCCCACCATCCCCACACTGTCCCTATCTCCACTCCTGTTTCCATCCCCAGCTCCTCCACGTCCAATTCTGCCATAAGCCCCATCTTCAGTTCCACTCCTGACCTCATTCCCAATCCTCACCCAGTCTCCAGCCCCTTCCCAACCCCCTTTTCACCCCCTTTCCCTCTCCATTCCCAGCCCCCAACTCCGTTACCCCCAAGCCCTCCTCCTTCCCCCTCTGGTGGTTAGTAGAGTAATGATTGTCCCCAAATATCCACGTCCTTGTCACTGAATCTTGGGAGTATGTTCCATGCAAAGAGACTTCGCAGCTGTGATTGACTTAAGGATCTGGAGAAGGGGAGATGATCCTGGATTGTCCTGGTGGGGCCCAGTGTTATCCCAGGGTCTTTAGAAGAGGGTCACAATCAGAGAGAAGGAGGTGTGATGATGAAATCCAAAGGGGAGCAATGTGCATTGAAATGGAGGAAGGGGCCCCGAGCCAAGGAATGCAGGAAGCTTCTAGAAGCTGGAAAAGACAAGGAATGGATCCTCCCTTAGAGCCTCCAGGAGGAACTGGCCCTGTGGACGCTTTGATTTTAGCCCCGTAAGACTCATTTTGAACTCCTAATCTCTGGAACTGTAGGATAATATATGTGTGTTGTTTTAAGCTACTATTTGTCTTAATTTGTAAGCAGCCCTGGGAATCATACACCCCTCCACCCAGGCTCTGGCCCTTTGCATACCCTCCCTTTCCTCCTTCTCTCCCCCTAGCAGAGAGAGAAGCCACACACTTGTCTGGCTGCCCTGTTTCCCTAGTCAGCTCTGTGCAGGGTGATTTCCCAAACTCTTCAGGCTGGGCTGGGCGTGGGCACCCGTCACCACCTTGCTTCCTGAGGCTAACTAAACCTTTCACTGAAGTCCCGGAGAGCCAGATCCCAACAGTTGTGCTCTGCCCTGGATTTGAGAGAGGGAGGTCAGAGGCCATGCGCTCCAGCCCGTCATGGACTCAGGCTCCCTGCTTTCAGCTGGGCTGGGACAGGCGGGGCTGGAGTATGTTTGCTCACCTGGCCCAGCTGGAGAGGGGTTATGGGGGCCAGGGCCATGGCTAAATGGTGGGGTTTCAGCTGCTGTGGGGAAGTAAAGAGCCACTCAGAGCTTTTAATTCAGGCTCTGGGAGCTTCTCACCCCCATACCTGGCATCTTTCCCATCTCCCCAGAGGATCTTGAAGACAGCTCTGGGCACCTGGCAGGGTATGAGCATGGAAGCTTTGACACCTTGTGGGCAATAATAATAACCATAATAATAGTAGCAATGATGATATTAGGCTCTGGGCTAACTAAGCCCAAATGTTTGACCTTCACAGAACACCCTCAAGATTTTCATATTATCCACCTTCCGCCTTAACTCTTATTTATTTATATTTTGTCAAATAAAACCCCTTTAAAAACCCCGAATCAATTACTTTTAAAAACTGTGGTAAAATATGCATAACATAAAACTGACCATCTTAACCATTTTTAAATGTATAGCTGTGACATAAAGCACTTTCATATAATCCTGCAGCCATTACCCCACCCTCCGTCTCCAGAACTTTCTCATCTTCCTAACCTGAAATCTGTCCCCATGAACTACAGACTCCCCATTCCCTGCCCCAGCCCTGGCTCCCACCCTCTCCTCTCCATCTCTGCCGACAGGACTCCTCTGGGGACCTCCTGGGAGTGGGGTCCTGTGGGATGTGTCCTTCTGTGTCTGGCTCCTCTCACTGAGCCCAGTGTCCTCAAGGTCCATCCACATTGTAGCAGGTGTCAGGATTCCTTCCTTTGTGAGGCTGAATCATATTACATTGTATTGATATACCACATTCTGTTGACCCATTCATCCACCAATTAAAAGCCTAAATCAATTACTTAAAAAGAAACACAACTCTTTATTTTGGAATAATTATGCACTCACAAGAAATTGCAAGAATTTCACAGGTCTCCTGTACGTTTTACTCAGTTTTTTCCCATTGGTACATCTTATATAACTATACAGTTTCAAAAACAGGACACTTACCTGGATGTGACCTATAGATCTTATTCAGATTTCAATAGCTGTTATGTTCATTTGTGTGTATGTGTGTATGCAATTTCTTCACATGTATAGATTTATGTAACCACCCCCAGAATTATAAAGCTTTAATCAATATATTTAAAAAAAGAAATTTTGTAACCCTGCCATGAATGAAAAGTGGATATCACCAGCAGTGAGGCAAGCTTATTTAAAAATAAATACAATGTAGGGGCACCTGGGTGGCTCAGTCGTTAAGCGTCTGCCTTCGGCTCAGGTCACGATCCCAGGGTCCTGGGATCGAGCCCCGCATCGGGCTCCCTGCTCGGCGGGAAGCCTCTTCTCCCTCTCCCGCTCCCCCTGCTTGTGTTCCCTCTCTCGCTGTGTCTCTCTCTGTCAAATAAATAAATAAAATCTTTAAAAAATAAATAAATAAATAAATACAATGTAAACAGTGTCACTACATTCTGGCTGGATACTGTTGTCTGCCGAAGGACTTTTTTTTAACCAAACAAAGGGATTAAGTGTTAAGGGGCAGAAACATGTATTAGCACCAATTAGCCCCTCTCCTTGAGCTATTGAGAATTGAAAAGGGAGTGGATTACTTGCCACACAATTCAGTGATTCTCAAATGCAGGTCCATCCATCACCCAAAGTGTCTTCCTAGGGAAACACTGTATCAGCTCATTAAATCTGCACAGCAGCCCTAAGAGAGAGGTACTATTATTTTTCCCATCTTACAAATCAGGAACCTGTGACTCAGAGGGGCAAAATGGCTTGCCCTACTTAATTTTCTAGCTGTGTGACCTTGGGTAAATTGCTTAGCTTCTCTGGAGTCAGTTTCCTTGCTAGTGACATGGAGGTAACGATAGTCTCTCTTAGTGCTGTCAAGAACATTAAATGAGATAATACTGAATGCTGAGCACTTAGAAAAGAGCGTGGCACCAGTAAGTAGTCAGTAAAATGTGCCATTATTATTATCATTCCCACAGGTTGCCTTAAATTTCAAGGTCAGCTATAATAAGAAAACCCATTACCGTTTATCTTGGGTCCACTTTGGGCCAGGCAGTGAGCTAAGCTCTTGACTTGCTTTATCTCTGTGTCCCTTTAGAACAGTTGGGTCAGGCTCCACCCTCCCCATGTTACAGATGAGCAAACTGGGGCTCAGAGAGGTGGATTCACTTGCCCAGAGTCATACAACTTAGGAAGGGGAGGAACTCAGAATTCAAACTTGCTGACTCTAAAACCAGAGCTTTCCACAGCCCTTGGAAGCCCGGACTAGGGGCCCCCAGGCCTGGAATTCTGCAGAGTCCTCCCTTCATGGGGGCTTTGAAGGTGGCCTCTGGTAAAAGTTGGGGCACTCTAAGCATCTGAGGTTTTGACCACCCAAGAGAAATGGCATCAGTCCAGCCCAGCCTCCCATAACACAAACAGGAAGACCTAGGCCCCCAAAGGTGAAATGATTGGGCTGGGTTACATAGCCAAGGACTCCCAGGCAGCTGAGCCAAGCCCGTTGGGGGTGGGTGCGCGACTGTTGCCCCTGGTATGGGAAATAGCA
This sequence comes from Halichoerus grypus, assembly GCF_964656455.1. Classification (NCBI taxonomy): domain Eukaryota; kingdom Metazoa; phylum Chordata; class Mammalia; order Carnivora; family Phocidae; genus Halichoerus; species Halichoerus grypus. The sequence continues at coordinate 211,938,891 of NC_135712.1, forward strand.
GCATGGAGCTTTGACGGTGTGGAGGTAGTTAAACCTAATGGTTAAGAGCCCGGAGCCTGGACTCAGCTGCCTGTTTTCACATTGTGGCCTTCCCCCCACCTTGCATGCCCTCAGCAAGTGATTTCGCTCTTTCTTCCTCAGTTTGCTCATCTGTAAAGTGGGGAGAGCCAGGGTACTCCTCTCAATGGGCTCATTATTATTTTAAATTACTGTTCTAATAACAGTCCCCCTAACTCCCACTCCCGGTGGGTAGGGATGGGAAGCACACTCCCTTCCCACCCCCCCTCCCACCTCCGCCCTCCCTGGATGGGGCCAGCCCCTCTGCTTATGCCCAGGGCAGCCGCCACCGCACAGCTAGGCTGCCCTGGTGCAACGGGGAGTGGTTCGGCAGGTTTTTCCTCTTGGTCTGCCTGCCTGCCTGCCTGCCGTGGGGCAACCAGCTGTCCTCTGCCTGTCTCACCTGGGCCGGGCTGTTCTAGGCTCTCATGCTCCTCTCTGCCAGACTGAGCCAGTGGGCACTGGGCGCTGCATCAGGATGCCCAGCATCTTCGCCTACCAGAGCTCCGAGGTGGACTGGTGTGAGAGTAACTTTCAGCACTCGGAGCTGGTGGCCGAGTTCTACAACACGGTGAGGTCCAGGTGGGAGGGCTGGGGGTGGCAGCCTTAACAGACTGGGGTTCCAACCTGGCTTCTCCACATCATCGCTGGGGAATCCTGCTTGAGGATTCACCCCTCTGAGCTTTGGCTCATCTGTTAGTCAAGGAGTGCTGGCTTTCATTCATTCATCTTTGTTTGGCATCAGGCTCTGTGGAAGGTTTTGGAAATGCAGCAGTGTCCAGGGAAACAGCCAGTCTCTGCCCCCCCCATCCCCCGCCAGAGCAGATGACACAGATGTGACTCCAGGCATTCACAATCCGGGCTGATGGTGCTTGTAATGGGAGTTGCACAGGCAGCCTTGGAGATCAGGGAGGGGTGGGTGGGGGGAGTGGATCAGAAAGGGCTTCCAGGAGGAGGTGACTGTGTTTAGTTTTTTTTCAGCTGTACCCCCAGCCTAGGTTGACCAGCTCATTCCAGTTTGCTGGGGACTGTCCTGGTTTCAGCATTGAAAGTCCCATGTCCTGGGGACCCCTCAGTTCTAGGCACACCAACACAGTGGGCCATCCTTCCTCCAGCCCTTGCTATGGGGCCATATTGGAAGGGCTCAAAATGCCTAAATGGCACAGGCATTTCAGCAAAGCTTGGAAGATGCAAAGCAGCCAAAGATGCATATGGCTGTACTACCCCCATGTGGGGTGCTGGGGAGACTGCTGTGAATCAGGCAGGCTGCTCACCTTCCCGGAGCCCCTGGGAGGGGGGGTGATGCAGCCTATGTGCTTTGCTCTGTACCCTGCACATAGCGAGGGTGCTTAGTACACAGTGAGTGATACAAGCATACTTTTATTGAGTACTTACTATGTGTGGCAGGCGTTGTACTAAACGTTTTACAGGAAAAATCTCAGTTTAATCTTCACAACGACTTTGGGAATTAGGCAGAGTGTATATTACATAGAGTTAATCCCGTTGTCCAGGTGAGGAAATGGCCTTCAGGGAGACTGAAAGATATACCAAGAGTCATGCTGGCACTTACAGCTAGGATTTGAACTTGGTGCTTCCGAGAGATTCTTTTTGGGGGGTGGGGGAGAGGGAGCTCAGTCCCAGGATGCCCTGGTTGCTTTTACCCTGTTTGACCTCACCAATTTCCAGAGCTGGGAGGTGGGAGTTTGAGATTCAGGGGTCCCCTCTGGTCTCCCTGGTTCTTGTTCCTCCTGGACAGAGATACTGACCCTGGTCCTCAGTACCCTCACCTGACACATGGGAGGGGGCTGAACATACTGATCTCTAAGGTGGAGAAGAGGTTTGAGGTTCTGGGACCCCTCTTTCTGGATTCCCTGGCAGCCCACCCCGAGGTGGGGGTCCCCACAGAAGGCACTGAGAAAGGGCTGACTTAGGGCTGGGCTGAGCCTCCAGTCTAGCTGTGCTTGACAATGCAAAATGCTCCTCCATTCAGTCCTCCTTCAGCCCCTCTCTATATGTAGCAAATTGAGCGACTGGCAGACACCCTTTGAGGCCGCAGGAGACGTGGTCATGACACATACTAGACTTCAACATCATCATCTCCCAGTACCTGCATTTCCAGATACTTATCAAAGAGAAACAAAAGTTTCGCAAAATGATAGTTGCCTTTCCCTGGTGTGAACACACTTGGACATTTCCTTTCCTATTGAAAAGGCTCTTGCAAAACAGACCAGGGCATGAGGAATTGAATCCGAGTTATGTTATAAAGGGTCTCCCCAAGATTTTCTCCTCCCAAACACTTCTGAGTATCCCAAACCCATCACCAGAGCTAATAAATCATTGAGTTCAGGAATTGGCAAACATTTGCTACAAAGGCCAGATATTAACTGTTTTTGGCTTTTTGGGCCATACAGTCTGTATGGAAATGACTCAGCTCTACCATTGTACCTGGAAAGCGGCCATGGATAGTATGTAAACAAATGAGGGTGGCCGTGTGCCAATAAAACTTTATTTATGGACACTGAAATACGCGTTTCACTTAACTTTCACGTGTCACAAGATACCCTTCTTTTAATTTTTCAACCATTTAAAATTGCAAATGTCACTCTTGGCTCATAAGCCATACAAAACAAGACGGGGGGGAGTCTGGCACGGGGCTAGAGTTTGCCAGCTTATGAGATATATATATATGTATATATATATTTATAATATATATATTTATAATAACCAGCCAAATAGAAAACAATAAGATCTTTTCCTTTTGGCCTCTCAGATCAGTAATTAAAAATGAATTTATTTGGTAGTGAATGTGGGCACACTCGTACTTTGCAGCTTCCTGGGGGCAATTTGTCAAGTTGCGTGGAGACGTGGAATTAGAGATAGCGCCCCCTCCACCCCCACTCCATCATTGCACTTCCAAGAAGTTGCATCAAAGAGATAATCCCAGTGGAAAACAAAATTTATATATAGTCCTGTCTGAGTCCTTTGTAATTGCAATAAAAAATAATGGAATACATAGAAAGGGAGTCATAGCATTTTCACCAGCCTGTGTAGGGCTGAATACATTCTGGTCAAATACTGCGCAGCTCTTTAAAAGCATGTTAAAAGCATGTTTTTGATCCAGGTATATAAATGAAGACAAAATACGTAGCAAGAATTTTCTTAAAAAATCGATTCATGTTGATTTCATCAGGATCCACTTAGGAGTCACTTCACTCTTCAGAAACTTATTTTCTCGATGCCTGCGAGGTTCGCTGAGTCTGGAGTGGGGGGAGGCGGAGCCCAGCCCTGCACGATCAGGGTACAGAAGGCAGCAGTCGAGGACTCAGCTCAGGGGTTGACAAATTTCATAGAGGAGGGCACCTAGGAGTTGGGTTTTGAACGATGGATAGGAGCTTGCCAAGTAGGGTAGGAGTCGAGGAAAAGAGAGAAGAGAGAAAAAGGATGTACTGAGTCTTGGAAATAAAGAGCCTGCACAGTTTGGGAAAGGGAAGTGTGTTTCTGTGGCTAGAAAATGAGAAGAGATGAAGATGAACAAGTTTTGAATGCTGGGTCAGAGTGTTCGAAAAATATATCCTGTATTTCCTGATGGACTCATTGGACTCATTCATTCATCCAGCATCAGTGCTATGAACCAACCCGTGCTGATTGGTCCTGGGGTCCCGGAGAGGCTCGGTGCTCCCAGGATAAGGAAGTGGGGTGTTCAGAATTGGATTTGACCAGTCCCATGGTTAGCTTGTGGCAGAGGGAGGGCAAAGGGGCCAGAACGGGCAGCGGGGAGCCATGGGGATGGCACAGGAGGCCTCTGCTTGCTGAATGGGGAGGGAACCTCAATGCTTAAAGAATGCGTAAATGTTCTCTAAGGCATATGGAGCAAATGGACCAGCATAAGCAAAGGCCTTGAGGTGAGAGAGAATAGCAGATCAAGGAACGGTTGGGGGCTTGAAGCCAGAGCCCAGGCTGCCCAAGAAGGAGGAAATGAAGGCTGAGAGACAGGTGGAGGAGGTTTCCAGGGGCCACGTGGGGAATGCCTGGCAGAGGAGTGTGAGCTCCATGGTGAGGGCACTGGAGAGCCATGGGTGACTTTTGAACAGCAAAGAGTCAATGATGTGGGCAGTAGCTGGGGCACCTGGTTGCCTTTCATAGATGGCCCTGGAGAGCCAGGAAGGCATATCCAAGAGGGGCAGAGGTCAAGGGCGTGGGAGGGCCTGGGTCAGGTGGGGTGGAGGAGAAGTCAAGGTGTGGGCTGCTCCAGTTTACTTCTGCTGGCGTCGGCCTGGTGGCCTCCAGGTGTGGCCTCCTTCTGGGCGGCTGACAACTTAGGAGAGTTTCAAGTCATGGAGGAGGAAGTTTCAAGGCTCCCTGGCTCTGAGAGGCAGCTGTGCTGCTGAATTTCTTTCCTGGGGTCCTGCCAAAGCTTCAGAAGCCCCGCATCTCATCCTCTCCAGAAAGCTTCCTCTCGGATGCTTGGATACAGAACAAAGGGGTGGTGTGTCTGGAGTGGGGAACAGCATAGGCAAAGGTGCGGTGGTGGGCATAGTCTGGGGGAGGGCTACAATAGAAGCGACAGAGAGGTCGGAGTGGGAGGTGGTGCAAGGGGGTGTAGGCTGCAACACCCGTACCTCCTACAGCCTCCCCACCTCCTTTTGCAACCGAGCATTCCTGTCGCTGGCCTCTGCACTGTGGGCATTCCTGTCCCTCTCTCTTGAATGCTGTGTGATGCAGGGGGAGACCCTCCCCTCTCTGAGCCCCCGGCTGTGAGTAACAGGTCCCATGAGTTCTAAACCATGCCTCCCTCTTCTGCCTTCCTTCTCATCAAATTCACAGCAAAAGCAATTGTGCCAGCCCTCCCCTCCCTGCCGAAAATGAGGAGGGCCTGGTTCCTGCCCTCAGGGAGAGCAGACACTATTAATTGAATAATTTCACACACTGGTGACCATGCCCATGACACATCTTGGCTCAGACTCGATAGGTCCCTCTGGACCTCTTTTCTCCTTCAGAAAAAGCCTTCTGGGGATGACAGAGGGGTCCAATTTGAAGAGATAATGACCCCTTCATTTTGTTCATGACTCAACAAGAATTGATTGAGTCAGGCACTGTTTCAGGCTCTGGGGACACAGAGGTGACCAAAGTAAACGAAAACATCTGCCCTCACGGGGCCAGTGTCCTGGGGGATGGAGGAGACAGACAAAAAACAGAAGTCAGAAGTACAGCATGCAGGTGGGACAGGGAAGAAAGACTCATTCATTCATACGTTCATTCATTTACTCATTCATATTTATTCAGCAAATATTTATTGAGTACTTATTCAGAAAGGGAGCAGCCAAGGGTTCTAATAGTGATTAACCCATAGGACCATGGAGAGGGTGAAACATCTACTGGGCATCCCAAATGTTCATCATGGATGAATGGATAAACACCCTGTCATTCATCCACACAATGGACTACTACTCAGCCATAAACAGGAGTGAAGGGCGGACCCACGCTACATCATAGATGAACCTTGAAAACACGATGCTCAGTGAGAGAAGCCAGTCACAAAAGGCCACACACTGTGTGATTCCATCCATATGAAATGCCCAGAAGAGCCAAATCTGCAGAGATAAGAAGCAGATGAGTGGTTCCCCAGAGCTGGCGTGCGTGGGGGGGCGGGGCTGTGGTAAGGCAGGGGAGTGACTGCTAATGGGGACAGGGTTTCTTTTTGGGGGTGATGAGAATGTTCTGGAATGAAATATTGGTGATGGTTGCACAACCTTGTGAATAGTCGATTGAAACCCACTGACTTGCACACTTTAAAAGAGTGAATTTGATTGTATGTGATTTATATCTCAATTAAAAAAAAACAGATTAAAAAAAAAAACCTTACAGTTCTTGGCACATCCTAAGCATCGAATAAACAAGGCTATTGCTATTAGAAGTAAACATAGCACAGAGATGCAAAAGTGTTAATGTATTCATTTTTTTTTTTTAACAAATAGCACTTCCTGTAATCCTCATAGCAATTTTATGAAGTAGGTACTCTTATGCTCCACATTTTTACAGATGGGGAATTAAGGCTCAGAGAGTGTACGTTTCCTCCTCAGGGTTTTGCAGCATGTAAATCACAAGTGCACAAAAGCTGTGTATACCGAAAGTGCCGGAAAATACATGTCTACCACATGTATTTTCCGTGGGCCACCTGGTCCCAGAATCTCTCACTCAGTTAACCACAGCATTGTGAGGCCACTCAGTTACTGAGTGATTAACAATTAATTATGTGTGTTTTAATTCATGCAAGTAAGTCCTGTTCGGGGAGGGTCTGTGGCTGGTGCTTTAGCTTCACGGCCCCAGCCCTGCACCAACATTCTTGTGCATGTGTTGAGTGGATATAGAGGGGGTCCTCAACAGGTGACAGAGCCAGGTGTGCGTGGTGGGACTTTGAGCTTTGGCGGTGGGGAGAAAGAGCATGGGGGTGTTTGGTGATGTTTGTTGATTTGGTTGATTCGACACATTTTTCTTGAGCGCCCACTGCGTGCTCAGCGAGGTGGGTGTTGGGGACACAGCCAGGGGTAAAACAGGTGCGTATCGTCCTCACGGAGGTCACCGTCCAGTGAGGAGGAGAGGGACAATAAAGGAGTCAAGAATGCATCGATGGAGTGCACAAGTGAAACAGTGGATGGGAGGGGAGAAGTGTGTGGAGGTGGGGAGGCAGCTCCAGGTGGCCAGGGAAAATGAGAACGCGGATCCCCCACTGCCTTTTCCCAAAGCTGAAATGGGCAGTCAATTCAGGTCAGTCTGCCTTCCTCCCTTCTCTTATGTTCTTCTCTTCTTCGTTCCTCCCCACCGCCCCCCCCCCCCCCCACCGCTTCTCTCTTTCCTTCTTCCAGACCTAAGGTACCCAGCCACATCTATTTACCAGACGCCCTGCTAGGTGCTGGTGATCAAAAAAGCAAATTATTCCAGAATAACAGCAACACTGTTATTCATACTCAGTATGGCAGCTGTGGTGGACATGTATTTTCTGCATGCGTTATTCTCCACCAAAATTTACTGAGCACCTACTATGTGTCAGGCAGTGCTCTAGACACTGGAGTTTCATAGCAGTGAGCAAAACTCTCGGACCCCGTAGCACTTGGTTCTCTAATCCTCACTGTGATGCTTGGAGTTAGAGAAGGAAAATGAGGCACAGAATGTCCCCCCAAACCCTGACTGGGTAGACCCGTGAAGGCAGACTTCGTTTTGGGGTACTGCTAGGTCCTTGAGCAGCATAGTAGATACTGAAGGAGTGGTTGGTAAGCAAATGGGTGGATGGATGGATGGATGGATGGATGGATGTGAAGACACCTGATGGGGCTGGGACTCAGAGAGTCCAGCTCATGATCCTGGGCAGGAGCCTGTCCCTCCTGGAAGAGTCTAGGTGGGGCCAGCGGTTGGGAAATGTGGGGGCCCAGCCCCAGAGGCAGGGAGGGAGGCCCCAGTAGGGAGCGGTCTCTGATGCTATCAGAGACTCTGAAGCCAGTTGGAACTCATTAGTCAGAGGCGCCGCCCGTTGCTTTGCCCTCATTCTGCACACTCAGGGGCGTTATCAGAAACTTCTGTCTTGGTTCTGCTGGCCTCTGAGCTTGGAGCAACTAAACCAAGGATCAGCCTGTCGCTATTATCTCCCACAACAACAACAGCAGCAGTAACCCATGCTATTTGTTGAGCTGAAACCACATCCCTGGCAAGGTAGTCTTTAGATGCCTGGCCTCATGCATGCCCCTCAACAGTATCTGCACTAGCCATTAATTATTCTCCGCCATTTTGCTGATGCAGGAAAGGGAGACCCAGAGACACTAGGCCACACAGCCAGGGAGCAGGGAAGCCCCCTCTTAATCATTGCCACCTGTCTTGTCCTCTCATCTTTTAAGGCAGGGGGTAAAAACAAACTCTGGAGTCCCCCAGAGCTGTGCAACCTCAGAGAAGTCACTCTACCTCTCTGAGATCCAGTTTTTTCATTGCCAAACAAGAACTAGAAAGCCAGACCTTGGGGGTGTGCATGAGGAAGCAATATCTATAAAATTGTGCTGTCAAAAGATAAGAAAGTAACAGTCATAGCACCTTCCATCCAGAACTTTCCAGGTACAATCCCTTCTGCCAAGTGTTTTCATGTGTGTGACTGGTGATCCACATAAACCTGCTTTGAGATCCAGTCAACAGGAAATATTTATTGAACACCTACTCTTTCCCAGTTCCTGAGGTGACAATGGAGAACAGGGAAGACACAGCGCCTATTCTCAAAGCCAAGTTTAGTGGGAGAGCAAGACAGTTTCAGAACAGCTAGACAAGTGTTAGGATAGAGGAACAGGGCACCAAAGAAGACCACCTGACCCTGCCTTGTGGGATTGGGAAGGCTTTATCAAAAGGTGATGCCCAGGGGAAAGATGGAGTAGTAGTTGGCCTGGCAAAGAGGGGCAAGTGGGGACAAAGAGTGTTCCAGGCAGTGGGAACAGCATGTGGCAACTTCTGGAGGTTAAGGGGTGAGAGAAAGCACGGCTCATTTGGAGGAATGGAATTATCCCTTCCAACTAGATTATAAAGTTGAAGGTGGAGAGAGGTGAGTTATGGAGGGAGTTTATAAGCCAGGTTTAAGAGTTTGGATTTTATTCATGGGAGTCACAGACGTGTTTTAAATGGAGGGTTTAGAGTTTGGGGAACTGGTTGGCTCAGCATCTTCAGCCATGCTCGATCCACCCAAGGGCTGGTGTTTGTTTGAAGGCAGGGGGAACCTCCGATTTGTTTGGGATTTTGCCCATTAGGTATCCATGGCACCATTTTCCCTTTGACAACCAACTGCCCCTCTCCTACTGGTTATGTTCTCAACAGGATGGTCAGTCAAGGTGCTTCCCCTCCTCTGGCCAAGGGTGGGCTATGGCCCAGGCAGCATCTCCTGAATTTGAATCCTGAGCCTGGATATAACAATTGAACATAACTTTTTTTTTCATTCATGCCCAAAGTTGCTCCCTGAAGAGACTGTCCATTCGAGGCTCAGAGCTGTTCTGGTTTCTGGCTTTCCTTGTCTTCTGCAATTCTTTGGATTAATGAGCTCCCATAATGACTGAATGACAAATAAATTAAATAAGTAACTAAACACACTTTTTTGTATTTATGATATAAGTTGATTTTCTGTTGCTTGCTACCAAAGAACCCTAGCTCATATACCAATGGTGATGGTTTTACTGGATTCAAGCATTAGAAAGCTAGCTTAAGCGAAAAATCAAAAAACAAACCAAACAAGAAGAATGCATCAGGTAGGTACTGGGGTATCTTAGAAAACGGAGAGATGAGTTGCTTGGGAGGACTGGGGTCCAAGGTAGGTCTGGAGGATTTAGCACAAGGAAGATACCACCCTTGAGTATATGCCTGTGTTCTCAGCCTTGTCTGTTTGTGGTGGCAAGACGGCTGCCATATCTTAAACATCGGGACAATATCCCAAGACCTTAGAGAGTTGACAATGGTGCAACTCAATTTTGGTGGACTCCCAGGCTCTGTGTCTGCTCCAAGTTTCAAATTCCCAAGAAAATCTGATTGGCCCAGTTTGGGATAGGTGTCTACTCCAGTGGGGTTGAGTCTCAGGATGCAGACACAGCGTGCATGTTCTCGGGTAGCCATTGTGAACCAAGTGGCTGTGCCAGAAATGTGTTTGACTCTGTCCATTGGTGGGCATCAGACACCTTGGTATGGAAAGCAAGGACATGGGTGGGATCATGGGCTGCAAAACCAGTTTACCAAGCATCCTCAAATTGTGGAACCAGCCTTTGAGCTGGTTCACCATCACCCGAGGAAAGCCATGGGCTTCCCTAGAATCAGAAGGACTCCTGCCTTGGAAACTAGTCTTGGTGCCCAGGACCTAGGGTCCTAGATGGTGACCCTGTTTCAGGTAAATGATTTCCCCACACCCACCACTGTGCTCTGTATTTTTTTTTTTTATTGAAGTATAGTTGACATACAATATTATATTAGTTTCAGATGTGCAACATAGTGATTTGACAATTATATACATTACACAGTGCTCACCACGATAAGTGTAGTTACCATCTGTCACAATAAAATGTTATTACAATATTATTGACTACACTCCCTATGCTGCCCTTTTCATCCCCATGACTTACTGATTTTATAACTGGGAGTTTGAACCTCTTCACCCATTTTGTCCATCCCCCACCCCTTCCCCTCTGGCAACAACCAGTTTGTAATCTGTATTTATGAGTCCGTTCCGTTTTTTGTTTATTAGTTCATTTGTTTTGTTTTTTAGATTCCACATATAAGGGAAATCATACGGTATTTGTCTTTCTCCGACTGACCTATTTCAGTTGGCATAATACCCTCTAGGTCCCTCCATATCGTCACAAATGGCAAGATTTCCTTCCTTTGATGGCTGAGTACTATTAAATTGTATATAAAACAGCACATCTTCTTTAGCCATTCATGTATCAGTGGACACTTGGTTGCTTCCATATCTTGGCTATTATAAATAAATATTACAAATAAAGCTGCAATAAACATAAGGGTGCATATATCTTTACAAATTAGTGTTTTTGGTTTTTTGGGGGGGAGGTAAATGCCCATCAGCAGAATTACTGAATCCTATGGTATTTCTATTTTTAATCTTTTGAGGAACCTCCAGAGTGGCTGCATCACTTGCATTCCCACAAACAGCGCATGAGGGTTTCCTTTTCTCCACAGTCTTACCCAACACTTATTATTTCTTCTTTTTTTTTCAATACTAGCTGTTCTGACTGGTGTGAGGTGATAGCTCATTGCGGTTTTGACTTGCATTTCCCTGTGCTCTCTATTTTTGAGTCAGCACCCTTCAGTCTAGGTTTCTGAGAAATAACGGAGCACCCTGGTTAACAGGGCACTATTTCTTCACTTTCTAAGATGGGACGCAGGTGATGGAGGAGACCTTTACAACGGGAAGATTTTATTGGGGAGAGAGGGTATAATTGAGTGAGCAAGCGGCTGACCTCAAGTTAGCAGGTAGAAGAAGACCGTAAGAACACTTGTTTCTGAGTTCATGTGAGAGACTCAACTGTGGCCCAGACATATCTGGGGGCAACTTTGAGGGGACGCTGAAGTCCTAGTGGTCAGGGACTCTGAACCCTTGAAATTCTGGTGCAAATGTTCTTGTCACCTTAATTGTACTCATAGACTACGGAGGGCTGGGGGATCTTTGGATCAACAACATGAAGAGGCAAGTGGCATTATGCATATGTCACAAATGCAGATATGGTAGGTTAGAGCAGTGAATTTACTCCTCACAGTCAGTGAGTGGGGTGCAGAAGCCCAGTAACTGGGATGCTTTGGTTTCAAATGAAACAGCCCACTAAAAACAGCTTAAATAGAAAAGATCATATCTTTTTATTTTTTGAAATGGAAATCTAGAGGTAGATGGTTCTGGAATGTTAACTTGGCAGCTCAACATTATCAAGCTACTTGGCTCTGCTCTTCATGGAGAAGTGGTTCTTGAAATACTGTCCAGGGACACCGTGGGGTCTCTGAGGCCTTTCAGAGGTTCCTCGAGGTAAAAATTATTTTCATAATAATAGAAAGATTTTGTTTGCCTTTTTCACTCTAATTATCTCACCAGGGTACTATGGGATCTTCTAGTGGTTTTGTGATGAGTGATGACACCATCTCTCAGATGGCCAAGGGAATATGTGCTTGTGTAGTCCTGGGTTTTGAAAACTTCTCAGTTTCAATTTCTAATACAGCCAATCTTGATAAATGAAGCTCATTTTTTTTTTTTTAAGTAATAGATTCATTTGCATTTCTATCCCCGTGGTCAGACCAGGTCATGAAGGCAGAGTGAGTGGCAGGGAAGCCTGGAAAATGTTGTGTAGCTGTGTCTAAAACTTGGGGGGATCTTATTTCCAAAAGGAAAAGGGGGGCGGATGTATGTAGAAGGTTAGTAGATAGTCTGCCACACTTGCTGAATGAATGAATGAATGAATGAACCGATAGAATAACAGACGGAGCAATGAACCTATTGATGACTGGTTGACTGTCAAGATCAACTGGAAGAGTGACAAACTCGGGGTTGATCAATTGCCTGAAAGGGGACAGATGACCAATTGGCTAATAACTTAGGGTTGGACATAGGGGCAGCCCTCGCCTGCCTGCGCTTCTGACAACCCCTCCGCATGTCCTCCTCTTTTCCAGTTCAGCAATGTCACCTTCTTCATCTTCGGGCCTCTCATGATGTTTCTCATGCACCCCTACGCCCAGAAACGCTCCCGCTATGTTTATATCACCTGCATCCTCTTCATGGTCGTAGGTAGGTGGGGGTCTGTGACAGTGGGGTGGTAGGGGTGGGGACCACCCCCTTGACCACCTACCTTTGTCTCTTGCTCCAGGCCTGTTCTCCATGTACTTCCACATGACGCTTAGCTTCCTGGGCCAGCTGCTGGATGAGATCGCTATCCTGTGGCTGCTGGCCAGTGGCTACAGCATATGGATGCCCCGCTGCTACTTTCCTACTTTCCTAGGAGAGAACAGGTGGGGCGGGGGCTGGTCCTTTGTTGATCCCACCATAGCCCATCTGGGCTCCTGGGTCCACTCCCTGAGCCCACTTGAAGTCCTTGGAATCCCTCCCCTGATCACCCCAGCACTTTCTTCTGACCCTACCTGACTTAACTGGCTTCCAGGGACTCCTCCTTTGAGAGTACTCGGGATCCCCAGAATTCCTCTCCTGATCCTACCTGGATAGTCTGGTACCTTCTCCAGAACCTGTCCGAAGCCACCTGGGGGTCCCAGGAACCCATACTTAAGCTTACCTGGGCCCCAGGGACCTCTCCCCTGAGCCTATCACCTGGGCCCCCTGGAACTTTCCTGGGATCCTCCTGGGCCCCTCTCTTAACCTGAGACCCCTTTGAATCTCTCTCCTGACCCTATTTGACCTATCTGAGCCTTCTAGGACCCCTCTCCTGATAGTACCTGGGACCTCTGTAATTCCTTCCTTAATCCTACCCGGGTCCCCTGAATCCTTTGTCTGACCTCACCTGGGCCCTGACAACCTCTGCTGACCTGACTAAGCCCCTTTGAGCCTCCCTGAGACCCTCTCATCATCCTACCCACCCCTACCCCTGGGAACCCCTTCAGACCCTGCCTGGGCCCACTTGGGATGTTTCATCGGACCCTTCTTGGGACCCTCTGCTGAGCCCACCTGGGAACCTCAATACCTTTTTCTGAGTCTGGTTGGGCTCCCTGAAACCCCTTCCCTTTGCTCATCTACCTGTTGATCTCCTGACCCTGCCTAAACCCCTCAGGACCCTCCTAGCCACCCTCCCACAGCTGCATCCTTCTTCCCCCAGGCCCCAGTTCATCAGCCTGGTCATCATCACCACTGTGGTCAGCACCTTCCTGTCCTTCCTGAGGCCCGTGATCAACGCATATGCCCTCAACAGCATTGCTGTGCACATCCTCTACATCGTGTTCCAGGAATACAAGAAGTGGGTGGTGGTTGCAAACGCCTCCCCGGGGAGGTGGCTCCCATCCCCCTCCAAGCACGCCCCTCACCCCACGTACTCACCAAGTCCCAGGGATGGAGTTCTCATCGATTCCAGGCTCAAGAGAGGGATGTCCCTTCCCCAATATCATCTACTAACAAGGGGCAGGGTTAGGATTGGAACCTAAGGCTGAAACCCCAAACAAGCAGAGACTGTTGTATGATAAACCTCCGTGTGCCCACTAACCGGTCCCAACAACTATCAGCATTTTGCCAAACTGCATTATACATTCCCCCCAGATTCCATATACTGGCACCCATTAACTTTTCAGGATTGAACTCTCCCGATAAATAATTATTATTATTTTTTAACCCATACCAGGTCTTGGCAGGATAGAGAGAGGTCTTTGAAATGGGGCCATTTGAGGAGAGCTGAATAAAAGGGTTATTTACAAAGGAGAGAGCAGGTGTCGGAAAATCACTAGGGATCATTTAGAACTGTTGTGCTGATAAGAGTGGGATCCTATGACCATCAGGAGACCTGGGGTGGGGGGGAGAAGGGGGGGAGTGATTACAAGAGTATGGAAGGAGAGAGCCCTGTGGAGAGGGCCTCCTTAGCAAGAACTGTGACCTCCAGTTGCTGGTTGCAGCTAGCTTGAGCCCACATGGAGGAGGCCAGGAGAATAAATATTCTAACCGTATCCTCCTCTTACCCTTTGGTTTCTTGCTGGGGTGCCTCATTCGCCAACCCAACCAGAAGCCATTGGCTAAACCAACTGGAAACCGTTGGCTAATCTAACTGGAAGCCCAAGGACAAAGGAATCCCCAGCTTCAGTCCACACAGGTCAACCCCCGCCTCCCCGGGGCATAGGGCAGAATGGAGAGGGGTAGGGAAGGATCTAGAGGGACAAAAGGAAGATAGGGCACACACAGGGCTAATCAAGTAGACAATACCCAGATTGCACCAATATTGCCTCAGTTTCTCAAGATGTCTTCTTCCAACTAGTCTTATTGAAATTGGAATGCAAACATAGTCTCTTAGGTTTTCTTTGTGTCATAGCATTCTCTCCCTCCCTCCCCTATCTTCATGCCTCTGATTTGATAACAGAAACTCCATCATTTGTCCTGTAGAACATTCTGGATTTGGCTGTCTGCTTCCTGTGGTGTCTTTCATTGTCTTTCTTTCTTTCTTTCTTTAATTTCTTGCAAATTAATAGTTAGAACTAGATTTAGGTTTTCGTATTTTGAGGCCAGAATATTTCATGTGTGGTGCTGGGTGTTTCTTGTTCCATGCCATTAGGACTCCATAATGAATGGTTGCTCCACATTTAGTGCTATTAAGGTTGATCAGTGGATTCAGATGGTGTCATCTCCTCCCTTTATTATAAAGTTTTCCACTTACTTTTCACCTAAGAATTTCAGCAGCCATTCAGGCACACTGCTTCCATCCATGGATTCATTAGTGGTTGCAAGAGGGTGGTTTGCAGATTCCATTATTCCTTCTGCAATGATTATCTGGAGTTCTTCCATCAGAAGGACTTTTCACTTGTCAACCTGGAAATACAGTTTGCACAGGAATGACAGGATGGATAATTGATTCTTTCCCTTAGTTGATCTATTTCCAGAGTAATGAGTTGGGGCCTTAGCCATCTCTAGTAGGGACCAATGAAATTTTTAAGAAAAGTATTATTATGAACTCATGGATGTTTATATCTCAGAAGTGTTTCAATCCATTGCAGTTGCCGTGCTATATTTTTAGCTTTTCATTTTGAAGTAGTCACAGACTCATGACAAATTGCAAAAATAGTGCAGAGTCTTGTGTATCCTTCATCCAGCTTCCCCCAGCCTCTCTCAATGGAGCATCCTGTGTAACCATAGTACAACCTTAAAAGGAGGAAATTGACAACAGAACAATGCTGTTAACTAGACCTCAGACTCTATATTCAGATTTCATCAATCCTTACTCATTATTCTTTTTTGGTGGTCAGACTCTCCCATTTTAGACTAGGGGGCAGGGCCTGCACTTTTAACCATAGAGAAGTTATTGCCTCATTAATCCCTGATATGCTCTTTCCTGAAGGATGCTGGGTCAGCTCTGCTGTTGGGGAAACAGATTCTGATCCTGAGTTGTCCCCAGATATGGCCTCCAGAGAATTTGCCCTCCCATAGCCACACAGACATGAATTCTCACGCACTGACTCACAGGTGTGCACACACTTACAGCCCCCCCGCACCCAGACAAACAGGGGAGGGTTTGTTGGTTAAGAAATCTGCAGCCTGACAAACCTGGTGCAGACCCCAGCTCTGTCACTTACTATCTGTGTAAACTTGGGTGGGGTTGGAGCAGACCTTAATCGCACATGCCTGTTTTCTCATCTACAAAATGAGAATAATAGCATTGTTGTGAGGACTGAGTTTTTATCTGAAGAACTTTTAGAACTGTAACTGGCGTCCTATCAGTGCTCAGCAAATGTTAGCAATCATCACAAATTAGGCCCCCTCCCTCTGCTACTCTTGGTCATTCTCTCCTCCCAGCCTCATCTCCTTGGATGGAGGAATTTCCCATCAGCCCCTTCAGGCTCTGCTTTCCGAGTCTGGCTCTAATCTTCCTCCTTCTCTCCCTAGGACCAGCAATAAGGAGCTTCGGCATATAATGGAGGTCTCCGTAGTTTTATGGGCTTTTGCACTGACCAGCTGGATCAGCGACCGCTTGCTTTGCAGTTTCTGGCAGCAGATCAATTTCTTTTACCTGCACAGCATCTGGTAAGCACCTGCCCTGTGGTATGGGGCGCCAGAACCAGAAAATCTCAGATGCCAGAGTTTGGAGCAGGAGCCTGGGGGCAGAGAGGGGAGGCACAGATATCAGTGTGTGTGTGTGGGGGGGGGGGGGTGGGTAGGGGTTGGTTGCAATCAAGGGTCTGATCCGGAATGTCCCTTTGAATGGTCAGGATCCATGAGAAGTAAGGAGAGAACCAAAGTGGGGGCATCCATCTAGCTCTGGGGCATCTTGGCATTTTGCGCCCTCACCACCTTCTTCCTGCCCCCCACAGGCATGTACTCATCAGCATCACCTTTCCTTATGGCATGGTTACCATGGCCTTAGTGGACGCCAGGTATGAGATGCCAGGTCAAACCCTCAAAGTCCGCTACTGGCCTCGGGACACTTGGCCTGTGGGGCTGCCCTACGTGGAAGTCAGTGACGACAAGAGCTGCTGATGTCTGCCAGCTTCTGGACTACCCGAGCACCTGCCAACTCACCTGTGTCTTGAAGAGGGAGGCCTGGATCAGGAGTCTGAGAGATGCTCATGGTTCTTTCCTCTACCTCCCTTTCTCCATCCTTCTTGTCCTGCACGGCCCCACCCCAAGACAGGGGATGGACTTCATGAGACTTCTGGGCAGCAGTCTGATGACCGGGGGGCAGCTGCCTGGCATAGCTCTCCTCCACGATCTGCCCTTATTCTCTTTCATTTCCTCCTTTGCGTTCACTTTGTGAGGCTGGATCACCAGGTGCTGGGATTACCTGGCAGCCACTGGGAATGACTTCAGGCTGGGGCTTGGTGCCCGGGCATCTCATAAATAGTGGCGGTCACTACCACACCCTTTGGACCTGTCTTTGGCCATGCAATGTCCCTGGTACTTGGGGGCATCCCAGAGAACAGACATGATTTCCAGTCACCTCATTCTGCCCTCACTCATGCATGCAGAGACCTTGCAGGTCCTCTCACACATGTGCTCCCACAGACCTCTGGGGCCATCTCACTGCTAGACAATGGAGCAACATGGAGGCCCAGACTGGGCAATCTGGCTGTTGTTGGGGCATGGGCATCAGGAGGGGAGCTGGGGTGGCCTGCATGGGCTCTCAAAGTGAGAGGAGAACCGGAAGGTGATTTCTGTGGTGGTTAAGAGCACAGGGCTTGGAGTCAGGCAGACCTAAGCTTGAATCCTGCTCCATTTCCTAGTTGTATAATCTGGGGGAGGTGATTTTTTCTACCTTTGAAGCTCAAGCACCTTGTCTGTAATATGACAATGTTTCCGCCTTCATGGGACTTCTGCATGGATAAAACAAGATAATGTACAAAAAGTGTTTAGCATGGAGTCTGGAAAACATCCATCCATCCATCCCCTCGTCCTTTAATCCCTCCCTCCATCTATATTCAGCCATCCATTTATGTTCATTTACCCACCCAAATAATTTAATCATCCTTTCATTCATCTGTGTTCCCACTCATTCATTCATTCGTCTCTTCAACAAATATATATTGAGTTCCTACTCTATGTCTGACACTACCCACTGGTGATACAAGGCAGCAGACATGCAATGTCCCTGCTCTAGGGAGGAGACAAGTGTTAGACAAATAAAAAGACAAACAAGGCATTTCCAGACACTAATACCTGCTGCAAAAATGATAAAGCAGGTGATGCTTTAGAGAATCATGAGGTGGGGAAGCAGCCCTTTCAAATGGGTGCTCAGTGGGGGAGCGCAGTTTCCAGATGAACCCTCAATGACAAGAGGAGACCAGCCCTACTGAGAGCTGGCTGGGCAAGACCATTCTGGGGAGAGGGAATGGCAGGTGTGAAACTCACAGGGTGTGGATGAACTGGCACGACAAAAAGAACACTCTTTTTTTTTTTTTAATGTTCAGTTAGCCAACATATAGTACATCATTAGTTTTTGATGTAGTGTTCAACGATCAGAAAGAACACTCTTGCTGGAGCTTAGTAAATGAGGGAGAGTGTAGAGTAAGAGATTTGTAATCTGGGGGTCTGGGATAGGTTTAGTATCCATGGACGACTTGACATTCTTTGCTAAAGAGGATTGTCTGGGCATGTTATCAAGGCCCCTGGAGTGTGTCACTCCAAAAGGAGTAGAGACTAGCCCATCTGGCCTGTTGGAGAGATGGAGAAATTGAAAGAGGAAGGACCGCTCATATTTATTGAGACTACCATGTGCTATATGCCCATGACACACATAATTGAACCTAATACCCCTCCCACAACCCTTCAGATAGACACGAACATTCTCATTCTATAGAAGTGGCTCAGAGAGGGCAAGCAACTTACCCAGGAACACACAGCCTGGACTCGAACCAGGTCTGTCCTTCCCCCAAAGTTCCTTGCACCACAGTTAGTCAGCAGTAGGATTGAATCTGGGTCACAGGGCCACTGCTTCCAATCCCTTTGAATTTCTTGTTTTGGAAACTGGAGGTTCTTCACCTCTGGCCCCAAGATGGATCATGCTGGGAAGAGGGTGGGCAGAGAGGAAGGGAGTTTCTGCAAACTTATAAAATTGCTTGCAAAATGTTGTCTTGGTGTTTTTGAGGGGGGAGAGGAGCTGTACTTCCAACAGATTCTCTAAGGGGGCATTTGGCACCCTGAAAGTGAAGAACCTCAGTTCAAACCTTCTGGTGGGGATAAGGGCAGATAGAGAAGCATCTGCCTCTTGTACCCCCTCCCACCCCACCCATGCTTCTGTCCTTAAATACATAGCAATAATTTGTCCCCAGTGCCTATCTCCTGGCCCCTGCTGACCCATCCTCACAGCCTCCTCTTAGCCTCCTGGGTATGGAGGCAACAGGTGGGTAGGAGGTCTGGATACTTGTCTTGTCTAATTGGAACTAGCCATGTGATCTTGGCAAGTCCCAGTCACCATCAGGACTCTTTGTGGCAAAGGATAAAATGTTCAGTTCCAGCTGGCTGAAATGACAAAAGAACAACCAGCATATATACTTTTGAAGTTAAAGATATGCAGATATGGCTGGATCCAGGCTTCAAGTGATGTCACCAGGGGCAGTCTCCCTCCATCCCTCTGTGGTCTACCTCATGGGTGGGAGGCAGCTGCCAGCAGTGCTAGGCTTTACATCCTTCCAAGTTGAAAAGTATATACCAGAGGCACCTGGGTAGATCAGTCGGTTAAGTGGCTGCCTTCGGCTCAGGTCATGATCCCAGAGTCCTGGGATCGAGTCCCATATCAGGCTCCCTGCTCAGCAGGGAGTCTGCCTCTACCCCCCTGCTCATGCTCTCTCTCAAATAAATAAATAAAATCTTTTAAAAAAAGTATATACCAAAGCTCCAAGCGCACATGCTCAATGTCATTAGTCAGTAGGGAAATGTAAATCAAAGCCATGAGATACCATTTCATATCTATGAAGTTGGTCATAAGAAAAAAACAGAAAAATAAATGTAGGAGAGAATGTGGAGAAGTTGGAACCCTTGTACATTGATAGAAATGTAAATTGGTGAAAGCACTGTTGGAAACAGTTTGGCCGTCCCTCAGAAGTTAAGCATAGAACTACCATATGACCTGGCAATTCCGCTCCTAGGGATATACCTAAAAGAATTGAAAATATGTATTCTAACAAATACTTGTACAGAAATGTTCCTAGAAGCACCATTGATAAGAGTCAAAAGGTGGAAACCATATAAATGTCTATCAGTGGATGAACTGTTAAATGTGGTGTATCCATACAATGGAATATTATTCTGCTATAAAAAGGAGTGAAGCACAGACTCGTGCTACCATGTGAACCCTGCATACACGATGCTCAGTGAGAGAGCCAGACACAAAAGGTCACATAGTATGTGATTTCATTTCTATGAAACATCCAGAACAGGCAAATCCACGGAGACAGAAAGTGGATTTGTGGGTGCCAGGGGCTGAGAGGAGGGAATGGGGAGTGACAGCTAATAGGGACAAGTTTCCTTTTCTTATGTCTTGGAACTAGATAGAGGTAGTGGTTACACAACATTGTGAATGTTCTAAATGCCACTGAATTTACATTTTAATAGGGTTAATGGTTAATTTTATGTTATGTGAATTCCTGCACCACTAAAATTTAATAAAGTTCCCAGAGTCTCTCAGCTGGTCTTAGGTCATGCCCCACCCCACTAAACCAATTCCAGTAGCCAGAGAGATGCAATCCTTTGATCAGCCAGGTTTGGACCTGTGCTTCCTTTTGCCAGTGGGGAGCCCCACTCCAACTGGGGTCTGAGAGGGGTGGGGGACAAGTGGGGGTTGGGAGTTGAAGTGCTCCTTCAAGCCTTGTGCCCTGTCATGAGTTGTCATTCTCCCGGAAGGGCTGCCATTTTAAAATTCATACAAAAGGGACTTACAGGCTCATATTGGCCCTGGGAGGACTACCAGGGTCAGGGATTGTTTCACAGAGAAACGGCAAATGTCCGGTGTGCTGCCCTCTTCTGGGGGAAATGCTTTGTTGCACATATTTTTGGTCGACTCCCAGACCGTTCATGGTTCCCTATTGCCTATGGGATAAGGGTCAAATGCTTCAATGTGACATTCAAGATCTGCTCCGCGTTGAGGTTAATCTAGGGTGGGACTCCAACTGGCCACTGGGCTCTGTTCCAGTTTGGTCATATTCAGTATTGCTATGTATGGTTGTGTGTGCATTTGCGGCCGGCAAGAAACTGGCAGGTACAGGGAACATGCTCCAGATCAGAAAAAAGATTCCCCCCAAATTTTGATGGGCTGAACCATCTACAAGGTGAAAGGTAGGGGGGAATAAATGCTAAGCCCTCCGCGTGGGTGCAAATAAACTGGACCACTAGGGGGCGATAGAGACCTAATGTAGTAGCACTTCAGCCACTGGCGGGGGCGGGGCGCAAGCCAGACTCCCTAAGTTCAAAATGTTACTTTCTAGCTGTGGGACATGGGCCACCATTTATAGTCTCTCTGTGTGTCAATTTCATTGCTTGTAACATTGAGATAACGTGTATCATGCATTTTGCCAAGTGCTCAAATTACTATTTACTTTATGTCTTTCTTTAAATCTACTCCCTTTGCTCACACTGCTATGTTTAAATAGGAAACATTGTGTCACTGTAAGAAGTCATTTGTTATAGATAAAAAACAACCAGAAAACTAGATACAGTAACAACAAAAAGTGTTATTAACTGCAGCTCAGTGATCCTGAACCCAGTCTGCACATTAGAATCCCCAGGTGAATTTAAACAAAGGTGTGTGTGCCTGTGCGTATGTGTACGTGTATATGTGTATGGGGGTAGGTGTCTCTGTCTTACTCCAGACTAATGAGACCTGAATCTCTGAAGGTGGGATTTTTTTTAAGGCTCCTGGCACTGGTATTTTTTACAGATTATCAGGAGATTTCAAAGTCCAGGCACCAGATATGATCACCTATCCCAGGCTCTGAATTCTAGGTCTGTTCTCTTGTCATTAAGGTAGATTAGAGAGTGACAGGGAAGAGTTTAAAACACGTGAGCACCAAGGCAAGACTTTCTTCTTGAAGGAGTTAGAAAGACTGAAGAGAAATGAAAAGGAATCAACCTTCTCTTTCGTGATTCAGTATTATTTCATTTCATGCAACAACTATTTACTGAGCATCTACTTTGTGGCAGGCACCGTTCTCAGGATACATCAGTGAACAAGACAAAGATCCCTGCCCTCTTGGAGTTTCCATTCCATTTAGGGGAGATAGACAATGGACTTAATAGTAAATATGTGTATATTAGGAGGTGATAAGGGATGCCTGGGTGGCTCAGTCAGTTGGGAATCTGCCTTCGGCTCGGGTCATGATCCCCGGGTTCCTGGGATCGAGTCCCACATCGGGCTCCTTGCTCAGCGGGGAGCCTGCTTCTCCCTCTGCCTGCCACTCCCCCTGCTTGTACATGCTCACTCACTCTCTCTCTCTCTTTCCCTCACAAATGAATAAATAAAATCTTAAAAAAAAAAAAAAGGAGGTGATAAGTGCTGTGGATAAAGGAAAAATTAGAGCAGGGTCACAAGGGTTGGGGAGCTATGGTGTGGGGACAGAATTAGATGGGATGGTCAGGGTAGGTCTCATCGAGAAGTTTCCTGGCTCTGCCATATACGCACCATGCAACTTTGTAACTCACTCACCTCCTCTGAGCCTCAGTTTCCTCACCTGTAAAATGGGGCCAACAACACCTACCTCCTAGTATTGTGAGGATGAAATAAGATAGTATGAGTTTGCACATAGCAGGTGTTGGCTATGAGAAAATGGGACAGCCCTCTGTTGACTTCCTGAAGGAAAGAATACAGTGGTTCTATTTTAAGCACAGGACACGTTTTTAAAATTTTTGCTTTTTATTATAGAAATTTACACATACAGATATATAAAGAACAGTTTGAGGAATAGTTTGACATATTTATCACCTAGATTCAACAATGTTTAACATTTGCCATTTTTGCTTCTATTTTGCATCTAATTTTTAATTAATATATTTTATTTTTTTAAAGATTTATCTATCTATTTATTTATTTGACAGAGAGAGAGAGAGTGAGAGAGCGAGCAAGCGCACAAGCAGGGGGAGTGACAGGCAGAGGGAGAGGGAGAGTCAGGCTCACCACTGAGCAGGGACCCAGGACCCTGGGATCATGACCTAAGCCAAAGGCAGACGCTTAACCCACTGAGCCACCCAGGCGCCCCTTATTAATGTATTTAGAAGGCAATTAGTATTGGCTGGCATTTATGCAGCCACAATGTATAAGTCCTTCTAAACCAATCCCATGCATCTCTAAAAAAATAAGGACATTTTCCTACACAACCATAATCTCATGATCACAACTAACCAAATACATTTTCAAATATCAGCTGCTATTATCCATATTCATATTTCTCCAGTTGACACAGCTTGTTTGTTCAAAACCCAAGGTCCAGTGACAGACACCCACATTGCAGTTCGTTGTGAGGCCACTTCCTGTACCTCCGGGCAGTCACCTTTTCTCTCATTCCCTCCTGTTGACGCAAGGAAGCCAGGCTGTTGAGATTCCACCTTCTAGATTGGTCTGACTACTTCACGTGATGTCATCTTTCATGCTCCTCTGTATTCATGTGTTTCTGCTGTGAACTGGAAGTTAGGACATTAGGGGTGATCAGATGCAGGGTTAAACTTTTGGGAAAGAACTTTCTTTTTGGTGCTGTGTACTTCTCATCACTCCTAGCAGGAGCCCATCATTCTGCTTGTCCCGCTGCTTTGCTGCTAAGAGTGGTCACCGTACCAAGGTGGTGACAGCATGATGTTTCTGTGGCAAAGTTACTTTTTTCCTCTTTGCATTTAGCTGGCAATCTGAGAGAAGATCTGTGGCGAACACGAGACTATCCAGTCCCCTGTAACCTTTCAGGGAATGGTTTTAGCCTCCATAGATGACTCTTGTCCGCAATGGTTTTCATTAGTGGTTTGAAAATAGTGATCTTGCTATCATCCTTCCAACATTATCAGCTGGTGTTTTTCTGTGAAAAGGACTTTCCCTCATCAACTGGGCTCTTTCATGCTGTAAAGGCATGGTAAGTCAGGAGTTAATGCAGTTGGCACTTTCGAAAGTGATGAATGAGCTATACTGTTGTTTTGATATTATTATGGACTCGTGGATATTTATATGTTCACAGTGTCAAGAAATCCATTAATTTTTTAATGTGGTAAAAATATACATAACAAAATTTATGATCATAACCATTTTCAGTGCACAGCTCAGTGGCATGAAGCACACTCACACCGTCGTGCAACCATGCCCACCCTCCATCTCCAGAACTTTCCATCTCTCCTAAACTGAGACTCTGTCCCCAGGAAACACTGACTCCCCACCCACTTCCCCAGCCCTGGCTCCCACCCTCTCCTCTCTGTCTCTGTGAATGGGACTCCTCTAGGGATCTTCTATGAGTGGAATCACATAGGATGTGTCCTTTTGTATCTGGCTTATTCACTGAGCATAATGTCTTCCATATTGTAGCAAGTATCCTTCATTTTTAAGGCTAAATAATATTCCACTGCATGGATGGATCCCATTTCGTTTGTCCACTCAACTGTTGATCGACACTTGGGTTGTTTTCCCATTATTCTTTCCGATTCTTAAAGGGTTATGCTTGATTTAGTGGGAGCCCTGGGGATATAGTTTTGAAAACCCTCAACAGTTCAGAATCTAACTTAAGGAGAATTTCCCAGATGAGTAAGGGGGAGGTGGCTGAGTTCCTGAAGCTCTTCTTTGCAACAACTGTAGCCTGAAGGTTTTTCACTGCAAGCTTCCTTTAGAGACAAATGGCTAACCCCCCAATTTTTGTCCCTTTACCTGGGGTGGTGGTTCTGAAATTTGAGTAAGTTTCACTATCATCTGCAGAACTAGTTCAACCATCCCTCTGGGTGCAGGCCACACACCCAGAGTTTCTGATTCTGTAAATCAAGGGAGACCAGAATTTGCATTTTGAATAAAGTTCCCAGGGGATGCCGAACCTGCTGTTTCAAGGACCACTTAGAACTACTGATCCACTTACATCCAGTTATAGGATTAAAAAAAAAAAGTTGTACCCACATTAAAGTTGTTGCTTATTTTCTCAGCATGTCCTTCATTTCTTCCCCCCAGCACACCCAGCCCCAAAAGGTACAGTCTTACTATGACAGCATTTGGCCTTCTTCAGAGTTTTACATGGAATTATGTTCATTCCAAAGTTACTGATTTCCTGGTGCTGTTCTTCAGAGCAAAGTAGTGCCCTGATTACCTAAAGAATACTTGGCCGACACTTAAATGTGAAGGGGAGGGCAAGAAAACCCCAAGCAAACCAAAAGCCCTGGTTTATTATAAGAAGAAATTTAAAATAACTGTACAGGGGTGATTGGGTGGCTCAGCTGGTTAAGTGTCTGCCTTCAGCTCAGGTCATGATCCCAGGGTCCTGGGATGGAGCTCCGAGTCAAGCTCCCTGCTCAGCGAGGAGCCTGCTTCTCCCTCTCCTCCCCACTTGTGCTCCCTGTTGCCCTCTGCCTCTCTCTCAAATACATAAAATCTTTAAAAAATAAAATAACTGTACAAGGATGCCCAAGTTGCAGGCAGAAGTCCTATTGTCCGAGAGACAAGTGGCTTGCAAGATCCTAAAAAAGATGGAGCGGTATGTCTCTATCTCATCTAAACAAAGTTTACAAATTGAAATTATATGATTATGGGTAAATTAAGAAACGGTTTTAGAGGGATTAGCATGATGAATTTCATGGATAAAACGAGACTTTCTTGATCATTTTAATGTAGAAGATTTCAAATGTGTCTCATTCAAGTTAATATGAACTAGCATTACAAGGTACTGAGTGTTCCCATTTCACAGATGCGCAAACTGAGACTCAGGGGGGAGAGGTGAGTCGACCAGGCTTTCCCTGATGCAGATCCAGCATTGGAAAATTAATTTCCAGTTCCAGAGCCCAGAGCCCATTCCATGACACGGTAGCAACACGTGGCCAGGAAACAAAAGTGTTCCTAGGGCTCCCTCCCCAGAGCTCGAACCGCCACCTCAGCTGGACCAGGTTAGGCTCAGGCCCCGGGAAGCTCCGGCCACGAGGCAGCGCCCCCTGCGGGCCGCAGTGCGCAGGCGCGGCACGCCCGTCCCGCCCCCGCCCCCCTCCACGTGCGGCGCACACCTCGCGCTCCCCTCCGCGGGGCTCGCCTCGCGCCTCCCTCCCTCCCTCCCACCGCCCCTCCGGTTCGGGCTTCCCATTGGCTGGGGGCTTCGTCCCTCCGACCGCAGCCCGGCAGGCCCCCGCCAGGCAGGAAGTCCCGCCCCAGGAGCGGCCGTCCGTGCTGCAGATTAGCCCAGGCGGCCGTCAGTCGGGGCGGCAGGCCAGAGTCGGCGGCGGGGGCCCGCGGTCGGTGCGCGACCCGGACTGGCGGTGGTTTCCGGTTCCGCGGGGCTGGCGGGCGGGCGGGCAGCCGGGAGCGGCGGCGGTGGCGGCGCCTGACAGACAATGAGGGCGGCGGGGCGGCGCTGAGCGGCGGCGGCGGCGAGCGACGCGGGGCCCGGGGGCGGGGCGGGGCGCCAGCCATGGACAATCAGGTGAGGAGCGGCCGCGCCGCCCCAGCGCAGCCCGCCGCCCGCCCGGTCCCCTCCCTCCCTCCCACGACCCGCCCGCCGGGCCCTCCTGGGTCCCGGCCTCCCCGCCCACGCTCAGCTCCCGCCCGCCCCGCTTTGTGCTCGCCCGCCGCTCCCCCGGCCTTTATGTGGGGCGGGGGCGCCCCTCCCCCATCCGCGACCCCGGCCCGGCCAGAGCGTCTCGGACTTCTCTGGGGACGCCGGCCTGGCCCGGCGCAGAGCCCCCTGAGACGCCCCCCGGAACCGCAGCCCGGCCCAGACCCCCCGGGATGCCCCTTGTGATCCCAGCCCAGCCCAGAGCCTTCTGGGACACTCCTCGGGACCCTGGCCCAGGCCAGAGTCTCCACAGGCGGCTCAGACTCCCCTGGGACTCCCCCTGAGACTCCAGTCCAGCCCAGCACCCTGTGGGACGCTCCTCGGGCCCCTGAACCAGCCTAGAGCCCCCACAGGTGGCCTAGAAACCCCTGCGATGCCCTTTGGGACCCCAGTGCGGCCCAGAACCCCTTGGACCCCAGCCCACTCCAGAGTCCCCGCAGGCACCCCTGGGAACTCCAGCCCAGTCCAGAGAGCCCCACAGCTACCCCTGGGACCCTTCAGATTTGTCAGATCTGGGCTGTACCACCCTTCTTTGGATCTAGGGCCTGTCTCCTTCTCTCTCCGGACCCTTGGCCCAGAGTCCCCTCAAACTAAGTGAGCCCGCAGCCTGCTGCTGCTTTTTCCTCAAACCAGTTGCTGGGGTTTGAGTCCCCGCCCCCCCCCCCCCCCCCCCCCGCCAGCCTCCCCACCCCCAGCCCCCCCAGAATCCCCGGGACCTTGGTGCAGCCTCCCGTTTCCTCAAACCTGGGCCCACCCTAAGCCTTCTTATCCCTCATTCTCTTCCAGGACCCAGCCTTCTCTCCCCCTTGATCTTGCCGCTGCCTTAGCCTAGGTGACCATTTACCCTTGAACTCTGGCTGGGGCCTGGGTTTTTCCCACAAGGACCCAGACCTGCGTTGAGCTCACCCCCTCATCCCCACTTTGGACTTGGGCTTGCTTCCTCAGACACTTTTGACCTCCCCGCCCCTTGCTTCCTCAGCTCCCTCTGGTTTCAGGCCCTGGTCAGTCCCTCGGCCCCTGGTGCCTGAAGGGCCCTCTTTAACCTTCAGATCCTTCTCTCAGACCAGGCCCAGGGGCATTTTATGTTCTGACCTGGAGCCCCTAAGCCCTTCAGACACCAGATACCTCACTTTCCTCAGCTTGGGTCCTCTTTGCCCCTGCAGCCCTGATTTACACTTCCCCACATTTTCCCCCAGTCCAGATCTCAGTCTGCCTCTTGCACCCTCAGCTGGCTTCCCTTTACAGACCTGCAGTTTCCCCAGCCCCCCTGTACCTCTCTCCTTGCATTCGGGGTCTCCCACTTCCTCCCGACATCCCCCAGCCTGACGTTTTGGCTTTCAGCCACTGTCCTCTCCCCCCAGCACACCCCGTATCCCTGCCTTCCCCAGCATCTTAGGGCCTTGCTCCAAACTCAGGGTGGTTCCCCAACCTCCATAAACCCTCCCTATGGCCCCTTTTCCTCCGTCTGGAAACCCGGAGTCTGTCAGCTTAAGTAAACCTGAGGCCTTTCAGGCCCTGGTCCCGCTTTCACCAGCTCTGCACGGTCTCCTCTTCAGTACCCATGCCCCTTCCTCTCTCAAGCCCAGGACTGTTGTGGTCCCCAACATGGGGTCATTTATTTCTTCATCCTTGCCCCCTGCCCCTGGCTTCCAGGGGCGCGAGGCCAGGAAGGGCGGTGGTGTGGGGCTATGGGGGTGGCAGCTGAAATCCGCAGTTAGTGAGGGCAGGTTGGGGCGTCCCTGGCTGCTGGCGCCACTGGGGCGGCTCTGTCTGGTAAGGCGCTGTGTGGCTGTGAGGTCTCAGGGGCGCGTGGGCAGGAGACCTCCCCTTGCCCATCCCGGTCACCTGTGGTGGTACAGGATCATTGTGGCCTTTCTCTTGAGAGGTGGGGTCGAGTTTATAGCTATTCAGTGGTGGATTTCTGTAGCATGGTGTGAGTTCACTTCTCTTGAAGGGACAGAGCTTGTTGCCTCCAGCCTGCACTGAGTTAAAAAACAAAAGAGAATATACCTTCAGTGTCCACGCTCAGTGAAGCCCCCCCTCCATGGGAAAGTCTTGTTGGGTACCAGGCAGGCATAGAATGTGGCTCCCTCCTGTCACCCCACCTGCTAGTCCCCCAGGGAGGTATCTTCAGCCCAAATGTGTCCATTCCCCTGTGATTTGCCAGGACCTGGCCATATGGGTTGTTGTCATTTATGTAAGTGGAATGGTGGGGATAGGTGGCATTCTTGGCCGTGACAGAGGGAGAGAACAGTCTTGCTTGAGTGGACTGGTGATCACACTTGGGCTGGGAGAGTGAGATCTCCACTGCCTGGTGTGCGGCCGCTAGCACCTGTGACTGTTTACATTCACATGCACCAGAGCGAAAAAGGCCATTTCTCAGTGGCATCAGCCCCAGTTTAAGTGCCCATTAACCACCACTACTGGGCTGCTGGCCACCTTAATGGGCAGCTCAGAGAGACAACAGTACCATCGTGGCAGAAAGTTCCATGGGGCAGTGCTAGTCTAGATCCTTACAGAAGTATTTGCGAGTGAAACTGACCCCAAAGGAAAGTATGTGGCATTCTATAGTCTGATTCTCTATTCCTGGCTGCATCTCTGCCAGTGTGGGAGAGGCCAGGAGCTCTGTCCCTTTCTTACAGAGATGGCAGTTCCTGGGAAGACAGGAGAGAATGTGTCCTTTACCCAAGTGAGTGAGTTGGCTGTGAGTGTTCAGGAATGACTTTGGTGCCTGGAAAACGCTTTGAATTCACTAGAATCTCGGCTTTCCCTTTCTCCCTTGAGTTGCCCCAAACCTGTAAATGGCTCAGCCTGATGGGAAACAACAGGACTTTTCCCTAAGGGCCTCTTGCCCCTCTTGCTTTGGGAAGGTTTGATTCTCTTTACCTTTCTGCCTTAGTCTCTAGAACTTTCAGGCTCAGCTAAGAAGGGGGATTCTGCATTTTGCCCTGGGCTCCCAGCTTCTCAGCATTGAAATCCTTACCCCATGGTCAGGAAAAGTCTTTCTGGTTACCTTTGCCCTGACTTTAACCCATCTAACCCAACCCCCAGTCCAGACTCACAGGTCCGTTGTGGGTTTTATATTTTGGGGGGTCATGGCCAGGAGGCATGGGTGGTGTGGAAGGATGGCATGGGTGAAGATGG
Organism: Halichoerus grypus; assembly: GCF_964656455.1. Taxonomy (NCBI): domain Eukaryota; kingdom Metazoa; phylum Chordata; class Mammalia; order Carnivora; family Phocidae; genus Halichoerus; species Halichoerus grypus. The sequence goes on from NC_135712.1 coordinate 211,968,489, forward strand.
AGCAGATGGTGAGAACGTGGAGGAAGGAGAATGGGGACAGTGTCTCTGGGCACAGGGGTGGCCTAGGGATCCAGGGGTGGTGTCAGCATCTGGATGGTCCTGTTCTCTGAAGGACCAGGGAGTCTTCCCTTCACAGAAGCCCTGGGCCTGGCACCTGAGGTAGGCGGCCGACCCATTGAATCACACAGTTGAAATGATACTTGCTGATTCTCCCAAGTTCAAGTGTGAGATCCCACTGCTGTTGACCATCCTCTGTTGTTCCAGAAGAGGAGGTTTGTTTCTGACAGCGATGGCCCAGTTTACAGATATGGAAATGGAGGCTCAGGAGGGTCCCGAGAGGAGTCAGGACCAGGTGGGATTCTTAGGGAACTGTGTCCTTTTCCCAAACCTTGGGGAGAAAGGCTCAGACTTGCACAGAGCACTAACTTCAGGGTGATGGGGTTCTCCCCCACCCAGCTCTGAGACCATCACTGGAAAGTTGACCTGCTGAGTGGTTTGTCCTAAAGTTACTATGTTGTATAGTACTTGAGGTAGGAACCAGAATCCTCTTCACCTTTATAACCATCATAGTTCCTTTCTTTCCTTTTTTTTTTTTAAAGACTTACTTATTTTAGAGAGAGAGAGCATGAGAGTGAGTGAACTGGTGGGGAGGGGCAGAGGGAGAGAGAATCTCAAGCAGACTCCCCACTGAGCATGGAGCCTGATGCGGGGCTCGGTCCCATGACCCTGAGATCGTGATCTAAGCTGAAATCAAGAGGCACTGAACAGACTGAGCCACCCAGGCGCCCTGTATCCATCATAGTTTCTAACTCAAAGTTTTGCGCTTAGCTTTGTTGGTTGAATAAAAGTAACTAGGAATCAGTCACTTTGTAACCAGGCCCACCTGGCATGTAGACGATGCCTTGATTAGGGTTGTGCTCCTTCAGAAATCTCCCAGTGCTGCTTCTTGGAGAACTTTGGTGATAGCCGGTACACCATCTCCACGTCTGTGGGCATGAATGTCAATACACGTATGTAGTACCCTGTCCAAGCCCTCCTGGCCAGCTGGTAAGGGTCAGTCTTCCCGGGAACCTGCAAACTAAGGATTGGGGGTGTCATCGCATCTCCTCATGGTCTGCACACTTACCTTAGTTTTCAGGGAGACATTCACCGAGCCCCTTCTTGTCCCTTTGTCATTAACCTTATGCCCTGGGCCAAAGGGACGAGGCCAGATGAAGAGCACAGGTGCTGGCCACCCCACCCCCCCCCGTGTGTCACTGGTTAGAAGACCAAGGCCTCGTGCAGGGGTTGTGAGAGGTCCCTTGGCTCTGTCCCCACCTCTGGGTGGGCAGTCTTTTGCTTGAGAGGATTGTCACTGAGGGATATCCATCATGTTCCCATCTTTCTCATGTTCTGATCCAGTAACTGCTCTTGAGAGCCTCCAGCCGGGTCTGGCGGGGAGAAAGTTCTGCAAAGAGTGTTTTATTTGGTATTGTGTTGCTATGGCTCTGTGGGACCAGCACCTTCTCCCACTTGTGTATGTGTGGACCATGTTGCCAGCAGCCGTGCCAGACCCAGTTGGACTTGGCACGGTCAATCTAGGCCGATGAGGGGAAAAGGCTCTTCGGTGTTCTCTCCTCCTGGGAGGGGAGGGAATTGTTGTATCTGAGGGAATTGGATACAGTAGCCAAACTCCAGGCATAATTATACCACTTGGTAAAGTATGAATTCCTAGGGGAAAGGGCATCTGTTGAAGAGAATTCCCACGAGGAAATCAGGGGAACTCTTACAGATAAACTCATTGTTAAAGACCTGCCTTTGGGGGCCCAGGCCGAGGGCAGGGTTCATGGGACACGGGAAGAATCCGATGAGGAAAGGCCTTAGAAGCAGCGGAGCTGTTGGAAGGAGGCTGGCTCACTATGAGTCCACATTTGGGGGGATCTCTACTGTTCAGTGAAGAAGTGCCCTCCAGGGTCTATTTGCCTGGCTTGCAGGACTTAGGATTACCACCCTTGGGTTCCAGTTGATCTGGAGAGAGCAGTGCATGGCTAAAGGCCCTCAGCCCAAGCCTAACTGTCTCCGATTACCCTCAGAGCCCTGGAGCTGCTCCATCTCCATTTGAGGGTCTTCCAGATGATATCCCAGAAGTAAAATAGTGAACTCTTTCCGGGGCAGGTGTGGAATGTTCCCCCTTTGTTCCCAGCTTTTGTGGGGGGAGTGGGTGGCAAAGTGGTTCCCAGGGTTCTGGGATATCACTGAGGCACTGAGGCTGGGTCCCTGGGGCTACTTCCAGCCACCCACTTGGAGGTTGAGCAGAGTGCCTCCAAGCAGCAGGCAGGACAAGTGAAATGCATTCCTTCCGAGACAGTTGAGAGCTTAACTAACTGGCAGTTAACCTCTTTATAAAGCCAGGCACCCTTCCTGGAGAAAGAGCTAACTGATTCACTTCAATTCTTTGGTTCTGCTGCATGGGGAAGGAGTCCAGGTGGATTAAGGCAGGAGGGGGGCAGAACCCTTGAAGGTGGAATTGGCTTAGTTGTGCTAATAAATTATCATGACTTGACAAGTCAGAGTAGCTGGGGAGGGCTCAGTTTCTCGCCTGTCTCCAGCTCAAGTAGCTTGAATGTCTTACTGAATTAGTGGTTTCTTTTCCAAGACAGTGGGCTCAGAATCCGTGTGACTCCACCATCTTTATTTCTTGAAAGATTCCAGCATTTGGTGGGGGGGCATTCCTCTTGGTAGTGCACCAGCACACGCTGTCTTCGGCCCCTCAAGGCGGGGGGGGGGGGGGGAGTGTCCAGGCTGAGTTGGCGCCAGCCCCGGGGGCATAGATGCTGCCCGGGCAGAGCTTTGGGCATGGTCTGCCAGCTGCAGAGATCACCCAGCGCTGCTTCACAACCTTCCTGTTTACTTTGGCCTCTGGGGCAGTTTCTTGGCGCTTCGTTCTCTCCCTCTCCGATGGAACTGTGGTCTTCCATTCTTTCACAATAACTGCCCTGCCCCTGGTGTGCCCTGGGTAGGAGCCCCAGCTAATCAGAACTGCTGAGAAGGCAGCCGGCTTGGTGAATAGCCCACTCTGAGGAGACCTCTCAGGACGTGTGAGTTAACGCCCAAGAACCAAAAGTCAGAGTCGTCTGCCGGCATGTGGTTATGATCATATGTAGTTAGTTCACCTGTAACCCTCCCAGCGGTCCAAGGAACACCTCCCGATTTCTCAGTGTGAAGGCAGAGTTTCTGTCCTGTGTGTAAGGGCATCTGGGGGTTCCAGTCCACTCGGGGTAATGTAAGTACCGGTCGGGCTCATTTATGTTGAACGTGGACCATGTGCCGTGCTCTGCACATGGATGCTTGGGTTGATTTGAGCATTACCTGTTTATCCAGACGTTTGCTCCCTCGTTTCTAGCTTTTTGTGTGGTGGTTCCCCCTTGAGTATCCTGTCGCCTGTCCCCTCCCCACACCCTGCCACCACATGGCATCGGCAGCGTCCCAGTGTCCTGGGTCTTGGGCTTGAGCTTCCTTGTCTCTCTTCTATCCGGTCTTTTTTTTCTTTTTTTTTTAAGGGGGGAGCTCGAACTCACGGCTCTGAGATCAAGAGCTGCATGCTCTACGGACTGAGCCACTCAGGCGCCCCTCCACTCTTAAGTGGCGCCCCATCCACTCTTAAGTCCTGCCAGTTCTCCCATTTCAGACTCGGCTAAATCTCCTTTTCCAGCCCCTCCCTCTGGTTGCCTCCTAGCAGGCTTGTTGTTTGTCTGTCTGTCCTTTTCTGCCTTCAGCCTAAACTGTACACAATTGCCGGGGAATTTTTACTCAGATACTGTTTCCTTGCATCCATCATCTGCTTACAATTGGCTGTCAGTTCTGCTGTGGGGAATCTAAATGCTCCATCCCAACCCCCACCCGGCCTTCTAGTGGCCCTGGACCCAGCAAGCCCCTCCTCTTTTCCCTGTGGAGCCCCACAGTGACTGCGATCCCGTGCTGGGGGACCTCCTACTCTGTGGTTTACAGTTGGCTCGCTAAGTGCGCAGAGCCTCCCAGCAGCTCTTCCATACACTGGGACCCCCCTCTCCTTATCAGTGTCCTTATTGGCCCTTCCCTCTTGGAAATCACCACTTAGAATTTGCTGATCTAGGAAGGTTCTCTAGTTTAAATTATCTTGTATTATTGATGCCTCGTATATGGTGGTTCCAAGACGGAAGTAAAGGATGAGCTAGATGTGGTCCCTGAGGAGGCAGCAGTGAGCAGCCAAGGGGGCGGGGGGGATGAAGTGGGTGCTGTACCCAGACCACCGCGGAGCCTCTAAGGCATGCCACCAGCTTGGGGATGGCTCATGTTTTTGTGTGTGTGCACCTGTGCGCATACCTCAACACATAAAACCTACACGTGGATGGCAAGACACACTCTGACTTCAAAAAGCTTAAAAAGTGAAAAACGATGAGCATCTTGGACTTGAGGAAACACACAGGTGGGAGGCGGGAGGTGTGCTGAGGCGTTTGGACTTTATTCTGAGGGAGTGGCGAGCCATGGAAAGCTGCACCGGCAGAGCGATCATTTGTGTCTGTCCTGCTTTCCTGGCAGTGACCGAGAGAGCAAGGAGGGAGGGAGGACGCTGGTGCGGCAATCTGCTCCTGGGGGAGCGGGGACTGGGAATCATAGAAGAGGCAGGAGGACACGCAAGGTCAGCTGGGGAGAAAGGGGTTCCAAAGTACAGAGCAGGAGGTCTCTGGTGGGCGGCGGGGAGGGTGGTTCCCTAGAGGGGGCACGGGGGCGGAGGGGGGGCTTTGCTGGGTAAGTGTGGGTTGCACGCCACCCAGTAACATGCTCTTGGCTGTCTCAGCACTTAGAAACAAGTGTCCGCTTGGCCTCTGCTTTCTTTGTGGCATTCTTGCATTTGATACTAGGTGTCAGGCCGTATCTATGAGAAGCCTGGGGAGGATCTTACAGACTAGAGTGGATGTTTACAGTGGGTTCCCTGTCGGTGGTTTTGGCCCACCTAGTTGTAAACGTTTTGTGGCTTTGTGTTCAGTGGAGTGGAACTGGCACGAGCTCCCTCACATTTCAAGCACAGAGTCACATACGTGCGTAAGGAAGGGAGCCTGGCTGCCGGGGCTGCAGGTCCACCTGGGACCCGTCCCCCAGGTGGCTTCATCCTGGCCCCTCCATTTGCACTGTGAACCACTATTCTGCCCTTAAAACTGAAAGCCAGTGTTTGTGTGGACTCAGGTGACCCAAAGGGTCTCTGTTCTCCAGAGGCATCCCACGGGACAGAGGAGAGGGAACACGCTTTCATCAAGGAGCTTGGGTGACTTGACCAGGGAGGCAAGATGGCAGAGGGGCCCCGGAAGCAGGCCCTCGGGGGACACACCTGTGCTTGAATCCGGGCCCTGCTCCCTACCAGCTGACGGTGTGCTGCTTAGCAGCTCAGTCCCGGGCTCTTGGTTTCCTCATCTGTAAAATGAAGGAACTGCACTGTAGGTCACACTGGGAGATGTATTCAGAGAGCTCTTGGTGAGGATTCCAGCTCAGGACAAGGCGCCACCCCCAAGAGTCCGACATCCGAGCAGGGCCAATAACAGATTGTGAGCCGAGGAGTTCCAGCAGTGACAGATGCTAAGAACATAGGATGTGACACAGAGTGACCGGGGTGGTGGTGGGTGCCTTCAGATTGCGTGGCCAGGGGGTCTTCCCAGGGGAGGTGACATTCAAGCCGAGACTTCAGTGATAGGAAGGAGCCAGCCTTGGAAAGGCCTAGGGAAAGAGCACCTGAGACGGGGAACCGCAGGTGCAGAGGCCCCGAGATAGGAATGAGCAGGGCTTGTTGGAGGAACAGCAGGGAGGTTGGCTGAGATGGTGGATGAGGATGAGGACGGGAGGAAACAGCAGGGCCTCTAGTGGGCCTGCCAAGCAGCTCGCATGGTGCCTCGTCCACCGTAAGGCTCTTTGTGCCCTCGTTGTGAGTTGAGAATCCCATGGCAGTGCTCAAGAGTCTTGTCTTTTCCCGTGGCCAGCGTTCACCATGCTCTGTAGACGATAGGGTGGGAAGGCTTGTGGTCCCCTGCTCTGGGCTTTTCACTGACCCGTGCCGGCGTCTTTCTCCCTCCAGTGCACTGTCCAGGTCAAGTTAGAGCTGGGACACCGCGCCCAACTGCGCAAGAAGCCCACCACAGAGGGGTTCACCCACGATTGGATGGTGTTTGTCCGTGGCCCTGAGCAATGTGAAATCCAGCACTTCGTGGAGAAAGTGGTCTTCCGGCTGCACGACAGCTTCCCCAAGCCCAAGCGTGGTGAGTGCCTCCAGCCTGGTGGGGCAGCCCTGCAGGGACCGAGTGTTGTGACATAATCCATGTGTCATCACTCCTTGAAAGGCTTGTTTCCTCCCTCTCCTCGGGAGCAACGGGGCCCACACTCTGAGCTTCTGGCTTGCACTCCTCTCCATGCTGGAGGGAAGGTACCCAGACAGGATGCGGCCCTTTCTGACTTTAAAATAAGATGGTCCTCCTCCCTCCTCTCTGCTTCTCCTTCAGCTCATGAGATCATTGTAGGGAAAACCCCAAGGACGTGGTGACTGTGTCTTGTATCATTGTTTAGACCTGGGCTCTGAGAAGCATGCAGAGAACGTAGCCAGTGGCCAGTGGGTGGGAAGGGCGACTTACTCCCACCTGGTGAGTAATCAGGAAATTGCTTATTGGGCCTACATTTGATGAGAGATGCCATTTTAAGAATTTGTGATATTTGGGGCAAAAAGCATAAAGGGTTCTCATTTCATTGCTATCTTGTTTTGTGTGTCTTCCTTCCCTGTACCACCCCTCAGACTGCTGTTTGTGGAGCAGAAGGAAACGCCTCATTCATGTATTCTGCACAGATCTCGATTACCTGTGGCCCAGTAGTCTGAGGGGGCCGAGAGATGGGAACTTACCCAGCTTATGGGGGGGCGGTCGGAGAGCACTGCCTAGGGAATTTGGGTTGAAGTTGGTGACTGTCTCCTTAGCTCTGTGGGCCCGGTGCCGTGTCTGCTCTTCTCATCATTGAGTCCCCCCGGGTGAAGTGTGGCACGTCAGTCACAGGGGTCCAGTAAATAATTTCTTGAACGGATGTGTTGATAAAGGAGAGAGGGACTTTTTTGCTGGAAAAGTACTGCAGGGTGGGGAGAGCCACTGCTGAGCCCTCTGCCCCAAGTGCAGGGGCCCATGGGGGCTGAGCGTGAGCAAGCGTGGATGGCCTCAGGCTGAAGCAGGAGCACGGCGTGGGATCCCCTGGGGGCCTGGGCCTGTGCCAGCAAGTGGCTTGTGCTCTAGTGGGGAAATGACTTCTGTTACACATGCAGAAAGTTGTGGTTCACAAGGGAAGGCAACTGGAGATTCCTAGCGGTGTGGTAGCCATTTGTTTTTCTTCTGGTTTCTTCCATCGGCTTTCAGCTATTCCTTTCCCTCATTTCTCCTTTCCTGGTCTCCTTTTCCTTCTTTTCTTGAGCATCCTGGAGGAAAGCAGCTCGGTTACTACAACAGCACATGTCTATCAAGCACCTTCAGGAATAAGTCCATGGTGCTTACTGGGCACTTCCTGCTAAGCTCTCTTCCCGTTCGGGGTCCCCGTGCAGTCTCCCCACAGCGCCCTGACCGATGGGAGACAGGCTCAAGAGGGCTCGCTGCACGGCCTGTGCTTTAAAGCCGGGTCTGCCCACCGGCCTGGGGCAGCGCCCGCTTGTTATCAGCACCCGCACGCCCCTTCCCTCGGGTGTTCCTGCTTGCTGTCGGTGCTGTCCTCCTGGGCTGGGCCCTCCGAGCTCCTTAGGCAGCTTCCTCTCCAGTTCTTCACCGTTGCCCTCCCCCGTCTTCTCCCCTTCTCTCTGGGGTGGCCCCGGTGGGATGTTTCCATCCACCTTTAAGCTGTTTATTTCACCTTTGTGTCCCCCTGGGCACCAGAAGCGACACGAATGGCAGTCTGCGTTTATCATGTACTTGCTCTGTGCCATGCTCGTGACAACCCTGCCACGTGGGGCCTCCCAGAATCCCTCAAGGCAGATGTGGTCACTGAGGTTCAGAGAGGCCCAGTAGCCCGTGGTGGTCGCAGGGAGGCGGCACCTGCTGAGTTCCAGGTACTTGGGAAATGGGGTGATGCGCGGGGCACACTCTCTGAAGGCGTCAGTTCGGGGGCAGAGGTGTGATCAGTAGCTGAAGCGTGCTGCTTGCGAAGTCTGTCAGTGAGCGTGGATGCCCGAGCTCGGGGAGCAGCTGCACCAAATGTATCACATCGTGAACGTGGCCGTGTTGACCACACTCATCTTGCCGGTTGTCAACGAGACATGGATCAGGTTAAAGAGAGTGTGAATTTCACACAGGGCTCTCTGAAATTACACATGATCTACTTAAAAAGCATTTTTTCAATCAAATACGTGCTCCTACAAACCCAACAGAAGTGTGCAGGACGGGAAGTTTTCCTTTCTGTCTCACACTGGCCATGCTGCCCCGGAGCACTTGAGCCCTTTCTGGATTTCTCCTTCCTGAACATCTTAAAAAGATTTCATTTATTTATTTGACAGAGAGAGACACAGCAAAAGACGGAACACAAGCAGGGGGAGTGGGAGAGGGAGAAGCAGGCTCACTGCCGAGCAGGGAGCCCGATGTGGGGCTCGATCCCAGGACCCTGGGATCATGACCTGAGCCGAAGGCAGACGCTTAACGACTGAGCCACCCAGGCGCCCCATTCCCGAACATCTTAAAAGTAGTAGAAGCAAATTTGCTACCTCCTGATTTTCCAAATTAAAACAATGTTTTTAACTTACCAGCTCTATGCTAAATTCCAGCCCTTCCTCCAGCATCTCTTAACAAGTTTTGTAAGTAAGTGATTCGTTTTCAGTGGTTGTCTTTGTGACTTTGAATGAGGAGACAAACCTGCTCACCTTTTGGATCCTCCACAGTGGCTCCCGTCATCCTTGGAGGAAGACCTCTGGCTGCTGGGTCTAACTCACGGTTTCTTTGCTCAGCCACCCACATGCCACATGCTTCGTAGCCTTTTGCTGGTTTTTTTGTTTTTGTTTTTGTTTTTTTCCCTTTTTAGCCCCATCTTAACAAATTACACATGTTATTATCTTGTCCATCTTCCCTCCTCCCCCGAGAGATGTATGTCTTGCTATATGCAGTTTGCTGCTGTGACCTCAGTGCTGAAAGAATACAGTAGGTGCTTACTAAATATTTATTGAATGAACAAATGGATTCTCCAGCCCTGTCAACTTTTGTCCGTGCTTTCTGACTTTCCACCTGGGAAGAGAAGGACCTGAGCACCCCTGCCTTTCCTTGAGCCTTACACCCCTCCTTTTGGGGGCTACACTTCTGCTCCCAGATTAGGGATTAATTCTAGAAGTTGGAAACCAACTGTTCTGTTGATTCTGTTCCCTGTTGGGCGGGTCATGTTGCCAGGATTTCATTCATCCTCTGAGCTCTGGGCCACCCAAAGGAGAACGCTCAAGGTCATGTCAAGGTCAGGTGGGTCCTTTCTGTCATTCTTGATTAAAATTTCGCCCTGTTTACTTTGCCTCATGTTTGGGCTATAACTTTGAATAATTTGCTTCTCTCCTTTTTCCCCCTTGTGTTGTTCTTTGATATCCAAAGAACTTCACTTTTTTCACATCCTCTCCATCATTTCCTTTATTTGGTGGAGTTTTTTTCCCCTCCTGGATATTTCATTCTGGTTCTCTTTATCTTTCAGAATTCTCTAATTAGGACTGGCAGCTGTCAAGGCCACCTTTTTAGCCGCTACCCTGGGACTTTATTGTTCTCCTGGGGGGATTTATTTATTACCCTGTGTTTTGGCTTGTTGTTTTACTGGAGTAATTTCTAAAGTAATGTCCCAAGAGACTAATTGCTTAAGCGATTTCGAAGAGAGGCATGTGGGAAATAAACTCTGACTCCTAGTGCATTGGAGAATGCCATTAATCTGTTCTCACACTCGACTGATAGTTTGGTTGGGTATAATATTTTAGTTTGAGACTTGTGATCACTGAGAACTTTTAAAATACTGCTTCATCCTCTTCCGAGGAGTCCGATGCTATTGGGTTCTGATGCTATTGCAGATGACCTGTTTTGTTTGTTTGCTTGCTTTTCTCTAGAAGCATTTAGGATGTTTTTTATAGCATTGTTTCTGGGGTCTTTTTTGTTGTTCTTAATGTTGGACGTTTGGTGTCCTTCATTTTTAACTCTGAAAAGTTTTCTTCTACTTCTTTGACAATTTCTTTTTATTTTCTCTTTTTTCTTTCTGGGATGCTTCTTACTTAAATCCTATATGCTTAAATCTTTTCATATGTAAAATAGAAACAATTGTATCTGTCTGTTGTGGGGTTTTTTTGCCAGTGTCTAAATTAATGTATTTTATTTTATTTGTTTATTTTTGTTATGTTAGTCACCATGCAGTACATCATTAGTTTTTGATGTAGTGTTCCATGATTCATTGTTTGCGTATAACACCCAGTGCTCCATGCAATACGTGACCTCCTTGATACCCATCACTGGGCTCACCCATCCCCCCACCCCCCAAAACCCTCAGTTTGATTCCCAGAGTTCATAGTCTCTCACGGTTCATCTCCCCCTCTGATTCCCCCCTCTTCCTTTTTCCCTTCCTTCTCCTAATGTCCTCCATGCTATTCCTTATGTTCCACAGATAAGTGAAACCATATGATAATTGTCTTTCTCTGCTTGACTTATTTCACTTAGCATAATCTCCTCCAGTCCCATCCATGTTGATACAAAAATTGGGTATTCATCCTTTCTGATGGCTGAGTAATATTCCATTGTATATATGGACCACATCTTCTTTATCCATTCGTCTGTTGAAGGGCATCTCAGCTCCTTCCACAGTTTGGCTATCGTGGACATTGCTGCTATGAACACTGGGGTGCATATGGCCCTTCTTTTCACTACATCTGTATCTTTGGGGTAAACACCCAGTAATGCAATTGCTGGGTCATAGGGTAGCCCTCTTTTTAACTTCTTGAGGAACCTCCACACTGTTTTCCAGAGTGGCTGTACCAACTTGAATTTCCACCAACAGTGTAAGAGGGTTCCTCTTTCTCCACAACCTCTCCAACATTTGTTGTTTCTTGTCTTGTCAATGTTTGCCATTCTAACTGGTATAAAGTGGTATCTCAGTGTGGTTTTGATTTGAATTTCCCTGACGGCTAATGATGATGAACATTTTTTCATGTGTCTGTTAGCCATTCATATGTCTTCTTTGGAGAAGTGTCTGTTCATGTGTTCAGCCCATTTTTGACTTGATTATTTGTCTTTTGGGTGTTGAGTTTGAGAAGTTCTTTATAGATCTTGGTTATCAGCCCTTTATTTGTAGTGTCATTTGCAAATATCTTCTCCCATTCCGTGGGTTGCCTCTTTGTTTTGTTGACTGTTTCCTTTGCTGTGCAGAAGCTTTTTATTTTGATGAAGTCCCAAAAGTTCATTTTCGCTTTTGTTTCCCTTGCCTTTGGAGACGTGTCTTGAAAGAAGTTGCTGTGGCCGATGTTGAAGAGGTTACTGCCTATGTTCTCCTCTAGGATTTTGATGGATTCCTGTCTCACATTGAGGTTTTTCATCCATTTAGAGAACTCTGAAAAGTTTTCTTCTACTTCTTTGACAATTTCTTTTTATTTTCTCTTTTTTCTTTCTGGGGTGCTTCTTACTTAACTCCTGTATGTTTAAATCTTTTCCTATGTAAAACAGAAATAACGGTATCTGTCTCACAAAGTTGTCCTAAGAATTAAATATGTTTATAAAGTGCTAGGCACACAGTAGGTGCTTTATAAATATTAGGTACTGTTACTCTTTGTTTAATCTGAACTGTTTCTTTACATCTCACCCTTTAAAAATGCGTCTTTTTGCTCTGCATCCTGGGAGGTTTCCTCCACTTTACTTTCTAGTCTTTTCATTGAGTTATAAAATTGTAAGTACTCTATTTTTAACTTCTAAGAGCCCTTTCCTACTTTCTAATTATCCTTTTTAAAGTATTTTGTTTTTATTTGTTGGGCATGTGTTGGATCTGAGGACATTGGCTCTAATTTGTTGTTTTCCTCAAGTTCTCATGTGGTCTCCAAATTATTCCTGGTTTTTTTTTTTTAAGATTTTATTTGAGAGAGAGAGAGTGAGAGAGAGCAGAGCAGGGGGCAGGGGAAGAGGGAGAATCAGGCTCTCCGCTGGGCAGGGAGCCCCATGTGGGGCTTGATCCCAGGACCCCAGGATCATGACCTGAGCTAAAGGCAAGATGCTTAACCATCTGAGCCACCCAGGCACCCCTGAATTTTTCCTGTTTCTTTTTTTTTTTTTTTTTTAAGATTTTATTTATTTATTTGACAGACACAGCAAGAGAGGGAACACAAGCAGGGGGAGTGGGAGAGAGAGAAGCAGGCTTCCTACAAAGCGGGGAGCCCGATGCGGAGCTCGATCCCAGGACCCTGGGATCATGACCTGAGCTGAAGGCAGATGCTTGACGACTGAGCCACCCAGGCACCCCTGAATTATTCCTGTTTCTTTGGGCTCTTTCCTACAGGTGGGAACTCTTACTGGGAGCTCTTTGTAAGGCAGGATGGGTTTTGTTGACCAGTAGGCTTCTGGTTAGGGAGTGGAGCCCCCAATTTCAAGATGAGGTCATCAGAAGAAAGGGATCTGTGATGGGAGAGGGTCAGTGTAGCTGGATCTAGGACCTGAGGCCAGGCTGGCAAGAGATGGGGCCGGTCATGACAAAGCACCTTGCAACACCCTTGAGGGACTTGAAGTTGGTCCTGAGGGCAGTGGGGAGCCATCAGGGGACACGGTCCGGTTCACAGTTCAGAATGATCATTACAGCTGCCCGTGCTGAAGATGCCCAGGAGTGAGCCTGAGACAGAATAGCCAGTGAGGTGCTGGCCAGTAACATGCGAGAGGCAGGGTGCCTGGGCTGGAGCAGAGGCATGGGGCGCCGGGGCAGTAGGTGCATTCCAGAGTGTTTTGGAGGTAGACGTGATAGCACTCAGTGACAGGTGAGCTTGGGAGACGGAGGAGTCGGGGTGACCTCGGGTCCTTGGGTGGGTGGTGGGCAGCCTGGCTCCTGAGCTGTGGGGTGCTGGGGAGGTGCAGGTTAAGAGGGGCATAAGGAGGTGGCTTGGGGTCGGCTGTATCTGGAGCTTCCCACCTGGCCCCCATGGGAGTATGTCTGAGGAGCAGAAGGAGGCCGGCTGGAACAGAAATTTGCTGCTGACCTCATCTGGGTTATGTGGGTTTACTACCTGTTGACCCAGCCTGTTGTCCTGGAGGCAGGGCTGCTCCCTCCTTCTAGGTGGGCTGAGCATCAGACTGAGGGTGGTGACACAGAGGAAGCGGTGCCAGACCAGAGGCGTCCTCATGGCCTGTCATCACTCCAGCACCTGACACTGCCAGACGTGGACAGTGGCAGAGTGAATGAATGGATGCTGTCACCACTGCATTTGGCAGCAGTAATGATTTATGCGGAGACCCTTATGTCAGGTGACAGTGTTCGGGGTGCTCAACAGAGGCAGCCGGGGCCACTGCTGGCCTCCAGGAGGCTGTGCTGTGTGCTGTGGCATGTCCTGGGGCTGTTTTGGGAGCCCCCTCCCCGCCGACGCCTGGTGGGGAAGTCAATCCAGTTGAGTAAGCCTCATATACCGGCGGTGTGCAAGGTCCTGCCCCCCCGGAAGTGTCTCCTGTGGCAGGGCACGGGGCTGGCTCCTAGAGCGCCCAGCGAGCACACAGCTGGGGAGATGATAGCCGGCTTCCAGCTGGACTTTGAAGGGAGGAGGGTCTTCAGCATGGGAGGGTGGGATGGGGTGGAGGGAGGGAGCCGTGGGTGAGGTTCCTGGAGCCAAAGCCGGCTCATCCCCCTGCGGCTCATCCCCGCTCTGGTCTGTGAGGCCAGCAGGGGCTCCTGAAGCCTGAGCCACACGCCCGTCCCCTGCTCCCCTGGGGTTTGCAGGCTGGGGTCCCATGCAAGGCTTTCCAGCTAGCCCTGCCTTTGAGGGTCCCTAGTTATTCCAAACCTACCCTGTTGGCCAGTTTTTTTGGGATAGATGAGATTCATGAGGTATTTGACATATAATATTGGATGAGATATTTGAGAGCTGAAAAGATTTTTTTTTTTTTAAAGAAAAACCTTACACCATTTTAATTTTTAAAGATTCTTTTTCATTATGTTCCATGCACTGTTTTCCAGCAGTTTCTGGCCCACTTAAGAATTATCTGACTGGTGCAGACATGTGCGTAATGGTTTTTCACGATTGGCAGGATGTTTTCCTGTCTCCCACTAGTGATTGCCTCTGGAGAGGGAGGGGTGAAGGACCAGGGGAGCTGACCTGTACTGTTCTGATTTTTCTTAAAAGCGGGAGAACGGTATTTTCATGACAGCATGCCTGTCAAAACATTGAGGTTCATTCTGGAGGGTGTGGTTGCTGGAGGTCATTTTACTTGTACTTTGCTGTTCTTTTTAGTTTCAACTTTTTTTTTCCCCCTATCTCTGGGGTTAACAAGTCATTTGGGAATGCCTTTGTGAGGCGCTAAAATGGAACCCAGGGGAGTCCCAGCGCAGACCCACTGTCACCATCTCCCATCTCCCTGCTCCCCGTGTTGGTGTCCCTGGCACCCAGCTGGGCCTCTGTTCGTGTGTTTGAGTGAGTAGCGGCAGGTGGTGGATACGGCCCTCCCTGCTGGGGCCGCTGGGGCCACACAGGGCCTGGCACCTCACTGCCCTGATTCGGTTGAGCTCATGCGGCCTGTGGCTGGCAGTGGCTACTCTGTCCTAGCTCGTCTCACGTCCCTTCCTGTGCCTCTCTGCCGCCCTCCTTCCGTGGCGGGGTCACCTTTCTCCTGCTCTGCTCCTTCTGCGCCCTGTGATGCTTCAAAGTCCAGGGGATTCGACACTCCCAGGGGGAGCTGGCCTCCTGAAAGGCCGCAGTCCCTTGAGGCCGGTTGAGCCCCCGAAAAGTGCAGAGGGCCCGTGAGCGTACTGCTGCCAGCGGCTGGGCCTTCGAGCGTGCAGGAAGCTGATGATGCATTTTCCCTTTCTTTTTAGTGTGCAAGGAGCCCCCTTACAAAGTGGAGGAGTCGGGTTACGCTGGCTTCATCATGCCCATCGAGGTGTACTTCAAAAACAAGGTAGGATCCTGGAATAGCAGTGAGAAGGATTCACCGTTCACAAAAGAGGAGGTGGAGCTGGGGCTGCCTGTGGGGTGGAGTGTTGGAGTCCCTTGGAGCAGACATCCGAGTTACAGCGCGCTGGCGCACGAAGGCAGGGGCTGGGGAACCGGCCTGCTGGGACGGCGGGTGGGAGTGCACGTGGACGTGGCCTTCTCGGGGAGCAGCCGGGCCACATCCCCGTTCAGTTGCCCTGCAGGTGTGTGTGGGCCCTGAGTCAGGAGTGACGTGCCACGACAGGGCCAGATTCCATGGATGGTCTTAGGGTGTTAGTCGCCGGCCGTGAGCAGTGGCCAAGATGCAGAAGTTACGTAAACGTCTGACGGTAGGCGAGTGGTTCGATATGTTTATGGTCCATCTATACGGAATCTTCGATGACCTGGTGGTTAATTGTTGAGTGAAAAAAGCAAGTTTATGTATATTATTCATAGATAAAAGGGGTTATGTTCATCAACATGTTAAAAGGGTAATTTGGGGGGTAGGGTTATAAGGGGTTTTGTTTTATTTTCTTCCATGTGTGTTTTTTAAACACAATGAATATGTATATTTACATATATTGTTTTATTCCGTCCGGGCTGCTGTAACTAAATACCACAGACTGGGTGGCTTATAAACAACAGAGATTTATTGGCTGGAAGTCCATGATCAGGGTGGCCACTGGGTCGGGGAGGGCCCTCTCCCAGGTCACAGACTTCTTGCTGTGTCCCCACGTGGAGGAAGAGGCAGCGATGTGTGGGGTCTCTTATAAGAACAAGCATCCCATTCGTGAGGGCTCCACCCCCAGGACTTAATCACCTTCTGAGATCCCACCTCCTCCTTCCGTCACCTCTGGGGGCTAGGACTCCACATAGGAATTTGGGGGGGACACATTCAGACCATAGCACTTCTTTTTCTTTTTTTTTTTTTTAAGCTCAGTGATTAAGATAAAAAAAGAGCCTTCCTGGCAGCCTGCCTTTGCTTCTCACAGGCGCCACCAAGAGGCCATGGTGAGGTTTCCTGGCTCAGAGGTGTGCTTTTCCACACGCACGGCTAGCCTGGCTGCAAGCAGCTCTGCCTTCCTTCAGGAAGGAGATCTCCCTGGGAGGCCAGCGGATGCCACCGCTTGCCTAATTGAGTCCCTTGTTTAGCCCTGGCTGTTCCACACACCACCAGGCATCGAGGGCCTCGGGGAACAATGCTCAGGTGTGCTGACCCACTGGGAGCCGAGTGCCACTTCGGCGGGTATGACTCAGTGAGAGTTGGCTGTGGGCCTTCTTGGGCCCAGGTCACAGAAGCGTGGGTCATCCCGAGGCTTTCGGGGGATCAGGACTCGAGAGGCCTGGGGAGTGGCCACCCTTGTGCGGGCAAAGGCTCCATGTCTCTTTGGCAAAGGCTGAGGGGGGAGATGCAGGGGAGATACTGCCCTGCTGGGGCTGGGCCCTGCAGCGGGCGGCAGGGCAGTCTTCAAAGTCCCGCCTAGGGAGGCCTCGCTGCTCCAGGAGTGTGGAGGAGGGGGCAGAGACTGTGGAGGGGGGACGGATGCGGGGGTGAGTCTCAGGGCAGGTGTTGCTGGCCTCCCAGCTCCCTGGGGGCAGCCTGTGGTGGGGGAGGATGATAGCAGCCTGCTGATGGCTGGGGAGACTGAGTCCGTCTGCAGAAAGCTCTCGGTATTCATGTGCACCGGTGTTCTGAGGGGTGGGGGCTGTGGGAGTCCTGTGGCCACTTAAAGCTCATCTCTGGGTTAACTAGATTCATTCCTTTGAGGTTCAGAAGCAGTCTGGGGCCCCCCAGGCCAGCAAGGCTTTTGTGTTTCCTGAGACCTGTCTGCTGTCTAGTCCCTGACACCAGGTGGGAGCTGGGTTTGCAGCCACCTGGGCAGTGGTGGGGTGCCCGCTCAGCTTCCCGGTGCCCCCCAGGGGCCTGCCAGGAGCCTAGGGCTTAGACCAGGGGAGGAAGTCCCGCACAGAGGCTGTGCTTTGCTGCGTCAGCGGCACTGGCTCTTGGAGCCCTTTCTCCTGGCCCAGGGACCTTTGTTGCTCTCCAGGTTTTCTCTCGAAACGTTGGCAAGAAGCAGGAGTGCTTGGTGCTTGCGCCTTAGCTGGCACCTTTCCTGTGGTGGCTTCTGAAGCCTCTGTTAGTGGTTGTCGCTGCCTAGGCCTCTCCCACCGGGTGGGGGATGCTGCTCGGTTTCACGTACCCCCAGAGAAGGCACGGTGCTCTGGCAGCTGGGAGGGGGCTTGGGGTCCATCCAGACCCTGTTCCAGCTTCTTGGCCATGAGCCGAATGGAGCCTTCTGAGGGGCTCACCGTCTGGAGGACAGGTGGTGCTCAGTGTTCAACAGGGAGGCAGCAGCTCCGGCCCTCACTGCCTCACCCCTCATCAGGCCTGCAGAGCCTGCTGCTGGAAGCCCCGCCCAGGCTCGTGGGCCGCTTTCTGTCTTCCCTGGGAGCTGCAGGAGCCCCTGGGCGCCCATGAGGACTGCTCAGTTGGGGTGACCGATTACTACGGGACACAGAAGCATTTTTTTTTTTTTTCCTTTTTTCAGCTTCATTGAGGTGTAATTGACAAAATTATAAGACATTTAAAGTGC
Organism: Halichoerus grypus; assembly: GCF_964656455.1. Taxonomy (NCBI): domain Eukaryota; kingdom Metazoa; phylum Chordata; class Mammalia; order Carnivora; family Phocidae; genus Halichoerus; species Halichoerus grypus. The sequence goes on from NC_135712.1 coordinate 211,986,198, forward strand.
ACCATGTGGGGCGCCTGGGTGGCTCAGTTGGTTAAGCGGCTGCCTTCGGCTCAGGTCATGATCCCAGGGTCCTGGGATGGAGCCCCGCATCGGGCTCCCTGCTCAGCAGAGAGCCTGCTTCTCCTTTTCCCTCTGCCTGCCACTCTGCCTACTTGTTGCTCTCTATTTCTCTGTCAAATAAATAAATAAAAAATATCTTAAAAAAAAAAAAAATAAAGTGCACCACGTGATGATTTGGCAGATGCACACATTTGTGAGAGGATTTTCCCCATCGAGTTAACTAACACATCCATCACCTTACCCTTTTTTTTTTGGAGAACATTTAAGTTCTACTTTCTTAGCAAATTTCAATTAATGATAGTATTATCAGCTGTAGTCCCCATGTTACACAGATCCTCAGACCTTATTCGTCTTACAACTGAACATTTGCACCCTTTTGCCAACCTCTCCCCACTTCCCCCACCCCCCAACCCCTAATAACTACTTTCTACTCTCCGTTTCTATGATTTTCTTATTTTTTTAGGTTCCACATATAAGTGATACTATGTGGTATTTGTCTTTCTCTGTCTGGCTTATTTCACTTAGTGTAATTTCACTAGGTTCATCTATGAAGGATTTTCTTCTTCAAAATCCCAAGCCTGTTGAGATTTCCCAAGTCCCAAATTCCAAGCCCAAACAATATTCCACTGTGTGTGTAGACGTACACACACACACTGGCCACATTTTCTTGATCCATTCATCCATCGATGGACACTTAGGGTTGTTCACCACAGAAGCATTTTTTCTGGCTTTGAAGCTGGAGCCAGGCCCCCATGTCTCCAAGCCCCTCGAGACTGCTGGGGACTCTGAAGCCCAAAGAGGGTATCTCCTGCTCCAGCTTGCACAGCGGGTGGGCACAGAGCCAAGATGGCCCAGTGTTGTCTCCCTTCTGGCACGTCCACTACTTGGGATTGTGTGAGGTTCACCTCAGATCAGCGGCAGATCATTTCAGTGATTAAGGACACTTGTCCCAGAGAAGAGCTGCTCCTCCCCCTTTTTATGTTTGGGTCTGCGTAAGAACTGCATGCTGGAGTGTCCCTCCAGGCTGAGCTGTTACCCTGTTTATGGAATCTCAGTCAGACCATGTATCTGAGGGCGGCCAGGGAGCCCTTGGAGGGAGAATCGAGCGCCTGGCCTTTGTAGTCCCCTGGCTTGGCAGGTGGTTTGTGGGGCCGGCTGCGTGTTGGAGGATGTTGGGGCAGGCCATGGTTGGTTCTGTTTGTTCAGCACCCCCTTTCTCAGCCTTTTGCGGTGGGGGAGAGCTAGGCCAGCCACATGCAGAAGCCCCGGGTGTTACAAAACCCAGATGGAGCAGGTGCAACCTGCCCACCCCCGTAGGAGCCCCAGGAAAGGTCTCCACCATGGGTCACTGCATCTGCCTGCCGCGTCCTGTACTGCTCCCCTGAGCCTTGCATCCGGACTTCCTATACTGAGTTCCCAAGGTTCCACCCCTCTGTCCTGCCCCTGGTGGGGAACAAAGGGAATTCCTGGTGACCCTTTGGCCATAGGATGTGTCTCTCCTGGGCACAGCACCCTCACTTCCACTGGGGCATCGAGGAAGCAGAGAGAACCCCTCTGAGGGTGTCCTGAATCCTTGTGTGCTCTTTGGGCTTTCTTATTGGGAGTAAGCAGGTGTGTGTGTGTGTGTGTGTGTGTGTGTGTCTGTCTGTCTGTCTGTCTTTCTCTCTCTCTCTCACAAGGGCAGGGCAGGACCCTGGGCTCCTTGAGCCTCTAGTCCCAGCTCCTCTTCCAGGCCCCAGCATGCCGCCACTTCCCCGGGTGCCCCCTTTAGAGGGCGCACATGTGCAGCTCACTGCCCCTGTGTGTCCAGCCATCCAGGGTGGCTTCTGGTTCAATTTAAAGAGTTTTTATTCAAGTCTGGTTTCTCGAGGCAGAATTTACTTAACTATGATTCTTTCATTTTTAGGTATTGTAGGTTTTTGAAATTTTGGCTTGCGTTTTCATTTGAAATCTGTTGGTGTGCGGCTGTTTTTTCTGTTAAAAAAAGGAAAAGGAAGGTCCCGTTCCTAGGCATAGACTTGTCTGACGAATTCCTGCCAAGGCTCGTGTGCCTGGGGCAGGAGTGCCCCTGTGAGCCTGTTCTTAGAACTGCCGCGTGTTCTTGCTCAGGACCCACACTGGCCACCTCTGTTCCTGGAGGTGGTTTTGCCCCTAGAGCTCTAGAGGGCGGCCCTGAACTGGGAGAACTCAGGAAGCGAGGCCCACTGTGGGAGGGGCCTGGGATACAAGTCCTGTCACAGGTCTGTGGGGGGTGCGCACTGGGCCAGGTGCTCTGCCAAGTAGCTACCTACTGAGCCTCCAGACGAGGCCTGGAGGAAGGTGATCTCCCCAGTCTGTGGATGGAGGAGCTCCTGGTTACCCAGTCACTTGGTGAAGGCCACGCAGTCACGGGCAGAGCTGGGATTTGGGCCAGCAGAGCCTGTGACTGTGTGTGTACACCTGTTGCCTAAATACCCGAGACAGGCATGACCCAGGGCGTCCGCTGCTCACAAATCCTGGTGTTTGCTTACATCTGGGTGACAGGGAGAGTGTTTTAGGCATTGTGTGCTGCAGTTGTCTGAATGTGGGTCCCTGCTTTCAAAGGTTTGTAGAGATCAGACAGTTGTGGGAAAGTAAACACGAGTTCACCGCAGAAGGAGCTTCTGCAGGCTTGGAGTACTGTTTGAAGTAGGGTCACTGCGAGTGGATCTGCTGATGGCTTTTCCACCCTGACATAGGCAAGGGCTGCATTTGGTTACTCTGCAGCTCTAGGTAAGTTGATCTTTGAGATAGTAAGCGAAGGGGGAAGTGAGTAGACAGCTTACTTCCCTGGGCCTCAGTTTTCTCTGTCCACACGATGCGGCTCCTAGTTGTGCCTGCCTTTCAAGGCCGGTAGGAAGATTCAGAGAGATGAAAGGCAAAGCGTGGGACGCCTGGGTGGCTCAGTCGTTAAACGTCTGCCTTCGGCTCGCGTCATGATCCCAGGGTCCCGGGATTGAGCCCCACATCGGGCTCCCTGCTCAGCAGGAAGACTGCTTCTCCCTCTGCCTGCCGCTCCCCCTGCTTGTGTTCCCTCTCTCGCTGTGTCTCTGTCAAATAAATAAATAAAATCTTAAAAAAAAAAGAAAGGCAAAGTGCTTGGCCCAGTGCCCAGCAGGTACCAGCATTTGGTAAGAGTGTGTTGTTACTGTTGCTGTTGAGGTGGGTCCTCTCCTGTTGGTTAATCTGCGTAAGAAAGGTGAGCTGAGAAAGCAGCCTCCACAGGCCCAGAGGAGGTGAGCATTCCAGAGATGAAGAAAGACGACATTTGGTTTTTCTGGTGAGTGGGGAGGGTCTCTGCCCACAGCAAAAACAGGCATTTTCTCAAGCATAGGACATTTTCTTGTGTCAGCCTGAGGGGTTTTTAGCCACTCTTGACCCTGAATACGGCGGTATCTGTGAACTGAAGGAATTCTGCTTCCGTGTTGTTTGGCCGTAGTACTTACGTGAGGCTACATTCTGTTTGACAGATAAAGCACTCCTCTCCCCGAAGGAAAAAAAAAAAAATGGAGTGGAGGGGGGAGCTTTGTCTTACTACAAAAGTAATATATATGCATTGTTGAGCATTTGTACTAAGACCACTTCTTTTTTTTTTTTTTTTTAAAGATTTTATTTATTTCACGGAGACAGACACAGCGAGAGAGGGAACACAAGCAGGGGGGAGAGGCAGAGGGAGAAGCAAGCTTCCTGCCGAGCAGGGAGCCTGATGCGGGGCTCGATCCCAGGACCCTGGGATCATGACCTGAGCCGAAGGCAGATGCTTAACGACTGAGCCACCCAGGCGCCCCTGTACTAAGACCACTTTTGACCCCAAACGAGAGGTGTCCTTTCTAAGAACACTTCTCCAGCTCCGACCCTGCAGGCTCGGTTGGGTGCCCTGCAGTTAGATTCAATTTGGACACTGTCTACTCAGAACTAGTACAGGCCCCACAGGTTAAGGACGCGGCCCCAGAGGCCTGCCCCCACTTCCAGTGCCAGTTGCAAGCCCCGGCTTCTAATGGACGAGTTCCCACGACCCCCTTCTCAGGTTACATAATTTGCTAGAACAGCTCAGAAAACTCTGATAAACATTTTACTTACTGTTGCCAGTTTATTATGAGGGATACCATTCAGGAACAGCCAGCTGGAAGACGTGTACAGGGTGGGGGTCTGGAGCTTCCATGCCCTCCCGGGGCACACCGCCCTCCTAGCACCTCCTGTGTTCACCAGCCTGGTGTTCTCCAGACCCCATTGTTTAGGGGTTTTATGGAGGTTTAATACGTAGGCATGACTGATTAAAATCACTGGCGGTTGGTGACTGACTCAGCCTTCAGCCCCTCACCCGTCTCTGGAGGTTGGGAGGTGGGGCTGGGAGATCCAAGCTTCTCATCAAGGCTTGGTCTTTCTGGCAACCAGCCCCAGCCAGCCACCCCTGTCTAGGGCCCCACCAAGAGTTGTCTCGTGACAACCAAAGACGCCCCTGTCACTCAGGCCATTCCAAGGGTTTTGGAGATCTGTGCCAGGAACCAGGAACAAAGCCCAAATGTTTTTCTCGGGTACCACAGTTGTCAAAAAAATCTTTTTTGAGCGAGGTGAAATTTACATGCAGTTAACCATTTTCAAGTCAGAACTTTTCATCTCCCCATTGTCCCCAGCCCCATCTTCTGGTAACCTCTCATCTGCTTTCTCTTCTGTGGGTTTGCCTATTCCGGACATTTCCTGTGAAAGGAGTGGTACAATTGTGTCCTTCTGCGTCTGGCTTCTTTCGCTCAGTGTCGTGGTTGTAAGGTTCCTTCATGTTTGCAGCGGTGTCGGTGCTCCGTGTCTTTTTATGACGGGGTAACGTTCTCCTTATCCTCAGGAGTTAGGTTCTGTGACGTCCCCGCCAACACTGAATTAGTGAAGCCTGAGCCACTGTTGCCAGGGGAGGGGAACAAGGGCTGGGCTCCTGGGGGCCTCTGGTCACGTGCAGTTCATCGACTGATGGGTCTGTAGCCGTGTGTTCTGGGTGTTTCCGTCTACAGACACCTTGTTGAATGTACACTGTGGCTTCATTAACACTGAGCTCACGCCAACTGCCGGAACCCAGCTTGTCTGACATGTATTTTCTCTGTAAGGCACCTCCCAGCCGGCCTGGGTTTAGGCCTTCGACAGCACCTCAGCATCGTGCCTGGGGTGCCTTTCAGACCATAAAATCACCCGCAAAAAGCACAGGAATGTCCATGGCCCTGGATATACCACAAGAAGGACACTTGTTTACAGCCCGAGAGCTGAGACAGGAAGGCAGAGCGTCACCTTGTTCGGAGTCAGCTGGGAGCAACCGGGAGGCTCAGAGTTTTCACCCCTCCGTGCGTGTCTGTGAGTGAACGTGAGAGCCACAGTGTTGACTGTCGGTTTATAAATAAATTTTAGTGAGTAGCCAAATTCACAAATACGGAATGCGTGAACGGTGAAGATGAACTAGGCTATAATTTGTTTATTCGTTCAACTGTCGGTGGACTTTTGGGCCGTTTCCACTTATTCGCTACTATCCATCGTGCTGCTGTGGACATCCTTGTCCGTGTTCATGTTGGAGTCGGTTTCGATTTCTTTTGGGTGTGTACCTAGGAGTGGAATTGCTGGGTCATGTGGTAATTCTGTCTTTAACCTTTATGAGGAACTGCTGCACTGTTTGCTCCCCCAGCTGCCCCGTTTTATATTCCCACCAGCAGTGTGTGAAAACGCCTCGATGCTTGTTATTTTCCATTAAAATTTTTTTTTTTTATTATGGCCTTTCTAGTGGGTATGAAATGGTATCTCATTGAGGTTTTGATTTGCATTTCCTTAAAGACCTATGATATTGAACATCTCACGTGCTTATTGGCCATTTGTATGTCCTATTTGGAGAAACGGCTACATACATCCTTTGTCCGTTTTTTAATTCAATTGTTTGTCTTTTTGTTGTTGAGTTATAAGAGTTCTTCCTATATTCCAGATAGTAAACCCTTACCAGATGTGTGACTTGACAAATATTTTCTCCCATCCCATAGGTTGTTTTATTATATTCTGATAACGTCCTTTCATGTGTAAAAGTTTTTGATTTTTATGAAGTTCAGTTTATCTATTTTTGTTTGTTGCTCACACTTAAGAGTATAAAATCTCAGACTCCATTGCCAGATCTGAAGTTGCGAAGGTTTATCCCTGTTTACTTTACTTCCATAGTTTTACATTTTATATTTAGATAGTTCATCCATTTTGAGTTAATTTCAATATATGCCGTGAGGTAGGGTCCAGTTCATTCTTTTGCATGTGATTATTCATTTGCCCCAGCACCATTTCTTTAAGAGACTAATCTTTCCCTGTTGAGTTGTTTTAGCATCCTTGCTGAAAATCAGATGGCTGTAGATGTTTGGGTTTATTTCTGGACTCTCAACTCTATTCCATTGGTCTTCGTGACATTATACTAGTTTTGACTGTTGTAAATTTTTTTAACGATTTATTTATTTGGGAGAGAGAGAGAGCACGCACGCACACGCACAAGCTGGGGTGGGGCAGAGGGAGAGGGAGAAGCAGACTCCCTGCTGAGCAGGGAGCCCAATGCGGGGCTCGATCCCAGTACCCTGGGATCATGACCTGAGCCAAAGACAGATGCTTAACCAATTGAGCCACCCAGGCGCCCCTGATTGTTGTAACTTTTTTAAAAAGATTTTATTTATTTGAGAGAGAGCACAAGCAGGGGGAGCGGCAGGCAGAGGGAGAGGGAGAAGCAGGTTCCCCGCTGAGCAGAGAGCCCAACTTGGGGCTCGATCCCAGGACTCTGAGCTCATGACCTGAGTGGAAGGCAGACGCTTACCCAACTGAGCCACCCTGGCACCCCCCGATTGTAATTTTATAGGAAGTTTTGAAATTAGGAAATGACAGCACTCCGATTTTGTGGGGGTTTTGTTTATTTTTTAATGTGGTTTTGGTTATTTGGGGCCTCTTCGATTTCATATGAGTTTGATGTCTGACTTTCCATTTTTGCAAAAAAAGACCACTAGAATTTTGATGGGGATTGCCTTGAATCTGTAAATCACTTGGGAGCCATTACTCTTTTAACGTTATTAAGTCTTCCAGTCCAGGAACATGGAATGTCTTTCCATTTAATTAGGTTTTCTTTAATTAATTTCTTTCAGCAATCTTTTATACTTTTTAGTATACAAGTCTTTTACCTTCTTATTTAAATTTATTCCTAGGTATTTTATTCTTTTGTATGCTATTATAAGTGGAATTATTTTCGTAATTTTCTTTTTGGATTGTTCATTGATGGTGTATAAAACACAACTGATTTTTGTGTGCTGATCTTATACCCTGCAACTTTACTGAATCTGTTTATTTTTTTGTGACTTCTTTGGGATTTTCTACACGTAAGATACCATCAGCAAGTGGAGATAATTTTACTTCTTCCTTTCCAATTTGGATGCCCACCTCCCTTTTTTCCCTTCCTCTTGCCTCATTGCTCTGTCTAGTACTTCCATTATGGTGTTGAATAGTAATGGTGAAAGTGGTCCATCCTTATCTTGTTCCTGATCTTAAGTTTTAAAGTTTAAGGCTAGGGGCCCCTGGGTGGCTCAGTCGGTTAAGCGGCTGCCTTCGGCTCAGGTCGTGATCCTGGGGTCCTGGGATCGAGCTCCACATCGGGCTCCCTGCTCAGCAGAAAGCCTGCTTCTCCCTCTGCCTGCCGCTCTGCCTACCTGTGCTCTCTCTCTGTCTCTCTGTCAAATAAATAAATAAGATCTTTTAAAAAAATAAATAAAGCTTAAGGCTGAGTTTTCAGTGTTTTGCCATTGAGTGTGGTGTTCGTGGTGGATTTTTCAGAGATGCGTTTTCCAGGTTAAAGAAGTCCCCTTCTATTCCTAGCTTTCTGAGTGTTTTCATCATGAAAGGGCCTTACATTTTTTTCAAATACTTTTTCTCCCTCCATTGAGATAATCATGTGGGTGTTTTTCCTTTGTTTTATTAATGTGGCATATTATGTTTTAATTGGTTTTCTTAGATTGAACCACCCTTGCATTCCTGGGATAGATAGCGGTTATGTATAATCTTTCTTTATTTAAATTCAATTAGACAACTTACAGTACATCATTATTTTCAGGTGTATAATCTTTTAAGTGTGATATTGGATGCTAGTATTTCTTTGAGGATTTTTTATTTGCAGGGAATATTGGTCTGTTGTTTTCTTGTGGTATCTTTGTCTTCAGTATCGGAGTAATGCTGGCTTCATAGAGTATGTTAAGAAGTATTCCCTCCTCTTCTGTTTTCAGAAGAGTTTGAGTAGAATTGGTATTAATTCTTTGAATGTGTGGTAGAGTTTACCAGTGAAACCATCTGGTTCTGGACTTTTCCCTAATGACGTTGAGCATGGTTGAGCATGTTTTCATATGCTTATTTGTCATTCTCTCTAATGAGGTGTCTGTTCAAAGTGTCTGCCATTTTCTAAAAGTTGAGTTGTCTGTTTTCTTACTGAATTTGTGAGATTTCTTTGTATTTCTGGATGTCAGTCCTTTAGATACTTTCATTTGATGGCTTGTCTCCTCAGTGTGTTGGCAGTGTCTTGCAAAGAACAGAAGTTCTTGATTTTGATGAAGTCCATTTTATTGATTTTGCCTTTTCTGGTTTGTGGCATGTGGGTGTTCATGTGTGTCTGTGATAGAATATTTGTCATTTTAGCCATTTTTAAATGTACCATTCAGTGCCCTCGAGCACATGTACAATACCGTGCAACCATCACTGCTATTTCCAGAGCTGTTTGATCATCCCAAATAAAACCAAACCAATGAAAGAATAACCTCTCCTCCCCCTGTCCCTGGTAACCTCTGTTCTACTTTCTGTTTCTCTGAACTTGCTTACTGAGGGTAGCTCTCACAGATGGAATTGTACAGTCCTGGCCCTTTGTTAGTTGGCACTCTTCACTGCGCGCCGTGTCCTCAGGGCTCATCCATGTGGTTGCGTGTGCCTTGTTCCTTTTTAAAAGGTGAATAGTATTCTACTGTGCAGATGTACCCACCACATTTGGCTTTTCCATGTATCTACCTATAGCTACTTGGGTTGCTTCCACATTTTAGCTACTGTGAACACTACTGTTAGGAACGTGAGTATAGAAATACCTCTTTGAGATCCTGCTTTCACTTCTTTTTATATCCGGAAGTGCAATTACTGGAACATAAAGTAAATCTATTTTTAATATTTTGAGGAACCACCATGCTGTTTTCCACCACAGCTGTACTCTTGCGAGGTCGTCGAGTACAGTGGCCAAGAAAGAATTCTTGAGACGTTGTATGGTGCAACTTAGTAAGTTTATACAGGGACAGGACCCGTGGGCAGCAAGAGCTGCACTTCTGTATGAAGCTGGTGGTTATGTGCTTAGTGCCCAAGGGGGAAGGGACGTGCAAGGAGTATTAGATCATAAATGTTTTCTTCAAATTTCTGCTCGTAAACCTGCTTTCGCAAGATTTCTCTGGCGCTTATCACTCAGTTCGACATTAACTATCGGTGAGATGTATAGGCAGTCATGAGACCCTTTAAGAATGTAGCAACCAGCACATATCTGATCCCTATCAGAACTATTATAGGTCAGCCTTCTGGACTAAAGGTGAACATTTTTCTGCTTCTATCCCTCATCAGTATTGAAATTTTAACAACATGAAGTCTTCCGGTCCACGAACATGGATGTCTTTCCATATATGTGCTCTTTAATTTCTTTCAGCAGTGTTTTGTGGTTTTTATTGTACAATTCTTTTACCTTCCTGGTTAATTCCTAAGTATTTTATTCTTTTTGATGCTATTGTAAGTAGATTTGTTTTCTTAATTTGTTTTCACTTTGTTCATTGTTAGTGTATAGAAATGCAATTGGTTTTTTGTGTTGATTTTGTATTCCATAACTTTGCTATTTTATTTATTAGTTCTAACAGTTTGTGCGTGCGTGTGTGTGTGTGTATGTGTGTGTGTGTGGCGTCTTAAGATTTTCTACATATAAGAGGTTATCATCTGCTAACAGATAATTTTACTTTTTCCTTTCCAATTTAGATGCCTCTTTTCTTTTCTTTTCTTTTCTTTTCTTTTTCTTCCCTAGCGCTCTGGCCCCGACTTGCAGCGCTGTTTTACATAGAAGTGGTGAGAGGCATTCCTGCCTTGTTGCTGATCTTAGAGGAAGAGGGCTCAGTCTTTCACCATTGAGTGTGATGTTGACTGTGGGTTTTCCATATGTGGCTTTTATTATGTTGAGGTAGTTTCCTTCTGTTTCTAGTTTGCTGAGTTTTTTTTTTTTTTTTTTTAAAGATTTTATTTATTTATTTGACAGAGAGAGACACAGCGAGAGAGGGAACACAAGCAGGGGGAGTGGGAGAGGAAGAAGCAGGCTTCCGGCTGAGCAGAGAGCCTGATGTGGGGCTTGATCCCAGGACCCTGGGATCATGACCTGAGCCGAAGGCAGACGCTTAATGTGGGGCTTGATCCCAGGACCCTGGGATCATGACCTGAGCCGAAGGCAGACGCTTAACGACTGAGCCACCCAGGCGCCTCCAAGAGTGTTTTTTTTTTTTTTATCACAGAAGGGTGTTGAATTGTGTCCAGTGCTCTTTCTGCATTTATTGAGATGATCATGTGATTTTTGTTTTTTTTAATATTGCTACACCTCAGATCATTTTATACTTAGGAAAAAAGTATTTAATGATAACCTAGGCCAGGGGCTGTGTAGCCCCCATGATCCTCACACGGCCCCTCAAAGGGGTAGGTCCCATTTTACAGGTGGGAAAATGAAAGATGAGGGAAGTTAACCTGCCCAAGATTCCACAGCTAGGATGGGGGAGAGCCCAGAGCGGTCTGCTCTCATCTTACTCTCTGAGTTTGGCCTTCATTTTTCTTTTGCTTTTCCGTGGTACTTAAATAGGTATGTGTGTGTGTGTTTGTCTCACGTCTGTCTCTCCCACTAGAATGTAAGCTCTCGAGGGCGGCGCCCCGTCAGTCATGCTCTCTGCCCTGTGCCGGCCTGCAGCACAGACATGGCACTGGGTAAATGTTTGCGGACTGAGTGACTGAATGGGCGGACCAGACGCATTCTGGAGGGGCAGCTGTGTGCGTCAAGAAGCCTTGTGACACAACAAGCACCCCCCCTTTTTTAAAACTGAGGTGAAATCCATAGAACAGAAAATGAAGCAGTTTCAAATGAACAGTTCAGTGGCGTTTTAGTGCATTCACAATGTTATACAGCCACCACCTGTGTCTAGTTCCAACATATTTTCTTCAGCCCACAAGGGAGGCCTGTCCCCAGTGAGCAGGTGCTCCTCACGTGACCTTTGGTGTCTGGCTCCTTCCACTTGCTGGAACAGGTATTGTAACTTGTATCGGAACGCCGGTCTTGTTCACGGCCGAATAACATTCCGCAGCGTGGCCGTGTCCCAGTTTGTCTCCCCACTCATCCGCCGATGGACATGTGAGCTGTGGGCAGTTTTTGGCTGTTGGCAGTTGTCTGCTGTCACGAACACGTATGTGCGTGTGCTTGTTTGAACACCAGTTTTCCATTCCTTTGGGTAGATACCTCGTGGAGTCGCTGGGTCATATGGTATTTCTCTTTAGCTTTTTCTTTTTCTTTTTCTCTTTTTTTAAGTCATTTCCATGCCCAACGTGGGGCTTGAACTCACGACCCTGAGATGAAGAGTCGCACGCTCTTCCAGCTGAGCCAGCTGGGCGCACCAGTGTTTAACGTTTTAAGGGACCACCAAACTGCTCCCCACAGTTGCTGCGTCATTTTGCTTTCCCGCCAGCAGTGTGTGAGGGTTCCAGTTTCCTCCGCATCCTTGCCAGCGCTTCCTTCCTTTGTCAATAGTTTTTCCAGTCATGGCCATCCTAGCGGGTGGGAAGGGTGAAGTGGTGTCTCATTGTGGTTTTGAATTGCATTTTCCAGAGTGACCGATGAGGCCAGGCATCTTTTCGTGTGCTGGTTGGCCAGTTGCAGATCTTTGAAGAAAGACGTATTCAAGTCTTTTGCCCATCTTTTAATGTCTTTTTGTTGTTGAGTTGTAAGAGTTTTGTATGAAAGTAAGAGTTTTGTATGAATTCTGGCTAGGTCCCTGTCTTTAAACGCTGACAGCAAAGCATGTTATTTGGCAGAAAGAACGGACAATGTGAACATCCCCAAGTTGGGAGCTCAAGGTCATCATCTAGGGGGATCCAGACGGTTACCCTCTAATCCCATGTCGACCCAGAAGCCTGTATGAGCTGTGGCTGATTTATTCCTGTGGAAAGTGAACTCTAGAGCATTGGGAGTGGCCTGGGAGATACGCTCGGGCTGCCCCAGGACAAGGCAGCGTGTTTAGGACAGGTAAATTGGTTCCTGGCTGTCCTAGGACCAATCAAGTGAGCAGAGTTTTGCTGAAATGCTCCCTTTATATCTGCATGTTGTCTTGGAAGTGGCCAGATGCATTTGAAGCCCTTCTATCTCTCTCTTTTTTTTTTTTTAAAGATTTTATATATTTACTTGGCAGAGAGAGTGCAACAGAGCACAAGCAGAGGGAGCGGCAGGCAGAGGGAGAAGCAGGCTTCCCGCTGAGCAGGGAGCCCAATTCAGGACTCCATACCAACTCCAGGATCATGACCTGAGCCAAAGGCAGGCGCTTAACTGACCGAGCCACCCAAGCGCCCCAAGAAGCCCTTCTTGTTTCAGTGTGTGAATTACATTTCATACAGTGGCTGTCCAGTAGAAATATATAAGCCCCCTATGTAATTAAAGTGTTTTTAGTAGCCACATTAAAAAGGTCAAAAAAGAAACAGGTGAAATTAGTTTTAATTATGTAACTTAACCCAGTATATCTAAAACATTATCATCTCAACATTAATCAGTATTTTTGAATTCCTGAGATATTTTGTATTCTTTTTTCATACTAAGTCTTGGAAATTTGGTATGTGTATTACACGTACTGAATCATGTCAATTTGGACACGAAATTTTATCAGAAAGACTTGACCTATATTTAGATTCCATGAAATTCACATTCGAAGAAAGGAGTAAATTCACAAACTCAGGTTGCTCCAGACGTACATAAAGGTCTTTCACTAGCAGCTGAGTATGGACTGTCTCATGGTCCAGGATTTTTTTTTTTTTGGTAACTTTTAATTTTGAAATAATTTTAGAAACACAGAAGAGTTCAGAGATTGTAGAGTCCTCATGTACTCCACACCCCGCTTCCCTAATGTTTATCTTTCCCATGACTATGGCACACGGTATTAATTTGGATTGGTAGACTTTATTAACAGACTTGGGATTTCCCTGTTTTCTAGTGTTCTTTTTCTGTTCTGGGATCTACTTCAGGATCCTACAGTGCATTTAGCATCATGTCTCTTTTGCCTCCTTCAGTCTGTGATGGTTTCTCTGCTTTTCCTTGTCTTTTCTGACCTTGACGTTTTAAAAATACTCTAGCCATGCATTTTGAAGAATGCCCCTCAAATTGGGTTTGTTTGGTGTTTTCTTATGATTGCATGGGGTTGCAGATTTTGGTAAGAAGACCACAGAGGTGAAGAGCACCCCCCCCCATTCTATCGTACCAGGGAGGACCTGATATTAACTTGACTTATTCCTGAGGACGTTAACCTCAATCCCTTTGTTAAGGTGCTGTCAGACTTCCCTGCGGTAGTTACTGTCTCTTTCCATACTCTGCTAGTTATTAGAAGCGAGTCAAGTCCAGCCCACACTCAAGCGGAGAGAAAGTAAGCTCCACATCCTGGTGGTATTGTTCAAACCACCATGGTAACTAGTATCTATTTGGAGGAGATACTTTGAAAGTACGCAGTTAACCTGTTTCTTTTTCAAGTTTCATCTGCTAGTTTTAGCAGTCCATCAGTGGTGTTCTGTGCCGATCTGTTTCTTTCATTTCTTTCATTATTCATTGGAATTTTTCTGTAAGGAAGTGTCCTTTCTCCCCCATCTATGTACTCATTCACTCATTTATTTATATCAGTATGGATTCATGGATATTTGGTTCTTTTCTTTGGATTATAATCCAGTCCTATTATTATTTTCAAACTGTTCTCACTCTGGCCAATGGGACCTCCCTCAGGGGGGGCCCTGTGCCTTTTTGGTACGTTCCCATGGTTTTGGGGGTCCTTTCCTCACTTTCAGGCACCACAGGGTGCTCAGGCTTGTCTTGGGTTTCCCTGCCCCAGCCCTAGAATCGGCCACGTCTGCAGGGGCCCTGCTCCCTGTTATTAAAGAGTGGGACGTGAAAGCCAGGGTCTGGGAGTGAAGTGTGCTTTTGCTCCTGGGGCATCACTGCGTTTGGGCCTCTGCTGTGACAGACCTGGGGAATACATGCACATATCCAGTTGACCCTTGAACGGGTTTGAACCGTGTGGGTCCACTTAGATGTGGGGTTTTTTTTGGATAAACACCGTTCAGGACCGTAAATGTATTTTTTCTTCCTTATGATTTTTTAAAATAACGTTTTCTTTTCTCTAGCTTACTTTATTGTTAAAGAAACACAGTATATGATAATATAACATTGGTCAACAGTAGGCTATTAGTCATTAAATTTTGGGGGGGAGTCAGAAGTTTATATGCAGATTTTTGACTGCTGGGGGAGCTGCGGGGAAATCGGTGGCCCTAAGCCCTGCCCTGGTCAAGGGTCACCTGTGCTCACCGCCCCCACCTGCGTGTTACTTCTGTGTCCGTCTCGTCGGCACGTACATCACAGTAACCATCAGCTCATACCCATGCCTGCACCAACAAGCCTTTGCTAGCGTTCCTCCCTCCATTGCTTAGTTTAACTTCCTCTGAGGGGAGAAACCTGACCCTCACTATCTATAACATATTTGCTTATTGTTGAACTCCAGTGGACTGGGAAAGTAAGTTTCTGAATTGCTGACCAGTACTCCTGGGAGAAATAAATTTACCAGCTGGGGTGCAGTGACTGCGTGTAGTTTTTTTTTGGTCTTGGGCCTTCTGGTGTCTTTGGGCTGAAACACGGCTTCTTCACTAGGTCATATATGACAGCTCTGTCCCTCCATCTTGTCGGTGTGGTTATGTCTACATGTGTAGTATGGTTAGATTCATTCGTCACAGTCTACATTCCATCTTGGACCCCTCCTCCTGCCCGTCTGGTTATTATTATTATTGTTTTGGTTTGTTTGTTTTCAGTGAAATTCACTCTGGGTTTTGACATGCGGTCATGCATCCGCCACAACAGTGCGGTGCAGAGCGGTTCCAGCCTCCCCCAATCCCCTCCCGCTGTCCCTTTGAAGTCAGTCCCCTTCCCCCCTCGTCCCTTGTAAGCACTCATCTGTTTCCCATCCCTGTAGTTTGGCCTCTTCCAGATTGTCATAGAAATGGAACCACACAGCGTGCGGCCCTTTGTCTACACAGAATGTGCTGGAGATCATCCGTGTCGTTGCCTGAACGTGGGGCTCGTTCCTCTTGGTCACGTGGCTGCGCTGCACTTCGTTTACCCGTTTGTGGTGTGAAGGACATCGCAGTTGTTTCCGGTTCTGGGTGATTATGAATAAAGTTGCCCTACACATCCCCATGCCCGTTTTTGTGTGAACGTAAGTTTTCAGTTCACGTGCGTAATGATCCCCGTTGGTGTGGGGTCGCCGGGCGCGTGGAGCGGCAGTGTTTGGCTTTGTAAGGTGTACCGGCAGCCAGCTGTCCGCGGGGCCCTGCGTTCCGGCCCGCGCTCCGCACGGCCGCTTGTCTCCACCTGCTTTTCTCAGGGGCTTGTGTAGTCGTAGCTCTCTTGTTTAAAAAACAGCTTTATGGAGGTATAATTCACATGCCATATAATTCGTCCATTGAAAGTGTACATTCCATTGGTTTTTAGCATATTCGGAGTTGGGCAACCATCACCACTAATTCCAGAACATTCCCTCACCTACAAAGAAACTGTCCCCATTAGCAGTCACTCCTCATCTTCCCTCCCTCTAGTTCCTCACAACCACTAATCTACTTTGTAGCTGTAGGTTTGCCTGTTCTGAACCTTTCATATAAATGGAACCGTACAGTATGTGGCCTCTTCTGACTGGCATCTTTTATTTAGCGTAATGTCTTCAGAGTTCATGTGCGTTGTAGCACGCATCAGTATTTCATTCCTCTTTATGGCTGGATATATTCCATCATACAGATGGACCACATTTTGTTGATCTGTTTGTCAGTTGAGGCGTTGTTTTCTGCTATTAGCGATTTTGTGTACAGGTTTTTGTGTGCATAGATGTTTTCACTCCTTTGGGGCACATCCATAGGAGTGGAATTGCTGGATCATATGGTAATTCTAGGTTTCATTTTTTGAGGAACGGCCGTACTTTTTGCCAGAGGAACTGCACCATTTTACCTTCCCACCAGCAGTGCACGGGTCCCAAAGCCTCTCCACATCCTCACCTTCACTTCCTGTCCTTTTCATTCTAGCCATCCTAGTGGATGTGAACTAGTATCCCTAAACCCAAATCTGAATCCCTAAACCTAAATCATTAGGTTTTGATTTGCGTTAACCTGCTGGCTGATGACACTCAGCATCTTTTCATGTGTTTGTTTGCAGTTCACATATTTCCTTTGGTGAAGTGTTCAGAACTTTAGAGGTTGTTTTTTTCTGTTGTTATTTGGGTTGTTTTCTTACTGTTGGGTTTTAAGGGTTCTTAATATACTTTGGATACAAGTATCTTTATCTTAGTACTGCCAGGGTATTATGGGGGACTCATTCAGAAAGAGCTGGGGAATGTGTAGGGAAAGGCTTCCCTTAGGAAGCCAGGTTTACTCTGAGAGTTGCGGGTGGGTAGGGGTTGATGGGGTGGAGAGTACCAGGAGACACCCTTCCAGATGAAAGTGTTGCAGGATTTTTTTTCTCCATCGGTGCCCGCAGTTCTTGGTCACGCTACTTCGAAGAATGAAGCGGTAGACCAGACGGAGTGGGGGGCAGCAAAGCAAGGTTTATTGAGCGATAGCAAAGTGATAGTACAAAGCTCCCAAGGAGGGAGGGGACCTGATGGGGTTGCCACCAGAGTTTCAAAGTCTAGGGGTTTTTATGGGCTTGTTGGCAAGGGCTGTTTTAATCTGATCAACCCTCCCTGCGCCTGTCATCCAACCAGATTTTTGTCTCCTATCTATCGTATGGGAAAGGGTGGAGGACTCCTTCCAGGATGGTGTAAAATCCTCCTAAGGGTGGTTTCCTCTTAGGGCCGGGGGCCTTGTCCATGCCTGCCTGCCTTCCAACTATCCTTCATCAAAAGCAGCTGCACTGTGGAGGTGGAGAATCAGGGGCATTTGGGTTCTGAAGGGAGGCTGGGTGGTTGGCAGAGTAGCTCAACCCAGGCACATCAGGAAGCCATTGGAGTGTGCTAGCTGGGGGTGGGGGTTGCTACTTTCTTCGTAAAAAGCCCTCTCAGGCCTGTGTGTGGGGAGTGGGTGTGCTGTTAGACCCTCAGTGAAGGGTCGAGCCCCCTGATGCCTCTGGGTTCATCAGCCTCTGGTCAAGGCTCCAGAATGCTCAGCAGAGTGCCCATCTCATGCCCATCCCAGATTGTGTTGTGGCAGGGTCACATTACAGAGCACATCTGTGTCCATGTTTCCCAGAAGTAATTCAATGGCTGCCAAACAGGAAGTACTTGTCTGTGTCCCAGATGGGGGTTGGGGCTGGGGAGCTGGGGCCCTAAAGTGTCCACATGGGAGGGAGACTCTAGGGCTTGGTCTTGGGCATGGTGAGCAGGTGTGGGGGATGGACCTGGGGGGGGGCGCTGCCCCTCCCTGAGCGTGTGACCCCTGAGGATGTGACCTATGCCCTTCCCTCCCGCCCCTCCCTGGGCTAGGATCAGCTCTTGCGGCTTCCTTCAGTTTCGTGAGTTGGTGGCCCCATGATTTACCTGTGTTCACGGCACATTGACCTTGGCTTGGAGTTGCTGTTTTGGTTTGGTTTTGAGTCATTAGCTGAGGCCGGCAGCTGGACTCAGTAGTTGTTCTAGATCTAAGGCATCGTTTGATGTGACTTCGTTTTCCTTGGGAATCCTCGTAGGTCTGATTTTTTTCTTTTTCAAAGTCAAGCTGGTTCCTCTTAGTCCTGAGTTTCTGGCTTGGGGTGATTGGCAAACCCGAGAGGAGAGAAGGCAATCAGCTGTGAAATGGTTTTCTACGCTCTCTCCTTTCTCCTGCAGCACCCGCCTGGGCCAGAGGCCCCGCCTGCGCCCTGTGGGTGTTTGTCAGGGAGTCACCGCTGGCCTGGGCTCATTTTGGTGTTGAACTTGCAGCTCAACTGCTTCATGGTGAGATGTACCGTTGATGTAGTAACACACTCTGGGAGGAGGAAAAACCTATCAGGTGTGCACGCTGACTTTAAGAGATAGCCCAATTTTTAGAAGTGGTCAAGTGTAAACAAGTTCATTTTGGTTATTTGCTGCTAATATTAGACATCCTCCCTGCCCTCCACCCCCACCCCCTATAACAAGCTATTATTGGACAGTGAGCCCCAGCCGTCACTAACTCTCCGTGGCTTTACTCAAAGGCTATTATCTGAGGTCAGAGGAAGGGCATTTTGGTACATTTTATTAGGAAGTTTGCGTGGTTTTATTTGGAAGGGTTTTTTGGTTTTGTTTTAAAGTAAGTTAAAACAGCGCTTGCCAGCTTCCGAGCCATAAGCCCTCAGAGGCATCTTCTTGGACACATCCTGGCTGACTTGTGTTCTGTGGAAATAGCCGTGTAGACAGTGTGGTAGGATTGGCAACAAGCTGGTGGGGGTCCCAGGGCCACCTAATCCTGCGCTCTTCCGCTCCCTCTCCCCACCCCCCCCACAGTGGAAAGGGCCCTGGCCTGCGAAGACCCTCTCCCTTGGGCAGGGCGGGGCTATTCCCACCTGCCCTCAGTTTAAATTGAGACTTGGTGTGTACGAGCCGGCCTTGAGTGATTGGGTGGGGAACTCACATTCTCCCCTCCCAGCTTGCCCCCCTTCTAGGGTCACCACCATCTCGGCCCTTTGCCCATTCGTGGGTCAGCTTTTGGGGGCTCCGCAGAGCTCAGGAGGCAGGCAGCCCTCTGCGGAGCCGGCTGCTGGCGACTCCTGTGCGCAGGGACAGTTGGCCGGTTGATGCCGCCCAGGGGGCCCAGCCTCACGGGGCGGCGGGGGGGTGGGGGGGGCGGTGCCGAGGAGCCAGAGCAGGAGGGACATTGTGCCGGGAGACCGACCCAGGGAAAGGTCAGGGGGCTGCCGAGTTGTGACAGGCCATGTGAATGCCAGCCCGCTGTGCAGCTAGGATTGTCTTTCCCTGTAGTGGCTTTCTGTTCCTCCGTGGGGGACCCCAGAAGCACCTCTGTTTCCTAGAGGGCGGTGTCTGGAGCGGCGCAGAGAAGCACCTCGAAAGAGCAAATGTGTGTGAGGAGAGGCTCAGCCTGACCCCAGGACGCTGGGAGGGACAGTCTACCCTCCAGTTTGGCTCCCTAACCACTGCCTTCTTCTGGGCTCCTTGAGAAGGGGATGGAAGAATTGGCCTGGAGTCACCTTCCCTGAGAATCTTTCCTGACTGATTAATGCGTTTCCTGTAAAGATAGGAATCATGTAACTGAGTCATTCGTACTGTCACCCCCCAAAGTGAGGGAGGGGTGCAGATGAGTAGGGTCGGACAGGCTGTAATGTCAACATTAGCCCACCCCTATGCTCACTCGGGGCCAAGCTCTGGGCTCATACGGCCTCTGTTCTGACTTTGAGAGAGGTGGTGGTCCTGTGTTCATCATGGCAGAGCAGTTGTGGGGCGGGCAGGAGGCGGGCCCAGGCTGATGCCACCTTACTGGCCAGAGCCACAGTCTTCTCCCTTCTTCCCTTGTACACTCAGAACCCTGTGGTTTTGTTTCCTCCCCTCCTTGAGGCTCAGAGAGGTGGAGTGGCTTGTCCAGGGTCACACAGTGAGTCGGTGGCAAAGTTGCTTTGGCATCCAGAAGGTCTTGGACCCCAAGGCCCACAGTTTTCAGCTCACATTGCACTGTTTTCTTTAAGCCTTTTAAAGTCATTTTTCTGCATCTAACTACAGAGGTGATGTGTGTGGGCTGCAGGGAATCGGAGTCCTCTCTCCAGTCTGTCTCCTTGAAGTAACCATTGTAAGCAATTAGTGAAGTCCTTCTAGAAACAGTTTTTTTGTGTGGGATGTCTATGTGTGTGTGTGTGTGAGAGAGAGAGAGAGAGACAGGGAGGGAGGGAGATGCATTTTTAAACAAATATCTTTGGACCTCCCACATCAGGACCCCTAACTCTACCTCGTTGTTTATGATGGCTGCGTGGTGCACCCTCTAGCTTAGACCTGCTGTCCTGTCCCTGATGGGCACCTCTAGGCCTCTCACTTGAGGAATGCCTCGGGGACCCTCCTTGAACATCGGAGTCCTGGAAGCGGGACTTCAGGTGTGGTGGTGGGGGCTCCCCACGGTACTCCCCTTGCTCTCTTGCCCCGGGCGGTGGGCAGTCTCGCTTCGCCCCGGCTGCAGGCCCGTGCCAGCGCACCGTGAGAACCGGGGCCGGGCGGGCCGGGGCTGTGTCCACAGGAAGAGGAAGACGCCAGAGGCTGTGGTCCGTGGACTTGAGTGCCTGACCTCTGTTGGTTCCATGTGGCCTTGACAAATGATTAAATGCCACCAAACCTCAGTTTCCTCTCCTGACGTATGGTGAGAGCAGTGACGAACTCCCAGAGCATTTGTGAGCCTGAAGGAAGGTGCTAGCTAAAGCCTGTGGTGCGGCGCCTGGCCCCGGGAGGGCTCCCTGAGTGGTGCTGGTGGCAGGGTGGCCGCTTGAAGCAGAGAGCGAAGCATTCACCAGGTGGCCCAGGAGGATCCCAGGGGACTCAGGGATGGAGGGTTTTGTTGGCCTCATCTGGGCTCCATGAGGGGCACTGTCTGTGCCCTTGTCCCCAGAATCAGGAGAGAGTCCGTAGTAGGCGGTCAGCAGATGCCCAGGGGCAGAGCTGTGAGCAGGGCTGGGTGTTAAGAGTCTGTTAATATAGAAAACTTAAAAAATATCTGCAGAAGTAGAGAGAGTAGCAGAACAGACCACGGCAGAGCACCTCCCCCCACCCGAGCAGTTACGCACTTGAGTATAGTGCTATTTTCATTTCTAGCCCCGGGATTATTTTGAAGTAAGTCCAAGACATCCTGTCTTTTAATCTGTAAATATTTCAGTCTGTGTCTGTAAACGATAAGACTCTTCTAAAAGTATCTAGCCACAATGTCATCATAGCTGGGAAGGAACAAATTAACAATTCTTAATATCAAATGTCCAATAATGTCAGTTTTTTTTATTATCACGTATATATATATTTTAATAATTTATTCAAATCAGGATTCAGGTAAGGTCGGTCCATAGTGGCTGGTTGCTGCATTTTTTAAGCTTCTTTAAATCTTGTCTGTCTCTCCATCTCTCTCTTTCTCTCCCTTGCAAAGCATTTTAAGAAGCTGTATGGTTTGTCCCGTGGGGAGGTTGCTGATTGCAGCCCTGTAAACTGGCAGTTAGATACGGGGCCACGATCAGATTCACGTTTCACTATTTTATGAACCCTGGGGCTTCTAACAGGGGTATGGCAGACAGGCCCTGAAAGAGAAGTGTGGGCAGGGCCCAGATAGCAAGGACACAGCCCCGAGGCCCTCCTCAGCTGGTGCGTTCTGGGCCGCCGGGAGTCTGGCTGCACACAGGGGTGAGGCTGAGAACCTGGGGGTCCTCCAGGGCCAGCCCTGCCGGCTGCAGAAGAGGATGGGGCCCGGGGTGGCCAAGGGGCAGCAGCGGAAACCACTGGTCTGGTCAGCCAGCCCCACGGCTGTGGGCCATTGGCCTTGGCGCGGGCCCGTGCCAGCCGTGGGCCCTGGCCGGGGCTCCCGTGGCCTGGACTGCCCGAACGCTGTGGACGAGTCCACGCGTTCCAGGTTTGGGCGCTGGCACCAGTTTGGCCAGTTCCTCTGCGTCTTAGTTTGCTGAGTCTAGAGAGAGACGCTGGCCTGTGGCCAGTATCCTGGACGGTGGGTGGCCGCCTGCGAGCTGCGCTCATCTTTGCTGAGATTGGGGCACCTGTAGGATCTGGCTGGAATGACAAGGATGTTGCTTTTGGAACTGTGGGCCCAGCACACCCTGAACTTGGCTGCTCCTCACTGAACACGTTGCTGGCTCTTGGAGGCGTTGTCAGGCAGGGGGCATCACAGGCCGGAGGTCTCATCCCAGGTCACCAGGGCCGGACACACGGTGGGCACCCAGGGGAAGGCCTCCGCCCGGCCCACATGCTGCGTGCCCACCTCTGGGGAGCCCTAAAGCACTCCTCCTACTTTGCTTCAGGGGCCAGGGCTTAACCAGCCTGCCCAGAGTGAGTCCCGGCTCTCTGCGCCCCGCCCATGTGGCCCCAGGCAGCTCGTCTGCCTCTTCCAGTTTCTTCATCCGGGAAGTGGGGTCGCGGAGAGCACCCGTGTCTCGGGCTGTGAAGCAGTCGTATGTGTTAAGTGCTTAGAAAAGTGCCTGGCCATGGTAAGCGCCGGTGAATGCTGGGCACCCCGGGCTTGGCACCGGGCCTTCTGCCTCCCTCCACCCCCGTGTGTGGTAGATAGGGCCGCAGATCGCCTTTCGGCGTCCCCGTGAGCTCCCATTTTCCTGCTGGCGAATCCTGCAGCTTCAGTCACCGTCTGTCTGCTGGGTCTCCCAGGTGACCTCCTACAGCCTAGAGCTCTTTCTGGTAAAGCTGTAGCTTCCCTTTCTCGAGGGCACCAAGCTGAGGCGATTAGCTGCCTTGTCTCATCCAATACTCCCACTCGTAGTTGAAGAAACCGAGGCTTAGGGAGGATGGGCCTCATGACCAAGTCCGGGCAGCCGGTGAGAGGTGAGCCCCCATCCTGGTCTAACCCCGTGCTCACGGGGGGCCGTCGGGGATGTCCAGCTGCCTGCCCACGTTCTGCTGGCGTTCCCCGAGGCCCCCGGCCACCCTCCCCTCCCTGACATACTCCCTTAGCTGAGTTCCTTCACGTGTGCGGCTCTGTTGCACTGAGTCCACTCACAGAATTTTTGGGGAAATAGTGAAACATCTACAGAAGTAGGAGGAGTGCTTTAACAAGTCCCCGTAGCCACCCGCTGGGTCCAGCACTTTCCGCGTATGGCCCTGACACCGTGATTTCATGTGTCCCTGTTTCAGAATGTGTCTCTTAAAAGATGAGAACTGCTTTTTAATCATACAATAATATCAGTATCACACCTACAAATTAATAATTCCTGAATATCCAGTCAGTGTTTCAAGTTTTTTTTGTTTGAATCAGATCTAGATAAGACCAACATGTTGTAATTCATGAGTTTGTCTTGTAAGTTCCTTTTACCGTGAAAAGGCATAAAGTAGGGAAGAATCTCCTTATACCATTGCTTTTCTTTGCAATTTACTTGTTGAAGCAACCAGGTCATTTGTCCTGTAGAGTCTGGTATCACCTGGCTTATTGTTGCTTTTGGACCTGCTTTTGTTATACGCCATCCTCTGATTTGTACGTTCCCGGTCAGTTTGAATTTGAATCTGGAGCTGAAGTCCTCCCTGGAAGGTGGTACGTTGGCCTTGTGGGTGGCCTGTGTTTGTGGTGTTGGCTGCAGTGGATGGACAGTGCCCCGGTCACTGACCCGTTAGGAGGGACAGAACAGTGGTGCCCGCATTCCTTCTGCACGCATTAGCTGGACTACATCCCTGCAGTCTGCCTCCCAGATCTTCTGTGTTTACCTCGTGGGAAGGCAGGACAAATGCTTGGTGTGGATTTTTTTTTTTTTTTTACTCCCTTTATTTGCCAGGTTCAAACCCTGCCCCCCATAGTGGCATCCTGCAGGCCCGAGGGTGTTTGCTTCCTGGGACACAGATCTGGGCTTGTTCCTTCTGAGCCCAGATCCCCCTGTAGACACCTCTGTCCCCAGGATGTGGCCAAGGCCATCTCCCCAGGTCACCTCTTGCCACCACTGTCCCCCCTCCCGTTCCAGCTATAGCCATATGGACTCTCGGGGCTCTAGAAGGGACTCTGCTGTGGCCTCTGCAGCTTCTCCCCACCCGCTTCTTGATTGACTCATGGCCCCTCTCCGAGCCTGGCACAGCCTCCAGGGAACCTTCCTGGCCCCCTCTCCACCCCCACTATTGGGTCGTGCTCCGCTCTTGCCCATCTTAACATTTCATTCTTTTGACAAAAACGTCTTGTGTGCAGGACAGGGGTCCCCACAACCCTTGCCTCCAAGGGGTTCCCAGTTTGGTGGAGACACATCCCCGCTGTGACAGGTGCCTCCATGAGGTTGGCACAAAACCGTGCAGGCACAGAGGAGAGGCATCAGCTGCATTCGGGGGTGTAGCAGAAGCTTGACATGGGGGCTTCTTTCTCTTCCTTAACAGGCAGTTGGAAAGCAGCTGGCTGATGGCCTGGAACAGAGATCCGCATGGCTCTCCTCCATGCTCTTCCCAGGATTGCTGACCTTCCAACTAGGCAAGAGGAATAATGATGCTGAGCTTTTCTCTTCACCCTTAGTGTTTGACTTGGGAAGGCAAGCACTCCCTAGGCTGACCTCATTACACCTCATCACTCAGACCAGGCCACGTGTCCACCTTGGGCCAGGGAACAATTTCCAAGTCTGCTTTAGATGGGCTGGGGGTGGAAACCACTCTCGTTGACCCCGAGGGCTGCTGGGGGGAGGGCGAGGCCAGTGTTACGTCACTGGTTGGCATTGCCTTGGGAAGGCCTCTTTACTTGTCTTCTCTGCACTGGACTTGAGGCTCCCAGAAGGCAGAGTCTGCAACTCTTTCATTCGACAGGTGCATCTTCTACCTGTGGCCTAAATGGGTGGGGGGGGGGGCGGCGAGTTGTCCTCGTGCAACTGTGGGACCCCACTCCTGTCCCGTTCATTCAGAAGCAGGCACAGGGCCAGCCAGGTTCCCTCTCCTAGGTGTCGCCCACTCATCAGAGCTCAACAAGCCCAGCATGGCTCATGTGAACCATGCGACCGCTGGCTGGGGAGACGGAGGAGGAGGGTGAGGCTGCCCGAGCCCCTGGCTGCAGTCAGAGTGGCAGGAATGAGGCTCAGCCCCAGCCTCTGCTCCCTTCTCCCCCCAGGACTGTGACCCTGCTGGTCTCTGTGGAAGGAAGGGTGGGAAAAAGAGAGCATGGCATGCCTGTGTGGAAGGCTCCGTGCTTCCCCCTTCCTTCCTTACCCCTGACTGTCCAGTCCTGAAGTGAGATCCCCTTCACCAGCACCCCGACTCCTAGGGTTCTCTCCCCTGCTTGGTAGCATTTTTTAAAAATTGCCTATAATATACATACCACAAAATTCCCTTTTAAAGCATACTAATTCAGTGGTTTTTTAGTATATTCAGTGTTGTGTGGCCATGAGTTTTCTAATTCTAGAACATTCCATCACCCCAGAAAACAACCTCATCCCCATCAGCAGCCACTCCTCATCCCCAGGCCCAAGTTCCTGACAACCACGAGCCCCCTTCCCGTCCGTGGAAGAGCCTGTTCTGGGCGTGTCACCCACGTGGACTCACACCCTGTGTGGCCTTCTGTGTCTGGTTCCCTCCCTGAGCGTCGTGGGCTCGGGGTCCGTCCCCGGGGCCGCGCGTGTCGGCCTCTCACTCCTGTCTGCAGCCGAGGGATGCATTACGTTGACCCGCTCATCCGTCAGCGGACACTGGGGTTGTGTCCACTTTTGACTGTCGTGAATCCTGCCGTGCTACATAGACGTGCAAGCGTTTGTGTGAACATAAGATTTCATTTCTCTCGGCTGTGTATTAGGAGGCGTGTATGGGGCGGTTACTCTGTAGTAAACGTGGGGAGGGCCCCCCAAACAGCCCCGAGAGTCACGGCACTGGTGACGGGGCACCCACTGCCCCACGGCCTCACCACCACTTGAGATTTCCCACTTTGTAAAGAACCGCTGTGCTGGGGGCTGGGAGGTGTTATCTCGTGGTTTGGATTTGCCTTTCCCTGATCATTAGTGACGTTGGGCACCTTCTAGTGGGCTTGTTGGCCATTTGGATGTCTCTGGAGCTATCTGCCTCTTCCAGGAAGGGAGCATGGGGTGCAGACTGAGGAATCACGGGCCTTGGGGCCTGGGGTCAGACCTCCGTAGTGCCACTCATTAGCCGTGTCTTCAAGCCTCAGTCTCTCCATTGTTGACGGGTGCCATGAGGGCCGAAGGGGGGGTGTGTGTGCCGTCAGCAGGAATATGTCCAGTAACTGTCTGAGAACGTCATTCTTAATGATCGGTGTTTCTCTCGTGGAGACTGCTTTGCTGGGTCCAATGCAAGTAGTAAGTTAATTTATTTTGGGTAACAGAATAGACGAGAAGGAGGCACACGAGAGAAGCAGGTAAGGGACTGAGGGGAGAGACACGGAGGCCCAGCACAGGAGAGAGAAGGGGCCGGTGGTGGGGAGCGTACCTTGTGGCCGCCTGCCCCTCTCAGGTGAACTTCCTTGTTTTCTTTGTTGAAGGAGGAGCCCAGGAAGGTATGCTTCACCTATGACCTGTTCCTGAACCTGGAGGGCAACCCGCCTGTGAACCACCTGCGCTGTGAGAAGCTCACCTTCAACAACCCCACCATTGAGTTCCGGTACAAGCTCCTGATGGCTGGCGGGGTGAGTGTGCCCCTGCTCAGACGGACGCTGGGGAGGGGCCGGCCGCTCGCTCGTGGCTCCTGCGTGGCTCCTCTTGTTGAGCGGCCTCGGGGCTCGGGGTGCCCCGGGGTCTCCCGGCAGGTCTCGTCAGTGTCGGTTGGGTGCCCGAGACCCGGAGGGGCGGCCTGCTCAGGCAGCACGTGGCCGCCCTGTGCAGGATCCAGGTGTCCCAAGTCTGCGCCAGGGCATTGTCAGCTGGAACGACTAGTGACTAGTTATCCCCAGAGTTTCCTGGTTGACTGTGGTTAATGAGCATCCTCCTCCGTGGGAAGGAGGGGTGGGAGGAGTGGGCGTGAGGCCAGTCTGTCAGCGTGGTGAGGCGCAGGAGCCAGCTTTGAACCGGATCGGCAGGGCTGTACTGGGGCTGCGTCATCCGGGGAAACAGCAGTGGCTCCCCGGGGGGTTCCCTGATGGTGCACGTTGCCTGGCAGCCTTGTCCTAGTGAGGCCAGGCAAAGGCGTCGGCTCTCAGAACCCAGGCCTCTGAGGGAGCCGTGTGGCTGGGGATCCGTGTGTGGTGGCAGAGTGCGGGGAGCACAGTTGAGAACTGGAGTAGCGGCGCTTGGTGTGGAGGAGGAGGGGTGCCTGGCCGAGGGAGGGCCAGGCCGAGGACGTGGGACATCCCACAGCCACCTTTCAGTGCCCCAGGGTCACTGAGCATTTGTCTAGTGGCCAGCCAGGAAGATTTGGGTCAGGGCCACGAGTGTGAGTGCGTGTGGCAGGGCAGGCCCACCTCCCCAGTGAACATAGGGAGTTTGGCTTGAACTTCTGTAGGCCTGCAGAGCAGTCCTTTCTGATTCCGTTGGATCTTTTGTACTTTTTTTTCTTTTTTAATAAAGGCAGTCACTTATTCATTGTAGAAAATTTGATTATGTTCTGCCAGGTTCCTTATAAAAAATGTGTCTGTGATTATAATGTAGCATGTGATGGCTGACGGGAACAAACAGGGAGGTGTTGGAATCCGTTCACAGAGACATTTGTCCTGAAGTTTGCCTGACAGGTCTGGAAGAGCCAAGGAAGTGGGGAGGGGGGCGCTGCTGGGGTCCACAGTCCTCCCCAGCTCTGCTTCTCCACCTTCGTTCTGCTGCCGGATATTTTCCAAAGTATTTGTTACCCAGAGGCTCCATAGTCAACATTTTCTTTGGGAGACACACGTGCACTTAGCATTCCTGGCCTCTCAGAGCTCCAGGACCAGGGGACTGCCCCCCCTCTGCCCCCTGCATAAGGAGGCTTTCTTTGCTAAGAGATGAAGGCTTGATGTGCATCATCAAAACCTATAAAACTGGAGGGCGGAGGCGGCGAGGGGGAGAGGTTGGGAGTGCAGGTCCGGCGAGCCGTTTGGGAAGGGCCAGTCCTGGAGGGAAGAGGCAGAGCCCGGCAC
This sequence comes from Halichoerus grypus, assembly GCF_964656455.1. Lineage (NCBI taxonomy): Eukaryota > Metazoa > Chordata > Mammalia > Carnivora > Phocidae > Halichoerus > Halichoerus grypus. The sequence continues at coordinate 212,014,248 of NC_135712.1, forward strand.
GGTGGTCTCCGGCACGGGAGGGCTGCCCGGAGAACTGACTGGTTGGTCAGGAACTTTCTCACCCTTTGGGGCTATGGGCCTTTGGGGCTTGCCCTGGGCTAATGGCAAAGCAGCGCTCTCTGGTCTTTGGAGCAGCCTGAGACCTTGGTGGGATAGTAGCTCCCAACACGTGAGTTGTGGTCCTCGTGTGCCATTCTGGAGCGGAGTGTCCCCCCTGGGGCTGGCATTTGCCATCTTGTGGCCGATGACCGCAGACCCGCCTGAGCTGATGTCGGTGCCGGAAGAACTGGAGTCACGACCCGACCCGTAGGTCGATGAGACCTGCCTTCCTTGCGGCCCCCTCTGCCGGCGGTCACCTGGAGCTCTTGAGTCCTCACCCGAACTTCAGGCACCTGCTCAGCAGTGACGAGATCAGCTTTGCTCCTTGCTAGATGGTCAGCGGCCAGCCTTGGGGAGGCGGCTGCCTGTCCCCTCAGCGTTGTGTCTCGTTCTTTGCCCCATCGGCAGTTGAGCTGCACGGAATAGAAGCTCCTTTTGCAACCGAGGGTCTGTATTTCCATGGGGTTCGGTGGGTCATCTTGAGGCACGGCGACGGAGATAGAAGTGGATCCGTTGGTTCACTTGACCTTTCTCAAAGGGCTGCTGTTACAGGGGAGAGGGACCAGAGAGGCGTTCGCTGTGTTACCCTGGAGCCGCGGCAGGCTAGGACATTAATTCGAAGGGAGAGAGGAGGCCTGAAGGCTAGAGTGGAAGGAAAAGCGAGTGAAGGAGCGTTGGGACCTGTCTGTGCCCTTGGGTCAGGTTGTAGTCGCTTCTCTGTGTCCCACGAGTGCTTGCGAGCCTGAGAGCGCGGTGCTCTGCTCGAGGCCCGGGCTGCTCAGCTGGGCCTCGGGTGCCATGGGTCAGAGTGTTGTGCTTGGACGGGCTCTGGGGAACGACTGGGGCCTCTGGCTTTGCTGCCTCGGAGTCGGGGGGCCACGGGGGGGGCACGAGGGGCTTCGCTGTGTTGCTTTCAACCCAGTGTCCCCTGCCGCCAGCCTCCTCGGAGGAAAGGTTTGGCTTATCAAGGAATCCCAGGTGCTCAAGGTTATTAATGATGCTTGTTCTACTGAGCTAAATGCTTTTTTCCTTTCTTTTTTTTTCCTTTCTTTCTTTCTTTCTCTCTCTCTCTTTTTTTGAATGTGCACTTTATTCTTTTGTTCTGTCTCATCTTTCTCTGGAAGGCTCGCTCTGAGTGGCTGGCTGCTAGTCGTGTGAACTTGTAGTGTCAGCATCTGGACGACTTGCCCCCAAGCCTTCTCTCCTTCAGCAGGTGCGGCGGGAGCCGGGGAGCCGCGCTGGACCCGGCGGGTGTTTCCCGGGAGCACCTCCTGGCAGGACCCCAGGCCCTTCCTCCTCACAGCAGTTGGCTGACCGAGCGGGGCGCTCTCTGGCCTCCCCCGCAGGCTCGTGCTGCGGCTTTTGCGGAGAGCTGCACCCACCCCTGTGCAGTTCTCTCCTGCCTCTGCCTCCCATGCTGCCGATTCAGTCACCTTCGCCTGCTTGACCGTGGAGGAGGCCTCGGGCCCCCGTCCCCGGAAACGCGGGACCCGGCAAAGCCCCCCGTGCGCATGGCCGTCAGAAGTTGCTCGCTCCGCCGCGCAGCTGCCCAGTGTGGGTGTCTGGCTGGCCTCTCGCCTTTCCAAACTGTGCTTCTGGTCCTTCTAAACTGCAGCGTGCAGGTCAGCTTGGGCCACAGCTGCCTTCTCGTGCTTCTCGGCACACTCCGCAAGTCTTCCTGGCCTGGCCCTCCTGTCTGCCGTACTCCTGGCTCTCCTTCCAGAGGCCATGTGGCCACACCTGGGCCCAGCCATCCTGGGACCCTGGCTTCTCTTCACTCTCCACCTCGAGCCCGCTTCGCTCCAAGCACTTGGGCCCCAGCCTCTCATGGAGGACATGCCTTTGATTCTTTTGGAAAACTGGCGCTCCAGTCCTCCCTGGCCCCTCCCCCAGAAGGCAGCTCCCACAGCCTCTGCCATGCTCCTGCAGCCTGACTGCCTCTTGCCGGTCAGAAATCCAGCCTGCCTCCTTGCTCACTGATAACATCTGTCTCTTCTTTATCACTAGGTGATGGTAATGCCCGAAGGAGCAGAAACGGTGTCCAGGCCCAGCCCCGACTACCCCATGTTACCCACAATTCCACTCTCTGCCTTCTCTGACCCCAAGAAGACCAAACCGTCCCACGGCTCCAAGGTTAGTGAGGCGGAAGGCCCAGTCACATGGGAGCACTGGGGCCCAGTGGTGGGTCCTGGGCTCAGGGCGCCCCCTCTGCAGAGCTGGACCTTCCGTTCCCAGACTCGCTCCCTTGGCATCTTCCTCTTAGAGCTCTTCGCTCTACCTGGTAGCTCCCTGCCACTTAGGAGGGTTGGCCCCTGCTGGATTGCACGAACAGCCGCATGATTGCAGGCTCTTCACCCTCTTCCTCTTAAGGCCAGAGAGCCTGCCCCATCCTCACTGCTCCCACTGTCAGTGGGCCTTAGGACCCCACAGACAGGACCCTGAGAGTCTCGCGCGGTTGGGGGCCATGGACAGAGTATTTCCACCACAGCCACGGCTGCCCAACTCCTAGGCCTCCTGAGCGTGGCCAGGATGCCCCATCTGCCAGGGCTCGGTGCCTCCTACCTGTGCTGTTCCAGGCTTGGCCTCTTTCTTTGGGAGCAGCTCTCAGCACAGAATGCTTATCTGGGGGAAGGGCCAGGTGGGACGATGTGGTGAGAAGGTGCATTTCCCCCAAGAAGAAACGTTTTGTCATCTTGTCTCAGTCCTGTTGGGCAGGAGGCACTCTGCCTTCCCGAGACCTCTCTCTTAACTGTTAAGGAGTGGTCACTGGAGCTCTTCGGTTAGTGTCCTGATGTACATATAAACTCGTGAGCGTGCATCCTATTCCCCTGTAGCCGCCTACACGGCTCTGTGTCCCGGAGGTCAAGCTCATCTGGTGCTCGGGTTACCTGCTTATCCTCCTGCCACTGACCCCACAAGTTTATCCACTTCTCATCTTTGCGTTTCTCTTGCTTCACTCACTTGTTGGGTGTTGTGGGCTTGGAGCACCCCAGGTGGGATGGATTGAGCTCTTGGGCTGTCTTACAGCTTTCCTCATCAGCAACACTGGAGGAGAGCTGCATCACCCAGGCAGGGTCTTTCTGGCACTTTCCACAAGGCCAGTGGGTTTCTGACATCCCCAGATTTGTCTGACTTAAGCTCTCCAGACATGTGTGGTTAGAGTCCAGGTACAGAGTGCAGCTCTGGGGGGTCTTTCCCACGCCGGCCTCCTGGGCCTGTCCTTCCCTAAAACGCGTGGAGGGTAAAAGGAAGAAAAATTCTTGTTGGAGATCTTGGTAGCTTCTCTCTCAGCCATCCACAGTTATTTGGGACTCTGCAGAATAGGAAGAGTAGGAATTGACATTTTTTCTGTACATGTCACTTGCAAGCCACCCAAACCCCCAAAGAGATGCCCTCCTGGGTGGTAAGGACACCGCAACGGCTGACAGGCTGCATCTGGTGGGGCTGCTTATGGCATTTCTCGCCGGCATCTCTGAGATCCTCGGGCCCCCAGGCCAGAAGGGCGTATCTGCCAGGGCGGGCAGGGTTCTCTGGCACCCCCCTCCCTGCCCCAGGCTCTTTCTCTAGCCCCCCAGGCAGTGTGACTGAGGAGGCGCCTGCATGGGTTTCTCAGGCAGCGAAAGCAGGTTCTTCTCTGCTGATAGCTCTCCAAGAAACCCTTCTGCTCCTGAGCCAGCAGTCTCGCCCTGCTCTCCTCCGACGGCGCAGCCTGTGCGCCAGCCTCCTTTTCCAGTTGAGGACCTTCCTTTGGGCACTGGCTGTTCTCCCCCAGATTGGTTCCCTGCAGCCTGGAGCCAAAAGGTCTGACTGGCCAGGCCACATACTCCGGGCAGAGGGGGCTGGGAGGGAAGGGGTGGGTCCTCGCGGGGCCTTGCCCACTGCCTGGGGACTGCTGGAGAGTCTGGCTGTCGCAGCCCTCGGCGGATCATTCCCAGACAGTTCTATCCCTAGAGGGCACCCTGGCAGGCAGGAATTGGAGCCTCCTGGGAGAGGGGCGGGCGACCCCCTGGAGGCTCACACGCCAATAATGGCCCCTGCCCGGCAGCTCCCCTGGACTGCACACATGTAGATTCAGGGGCAGCCTGCTTCTCCGTCTGATGTCAGCCATGGCCTGGTTTACCTTTCCCTAAAACTTGGTTCTTAGCCATTTTCGGGTCATTAAGAGCTTTGAGAATATGACTGTGGTGAGTCCTTAACCCTGGGAATATCTACATTATGCTCAAGTTAGCGTGTGATTTCTGAGAGCCCATGATCTGGGATCCCTATGCAGACCCCCGGGTGAAGAGCCGCTGCTCCAAAGGCTGCTGCTAGTTGTGCAGGCCCTGGGCAGCAGCGGAGGCGGGGTTGACCCCAGGGCTCAGGGAGTGGGCGTGGGGGGGGGGTAGCGCGGTGGGGACTACATTGGAGACATTGGCCAACATGCCTGGTGGGTGTGCTTTGCCTCGTGTTTCGGAGCTCGGACCAGTTCCTGCAGCCCAGGCATGCTCAGGGGCACTGCAAGAAGAGGCCGGAATTGCATGTGGCGTTTGCTTCTTGCCTCCCTCCTTGGGAGAGCAGCTTGCTGGGGAATGGAGCCCCGTTCTGAAAGCCAGTCCCAAGGGGGCTGCCTTGTTAGATGGGCTGCTGGGGGCTCGTGGCCTGAGCATCGCTTCCCCTGCCCTGGTGATATAAGAGCTGGGGCCAGGGCCCCCCAGGCTATGTTTTCTCCAGGGAGGCGGCAGCAACCCACGGCTATGTGGGGCTGTTGCCGGACCTTTGGCACTGACGTGGGTTATCGATTTGCAAGAAGACGGCGACCCGAGTGGATCAGAGGTGGTCAAGGCTGCGCCGTCTGTCCCTGTGGCTCTTTGCTGGGAGGGTCCCGTGGTGGGCTGTGAGAGCAGCGGGGGCCTTGCTGCTGGGGTGTTCCTGGCTTGCCTGCCGTCTCCTACGCACTCCAGCCTGTCCCCTTGGCACTGGGGGTGAACTCGTGAAGTGTGGCTGCCTACGTGGTGCGGGTCACCCTCTGGTCTGGCTCTGTTGGTTTCCTGGTGTGCTTCGGTCTGGAGAGCCTCCGGGCTCAGCTGTGCACCTGGCCAACTGAGTAGGCGCAGAGCCCTCCGCAGCTGACCACAGCAGACACCTGTCTGGCATGCCCGGATGTACAGGGTGATGATGGGGTGTTGATAGGAAGGAAGCCCGAACAAGGTGTCACGTGGGGCTCCTGCCTGCAGACTGCGCCAGCTGCTTAGGGGTGGGTGGCACTGGCCGCCAGCCCCCTCTTGGTTGAGCGCTTGCTGCCTGCCAGGCCCTGCACCACGGCCCAGTGAGGTAGGTGGTCCCGCCCTTGTTCGGAGGAAGCCCAGGCGCGCAGGTTGGAGCCCCCTAGCAGCCTGGCTCAGGGCCCTGTCTGCCTGTCCCCAGCGGGAGCTCCGTGACCTGGTGGACCAATGCTAGAGTCTGGGCTCCATCCTCAGCCCTCTGAATTTCCAAGGTGGAGACCCAAGAGTCGTACGTGTTTTAGAAACACTGCCCAGGTGGCTTTGATTCTGAGAGGTCTGGGAGCTGTTCTGCACAGAGCCTGGGAACCCAGCCGGTGCTCAGTAAATGCTGACCGTGGTGATCAAAGAACAACTGTGCTGGGCGTGCACTGGGGCTGGGGTGGGGGTGACCGGGCAGGAGGCACGCAGGCTCTGTGTGGGGACAGAAGGGGGGGGCCTGCCTGCTAGTGCCCCCCCCCAGCCCCGCCAACACCACACGCAGCCTCCACTACCCTGGGCCACTGGGCAGCTGCGAGGCGTTGGAGGGGGAGTGGGTAGATGTGGCTTGCCTGTCTCGTATCTGACTCACCGTGTACTCTTCTTGAATCCCTCAGGGAATGTCAGTTCAATTCAGAGGGGAATCTTAGCCTGCACTCGCCCGGGACCTGCTGACACTTCCTAGTAGTTTAAAGGGACAGCTCCATTTAAAACTCTCACCTGCTGCCTTACTTTTTCGCTTTATGGAAGATTTTCTCTAGCTGAGTCTGAATCAGGTGGATTATACTTTGTAGGGGTCGGGGGAGGCGGAGCAGGGCGACCCTGAGATGCCATTTGACCGTGTCTCTCCCCCTCCTGCCCCGGCATTTCAGGACGCCAGCAGGGAGAGCAGCAAGGCCTGCAAGACCCACAAGACGGCCAAGGAGCACCGGGAGCGGCCGCGTAAGGACTCCGAGGGCAAGGCCCCATCCAAGGAGCCGGAGCGTGAGCAGGCCAGGAGTGCCAAGGACGCCACGCGGAAGCTGGGCGAAGGCCGGCCGCCCAAGGAAGAGAAGGCCCCACCGGCCAAGGCCGCATTCAAGGAGCCCAAGATGGCCCTGAAGGAGACCAAACTGGAGAGCATGTCCCCCAAGGGCGGGCCCCCGCCCCCGCCCCCACCCAAGTCTTCCAGCAAGCGGCCGGCTGCCGCCGACTCCCCCAAGCCCAGCGCCAAAAAGCAGAAGAAGAGCAGCTCCAAGGGGTCCAGGAGCGCCCCCAGCACCTCGCCCCGCACCTCGTCTTCCTCCTTCTCGGACAAAAAGCCAGCCAAGGACAAGGGCAGCGCCAAAGGGGAGAAGGTCAAGACCGAGAGTGAGCCCAGGGAGATCAAAAAGCCCCCAGAGGTGGAGGAGTCCAACTCGGAGGACGAGGCCTCCTTCAAGACAGAGGTGAGGTGGCTCCTTCCCCCTCCGCCCCCCTCCATCCTTTCTTTCCTGGCTCTGAGCTGCTTGAAGCCTTGTCAGCCCGAAGGTTAGGCGAGGAGGCTGGAATCCGAGGTCCCCACTTGCTCTTTGTAGCTTTGGGCAAACGTCCACACCTCTCTAAGCCTCAGTTTCCCCTTCTGTCAGGAAACTCTGGAGACAGTGCTTAGGGAAAAGTGGTTTGGGGAGAGTATGGTGGTTTGGGGAGAGTATGGTAGTTTGGTGCTCGGTTCAGAGCTGTCTTCCTTGGGCAGCTCCCCGCGCGGGCCAGGGTCTCGGTAGTGATCGTACGTCACCGCTGCCCCTTCCCTGGCCACCGCAGGGTCAGTCCAACAGGAGGCTCGCTCCCTCCACTAGTGGGACAGCCCTGAGCGTCTTCATCCTGCTCTTCTGCTCTGGGAACCACAGCTGGCCACGGAGCCTCCTCACTCCGCCCACCACCTGCTTCTGTGCGCGCAGGCGGGGCTCCTGCCGCAGCAGCTTTTCCAGGCGGTTCTGAAGGCCGCCATTAGAGATGGCTGAGCCCCCGGGCAGCCAGTAGCCAGACCTCCCTGGGGCCTCCGGTGGCGGCCCCCTCTCTGAGTGCCGTGTGGCATCCAGGGGTCAGAGGATAGGTGCATGGCCGGATGGGTGGCTGAGTGGCCCCCACCTGTGTCACCAGTCCCAGCCCCCAGGGCCTTCTTGCGTTTCCAAATCCTCATTCATTCTGGGTGGCAAACCTTGCCTCTGGTGTTGCTGCTCAGAGTTCTGCTGGGACTTGGAGAATGGCTCCCAGAGACGGAGCCCCAGGATGACTGTGTCTGCAGCGCCGATGTCTTGAGCGTGTGGCTTCCAGGGGCAGACTGTTGGAGGCGACGGCGCGGGCTGGGGGTGACAGTTTGGCCCGTGAGGGTAACCGTGCACCCCACTGGCTTAGGGACACGCACACAGAGAGCTGTCAATGCCGTGTGCCCCGCACTGTCCCGGCCAGGAGACTCCGTCTGCCGGTGAACTTGGAGACCCCGGGTCCTGTTCTGTGGAAGCCTCCTAGCAGTCCTGCCAGGCTGTATCAGGAGCACGCCTGGCGCCTGGAGGTTCTTCGGGTGCTGATAGCACCTGTTCTGGCCCCTGTCTCCTCCGTCTGCTCAGCATCTGCAGCTCTGGGCCGGTGCCCTTCCCTCCTCCTCACCTCAGGTGCTTTCAGGCCAGGCCTTTCCGTGTGCAAGGCTGCCGACCTGCACGGGGGAGAGGTGGAGCCCCCTCTCTTGGAGCCCCCTCCCCTGGAGCCCCACCTGAGCTGCACATGGTGCCCTGCCGCAGGTGCCCATGCTGCCATCCTGGTGTGGCCATCGTGAGCCCCTGGCAGGCTGTGTGGGACAGTGGGGACAGCGGGGGCGGCTGCTCCGCATGGGCTGGCTAGACATCCGGTGTCTGTGGCCTTGGGCACTGTGTCCCAAGGCTGGAGTTGCTTGAGGAAGGCTGGGGGTTTCTCCTGGCTGAAGAAGCACTTCCCATGTCCCGAGAGACCTCCAAACGACAAGCCTTAGCCACTCGAGGTCCCTGCACGTGTGAGAGCCAAACCGCCCATAGGATGCCAGAAGGTGACTTGCGGACATTTGCCAACCCTGGGACCTCAGTGAGGTGCAGAGGTCTGTGGTGGAGGAGGCGGGATAGCCTCCCAGACACAGGCCTCCCCGGCCATCGACCCTGGAGGCCGTGTGAAGCACCAGCATCCGAAAGCCCTGTGTGTGGACCCCCAGTCGCCTCTCCCTGTAGCCCTCAGAGGTGGCCGCGCGGCTCCTTGTCTGAGTCCCTGGGCCGAGCTCCCCAGCTCCTCCGGTGGCTTTTCTGTAGTCTCTTTGGCCCCTGGAGTTCCTGAGCCAGTGGCTCCCATCCGGTCACGGCCCAGGTGGCCCTCTGCCCTCCTCCTGGACGTCCCATGTGGCCTGAGCACCAGCATGCTTTGGCTGCGCTTACAGTGACCCCTCTGCACTTTCTGACCCACATCTCCTCTAGGCTCTTTGGGCTGAAACCACTTCCAGGTCCCCTTCCCCCGCCCTTTGGATTGGCGTGGAAAGAAGAGGGACAAGTCCTCCTGAGAAGCGCGTCTCACTGCTTGGCAGGGACAACGCCAGTGCTTGCCTGTTCTGACACGGGGCCCAGGCCGGTCCCTGGGGGGCTCCCCACGTCCAGAGTCCGCTGACCTGAGTCTCCTGACCAGGCGCTGCCGCCGCCTCTGGCCTAGTGCTCGGCCCCTGCTGCCCATGCCCCCCGCCCAGTCCTGTCTGAGTTCTGTGCCCCCAGAGGTCAGTGGCACAGCTGGCTTCGACCTCGGTGTGCTAGCGTCTGGTACAGACACACATTTAGCAAAAACCAGCAAAGTCGCTCTTTTATAGGTAGGGAAACTGAGGCTTAAAACCAGAGGTGCCGGTGAGAGAGCCAGGGTCAGAACCCGGCACCCCTGCACCAGAATAAGAACTCCAGGGTCTGCGTGCCGGAGGGGCCACACCATTGGGGGTCGGGGGTCACGCCGGTCTGTGTGGCACCTCTTCAGTGGTCGGTGTTTGATGGCAGGCTAGGCGGGCTTTCCCAGTGAGGGCTCCCCAGGGAACGGCACTGGCCAGCGTGAAGGTGGGTGAGTAGGGGGCGTCAGCAGGGGTATGTACATTGGGAACGCCTGGAGTGGGTTCCGGTAGGCTGGGGTAACCCGTAGAGAAGAAACTTCTTTAACTCATCCGGCATCTGTCCCTGGGCAGCCTGGATCACTCTGTGGATCTATGGAGTGAGGAAGGACTTGGGCCTTCCTGGAGCCCCTTTCGCGGGCTGGGGGCTGCCCCAGCCTGTCCCCCAGCAGGTCAGGGGCTCTTTTCCTGGGGTCTTCTCTCATGCGGCACCTGCTGGGACTGAGCAGATGCTGTGGGGTGCCTCTGTCAGTCCCCTGGTTCCCTCCCTCCTTGTGACGGTGGGGTGAGGGGGTGCCTGGTCCCAGGTGCTGAAGCTGTCAGTCCCTTCAGAGGGTCCCCTGAGGCGAGAGAGGGCTGGACAGGTCCTGTCCCGAGATCAGGCTTGCTGAGTCCCCTGCACGTTGGGGCACTCTGGGCCAAGGCAGACCTTCTGAGCTGCAGGCTCTGCTCTTCTGCCCTTTGGAGCCTGTGCCCCAGGCCCATGGCTTACTGTGCTGCCCCTTTGGAGTAGCTTATTGGCAGAAACCAAGGGCTCAGGAACAGATGCCACCTCTGTTCTGCCAGAGGCCCCTGCCACGTGCGTGTGTCCCCCCGTGGCAGGTGCAACCCCCAGGTATCTTAACCATCCCCCCCCAAATCATATGGTCTGGTGTCCTATTTTGGCTTTTACTGCCCCCTGGTGGCTGAGTTTGGGGTGGCTGGCTGCAGGAAGAGGAAGGAGGAGGGGCTGTGACTGGCTGTGGCAGGACGGGCCAGGCTCCAGTCCACCGTGTCCTCACCTGCTTGTCATGTGCACACATGCTCATCATGACCTCAGGCACCCGGTGGGTGATAGCACATGGCAGGAAGACAGCTTTGGGTCGTCCCTCAGCCTCGGGATGGGCTGTGAAGAAACGAGGGGCAGGACGAGAAGCTGGGTCTCTGCACCCACCTTTCCTGTCCAGACCCTTCAGCTGTTCCCTACAGCACCACTGCCCACACCAGCCGACGCATGCCGTCACCAGAGGAGGGCAGGACCCATAAACAGACGAGCAGCCGCAGAGGCGCTGTCCTCCTGCCCAGGAGGTTGGACGGACTGGACATGTGGTCTGCAGCTTGTCCTGGAACTGCTAGGAATTTCAAGTCCCTTCGTTGCATTTTGAATGGGGACCCAGAGCTTGTGTGAGCCTTAGGCCAGGGGTGCTGGGGTCTGGTGCCTTGGTGACCCTTTGCATCGGGATCTGGGTGGAGACCGACCGGGTGTTCCTACAGCCAGAGGGCATGTACTGCCCGCTCCTTCCCTCTGGACTGAGAGAGTTTTCTTGTTTTCTCTCCCCCCTGCCCTGCCCATCCGCACTGCCCCGGGCTGAAGTCTGCCCAGTCGAGCCCATCCAACTCCAGCTCCAGCTCTGACTCCAGTTCAGATTCGGACTTCGAGCCTTCCCAGAACCACAGTCAAGGTGCGTGGTGCAAAGCGGGGGCAGGGGACGGGGCCTCGGCGCAGTGGGAGTGTTCTTGTGCACGGGCAGCCCCTGGCCCCCTGGAGCCAGTGAGGCAGGGGGGGTCTGGGCTCCAACCAAAGGGGCGTCACGACAGTTTTCTTCACATGATTGACTTGCATGGGGGCTCACTCCCTGCCTGAGCGTCCGCATGCCCCGAGGCTGAACGCTGCTGCCCCTGCCTTTTATAAAAGTTCATGGACAGCTTACCTGGGGCGGGTGATGGGGAAGGCCCTGGATGACAGGAAGAGTGGGGAAGCCCGGCCCTGGAATTCCCAGACCAGGCCCCCGGAGATGCGCGTCCGGAGGTCGGTGGAGGCTCAGGGAGTGTGTACTAAAGGGCGAGACAGAAGCGGGTCACCCGACCCCCAGCCGGTGTGCAAAGTGCTGTTCTCTCTGGGGCTTTTTCATCTTTGGTGTGGTCTCCTGGGCCCCCAGCTGTGCCTGTCTGTGCCTCTGGGCCTCCGGAGAGGAGCCCCTTTCTTCTTTGGGCCCAACCCCTGAGCAGACCCCCTCCCTGCCGGCGCCCCCGCCCCCGCCCCCAGCAGATAGAGGCTTCGTTCCCTCCGCCTGCCCCCCCATCCTCCTCCCCTTCCCCACCGACGCCCATACCCATCCTCCCCGCCGCCCCAGCGTAGCTCTCGTGGGATGGGGCAGGAAATGCTCTGCTCTCGCTGCATGTTTGGCTGGCTCTCAGGCTCAGAGCCCCGCAGTCTGCATTTCTGTCTTTTCCCTGCATCCCTTTTGGGGAGGCTGGAGGGCGAGAAGGCAGAAGGCCCACTTGGCTGCCCCAGAGCAGGGAGGCCTTCCTCAGGTGCAGATGGGCCTGGGGGCCCCGACCTGCAGGGTGCTGATGTGAGGGGACAGCAAACCGGAAGCATTTCTTCTGGTGGATTGGGCCAAGATTCTCCTGCCCCCACAGCCTAGAATCTTGTTTCGAGGGTTGGGGAGCGCTGGGGACTGGAGCCTGTGCAGGGGGGTGGGGGGAGGGTCTGGCCTGGAATTCAGACAGCAGTCGCTGAGGGGAATGGGGGATGGGAGGCTCAGAGCCCGCACACTCTCCAAGGGTTCTTATCTACGGGGAAGGGAGGGGGGGACCTGCCCAAGCAGGATCACGTGACCAAGGTAATTGAGGGCTTTGTGTCCCTCTGTTGCCTTGGTAACAGGAATATAAACCAAGATGCCGTCTGTAGGGGACTGGAACCGCGAGCCTCTGGAGAGAGGAGAGGACAGTTGGCCCAGAGCAGCGGAGGGGGTTGCTGAGGGGCTGGGCAGGCCGGAGTAGGGGCGCAGGCTGCCCGGGAGGGTTCTGTAGCCCCCAGGTCTGGCTGCCTCGCCCTCCCTGGCCAGGGCTGGCTTGCCGTGGCTCCAGGCAGAGGCTGTGCTCCCTGCACCCAGAGCAGAGGAGGGCTGCCCCATCGGCCTGGGCGATGGAGGGGCCCTGCAGTCCTGCAGCAGGCCAGGGGCCAGAGGCCTGCGAGCAGGGCCAGGGGCCAGAGGCCTGCGAGCAGGGTCAGGGGCCAGAGGCCTGTGCGCAGGGCCAGGAAGGTAGGGGGCAGGGGAGCCAGGGGGTCCCTTAGGAATGGCTGGCCACAGGGGCATTTCTTAGAGGCGGGTGGCAGACGTCACCCTGGCCGGAGGGACCTCCGAGGCAGGTTTGCATGGCTGTGTTTTTGGGGTGATGGTTTCAGGATGCTCCATGTGGCCCTGGGCGTGCAGGGGGACCTGTAGGGTCCAGGCAGAGCCCTGATCTTCCTTCTCTCCCCTCCCCTCCCTCCCTTGCTGCCCTCTCCAGGACCCCTGCGCTCCATGGTGGAGGACCTGCAGTCTGAGGAATCCGATGAGGACGACTCTTCATCAGGCGAGGAGGCCTCTGGCAAGACGAATGCTGGGAGGGATTCCAGGTGCCTGGGCCAGTGGGGGGCGACCCGGGGTGGCTCTACCTGCCTCCGCTGCGGTTGGGGGGCTTCGGGGCGCCGGGCCAGGAGGGGAGTGTCGATGGAACACCCCAGGCGCACCTGGGGGCTGCGCGCTCTCAGCTTCATGAAGCCGAGGTTGTCTCGGCGGCCGGCCGGCCGGCAGGAACAGTCACCATCGGAGAAGCGGGTGAGGCAGGGCCTGGCAGTCCCGGGCCAGTCCTGGTCCAGGCTATATGGGAGGAGGGAGGCTTGTTCCTCTGCTTTGGGGCCAGGGGGCCGCTTCTCCCTCCCCCTCACCCACATGGGTGGCATAGGGTGAGGATGGACTGAAAGCTCTCCTGGGACCTGCAGACACCCCAGCATGGGGAGCTGCTGTGGCTGCCCACTGGCCTGGGGAAGGTGACGTCTGTCCTTCCCTCAGAGCAGGGTGAGCTGAAGCTCCTTCTTTGGGTGTCCCCAGACCCTTGGAGTGAGCCCACCTCAACGGTGGCTGTGTGTCGTCAGCGTTCAGCCCAGAGCAGAAGTCGGCCTCGGTGCCAGGCTGGCAGATCGGGCAGACCCCGGAGTCAGCGGCCCCGTCTTGATAGAGCTCCTCCTCCCTGTGAGGCCAAGACCTTGGGACCTCAGCAGCTCCGCTTTAGGAGAGGCTGGGCGTTGGGTCTGCACCCCCAGGCTCGGGGAATCCTAGCAGGGGCTTGCAGTGGTGTTGTGTTAGTCGTGGGGGTCACCTCGCCGTCCTGAAAGAGGCTTTCAGTGGGCTTTTGCATTTGGCAGCACGCTCCCGGGAGGGCGGAAGTGACGGACGGCAGTGTCCCCTGCCCCGCCGGGTGCGGTGCTTTCAGTGTGCACTGTGGGGTGTGGTGCACACCAGGAGCGGGGAGCCGGGAGCACTCACACACGGGGCTCCCTCTCCTGAGGGGCTCCCAGAGCAGCCTGGGGACCGGGTGTGCGTAAGCGCCTTTAGTGACCTTTTCCAGGGGCAGATGTGGAAGGTGGGGCTTCCTGGGGCGCCGGGAAAGGGGCCACGCTGGCCCCGTGGCTGCTTGGGAGGAGCTGGCAGAACCCCACCTTGTCCCGTCTGCTTTGTGGGGAGCGGCTGCCTGGTGGGCCCTGCGGACGCGGGGGCAGGGAAGGGTGCGCGGGGCTCCGGGGCCACGCCGGGTCTGGCTGACGCCGTGTGCTACCCGGACAGCAAGGAGACCGCCCGCCTGCCTGTCCCCCCTGGTGACCCGCAGCTGCGGGAGGTGGGGAGAGAGCAACCTCTGGGCCCCGAAGAAAGCAGGGCCCTGGGGTCAGGTGCTGCTTGTGGGAGAAACCCCCCTGAGGGCGGGACAGCACGGACCCCAGGGGAGTGAGACCAGAGCACCCGGGGCTGAGCTTCTGGCCACCGTGTGTCCCCATGCTTCTCGCACTGATTCTGTGGCGCAGCCTGTTTGAGGCTGGAGGAGAGAGCGGCAGGCGGGCCGCCAGCGCGGTAGACGTGTTGGACGCCACAGCGGTGGGGGCTGCTCCTGACTAGGTCAAGCCTAAGGGACTGGGGGTCCTGGATGGAGACTCTGCGCAGGGGTGCTGTGTGTGGCTGGCCCACGGATGGGCTCCCTCCACACCTGCTTGCTGGGCCTCGAGAGAGCGGAGAATGCTAAAGGCAGCGGCCCACATGTTTTGTGCGGAGACAAGTGAGAGAGACGTGGCTGTAGGTTCACATGTTGGCGGCTCTGAAGCCTGAGGCGCCGCGCCCTTCCCTCTGAGACAGCCTGCACACTTGTCCCGGGGTCAGGGCGCCCCCGGCTCCGGAGGGAAGCCCGCTGTAGAGCACGGCAGCTCCATTTGCTCGGCCGCCAGCCGCGCAGCCGAGCTCCGGAGCGAGATGGGCAGAGCGCCACTGGCTTGTGTTCCAGCCCAGGAGCCCTGCGCCGGGGGCCCCCACGCCTCCCAGGGTGCCGGCCTGCTGCCTGGGGCTCCGAGCTGTGAACGCAGAGCTGCCTAGAACTGAGGGAGGTTGGTCTCCTGGGGCCTGGGGGAGCGCAGAACCCAGAATGTTGGGCGTACGCGTGGCCCGCGGGGCAGGAGCCAAGCGCACAGGTCCCTGGGATGGCGGGCGGCCAAACCTGACACGGTGCTGTGTCCTGTGTTCAGGCTGAGCTTCAGTGACAGTGAGAGTGACAACAGTGCCGACTCCTGCCTGCCCAGCCGGGAGCCCCCTCCCTCCAAGAAACCACCCCCACCCAACAGCAAGGTATGCGGGGGTGGCCCGGGGGGGCCCCGCTCAGGAGGAGGAGGGGAGGGGGGCCTCTTGGGTGGTCACATCCTGGACGCAGGGCTGAGGGACGGGCCTTGGCCTGTTCCTGGGCTGTAGTTCTCCAAGGGTTTAAGGCTGAGGGTGGGGGCTGAGAGGGGCTTGGTCTCCCCAGGCCCCAGAGAGATAGCTGCTGGCCAGGATGGGCCGCCTGCGCCCTTGGAGCAGGCGGGTGCCGGAGCTCTGGGCAGTGGCCCTGGGGGCGTGGGAGGGCCTCCTGGGGGCAGGGGGAGGGGAGGAAGGCAGGAGCTCAGAGCCGACCCGGTTTGCCCTGCAGACATCAGGCCGGAGGAGCCCAGAGCCCTGCAGCAAGCCCGAGAAGATCCTCAAGAGGGGCACCTACGACAAGGTGAGCTGGACGCGCTTCTCCCAGCGGTGCCCTGTCCCAGCCTAGCCCAGGCGTGCGTCTGGCCTTCCTCCTCCCCAGGGCCCTGAGCCAAGATGGGTGGGCCCACGGGCAGGGTGGGGCTGAGCAGTCGGGAGGGGCTGAGGCTGCCCGCTGAGCACCTGCCCCCCCCCCCCCCAGGCCTACACGGATGAGCTGGTAGAGCTGCACCGGAGGCTGATGGCCCTGCGGGAGCGCAACGTGCTGCAACAGGTACGGTCCGGGCTGCCACCTGCCCTGCCCCCCCACCGGTTATCTCCAGGAGTCCTGGGGCAGGGGGTGCCCCCAGGCATGCATCTCCAAGGAGCCCTCCTTCCCCCTCCTCCTCCCTCCTCCCCTCCCCCTCAGAGCCTGCTGGGGTGAGGGCCACCCCAGACCAGCCTTCTGTTCCCTGAAGCCACCTGCCACCACCTTCTAGATCGTCAACCTGATCGAGGAGACCGGCCACTTCAACGTCACCAACACCACCTTCGACTTCGATCTCTTCTCCCTGGACGAGACCACCGTGCGTAAGCTGCAGAGCTACCTGGAGGCCGTGGCCACATGACCCTGGGCCGGGTGCTGGGCCCACTTCGCTGGGGCCCCAGGAGGCCACATCTGGGCCCCGCCTTCCTCCTCCTCTCTCGACTTACCCGCCCGCAGCACTGCCTTAGTGACCGCCCTGTCCTCGGCCCACACGGCCAGCTGCACTTTCCTCGTCGGCTCCCGGCCCGCCCTCCCCACCACCTTAGCGGGAGCCCTGAGGCTGAGGAGGGGGGGCAGGCCAGCGCCGCTGCTCCCCAGTACTCAGGGGCCGTCCCCTGGGCCCCCCTCGGAAAGCAGCTGGTGTTGAAGGCAGCACCAGGCCTCATTTCAGAAGGGGAGGAAAGGTGGCCGGCAGCGGGGGCCTCTCTGAGCAGCCAGGGCACTGCCTCCGGCCTTCCCCAACGGTTCACAGCCCCCCCACCGCGCCCCAGGACCGCAGAGGGCACGGCCCCTCCGCGGGCTCTCACTGTGCTGGGCCTCTGTCTGTATAGTTCTCTCTAGTGTACGTGTGTATGCACCGTAGGTACCAGAGCGGCTTCCGGTGTGCGTTTCCGTGACGGCAGTGCACGTGGGGGGTGGGGGGTGCGTAAGGCGGGACTTTTAGGTTAAGATGTTTCCACTGGTCTGGTCGTGGGGCTGGAGGCCGAGCCGGAGCAGCACCGGCCCCCTCCAGGCGAGGGGAGGAGTCGCCCCTCCGTGGTTCCCAGGATGTCTCGCCCTCCCGGGGCCAGCGAACACTACGATGGGGCAGCAGGTCCGCGGGCGCCCGGGGGCCTCCGCGCGCTTGGCACCTGGTCAGACTGGCGGCCACCTCCAGGAGCCGACCTCCGGGCCTCCACCAGCCACAGGCCCTGACGTGTGTCGTTCCCCCGCCCCCCCAACGGCTCGTCCTCTTCCTCCTTCCATAGGATCCTCTTCCTCCCCTCTGTTGTTGGAGTCTTTGAACTTTGAAAAAAATGAGCTTTTGCCAAATAAGACGGGATAGTTTGTGGAGTTTTTTGAGGAGCATCAGGACTCAGAGCCAGCCCCTCATGCCAGGGCCCAGCCAGTGCCAGGCCCTTCTGGGCTCACGTGTCTCTGGTTTGGGCCTGGCCCTCCCACCCTGCGAGTCACGCCAATCCAGAGACCCAACTCCTCGCATGCCTGAGACTCTCCAAGGGCCAAGCTGGCTCCTCCTCTTAGCCAGGATGCCCTCATGGCGCCAGCCCACCTTGGGTGGGGCTCCTGGGGGCTGGGGCCCTGTTTGCTCAGCCTCTATTCCCCCAGACCTCGACTCAAGGCTCCCCCTGGCCCCCCCACCCCAACTTTTGCTCTGAATGAGATGTGGGGCAAAGGACCGGGGTGGGGCCCAGAGGTGGGCTCCCCCTCTCCCCCCAGTCCACTGCCAGAGGGTCTCTCCTCCCCCCAGTTCCCGAGTTCCGATGCGGGGAATGCCAAGCTCCCCTTCCCTGTGGTTCGTCTGTCAGGCAGACCCTAAACACTCCCGGGGGAGCTCTGCCTCCAAGACTCCCCCCAATTTCAGCCTCCCTGGTGAAATCCCCAGAACTCGCTGGGAAGGCCTGAGAACTTTTCAGAGGAAACCGCCATGACTCCTCGCCATCTGCTCTGATTCTCTCCTGACCCCACTACCTTGAGGTATTAGGAAGAGGGCAGGCCTGTGTGGCAGGCTCCGTGCCGTCACCGTCCCCTTCCCCAGGCAGGCCAACAATACTCCAAAGTGGGGCACCTTTCTTCTCTGGAAACTCTAAGACATTGGACAGAAAGAACTGGCCCGACGTGGGCTACGCGGCTGCTGCCCAGCCCTCTGTGCACAGAGGTTGCTAGGGGCCATGCCAGGAGCCTGAGCTGGCCTTTCCCCTTTGGGGGCATCTCCTGGGAAGGGCCATAGGCCCTCCCGAGCTCCGCATGGCGACTTGGGCAGCGCTCAGCTCTGGAGCCGGGCCGTGCCCAGGAAGCAGCTGGAGGAAGGCCAGGATTTGGCCCACCCTCAGTGGCAGAGCGTCTGGCCCCTCCTGCTGTTTCTGGGGCCTTCGGAAGCACCAACCCATTTCTCAGTTACCTCCTCTGGCCAGAAGGCCCCAGTGCTGGCCCCCTGATCACCTGATGGACGCGCCAGGCAACCAGGGCCCTGACCGCAGCATTCCCAGCTGCTCCCCCGCCCCCCCCCCCCAGCTGCCCGGCAGCTGGGCCTACAAGGGCTCTGGGGACGCTTCCATAGGAAGGGGCCAGCACTTTGTGATTGCCGCGTGTTTAGTGTTAAGCCCCCTGCCCCCAGTGCAAATCCCTGTGTTTTGCTATCTCCTGAACAAAATGTAAACCGACACCTGAAAACAAAAGGTATCGAATACCTTTTTTACCCATAAGGGTTTTTACAAAGAATGTGTCTCAACTAGGAACTAGGACACTCATCGGCCCGAGACCAACTCCTGGATAAAAGGAATAAAGGAGAATCGTGTTTGTAATAAGTTACAGGATTGTTTCTGTCCTGGATTTTAAACTTTTTGTTAAATTGTGAAATTATGGAGGAGTTTTATAGAAAAAAAAAAAGTGAAATAAAGTCAGATGGGAAAGCAGATCTGTGTGTAGAGCCTCGTGCGTCTGCTTGGCTCCTCCTGGGACAGCCAGGAAGGGGAGAGGGGGTGGGCGTCAAGCCTGGGCAGGAGGAGTGGGGACGAAGGAGTGTGAGCAAGGTTGGCATCCTGGAGGAATACATATGGCACTACTGGAAATCCAAGAGAGGAGCAGTGGTGGAAAATTTGATCTCGGGCCCTGTTTTTGATGGTGTGTGCTTTCCTTGGAAGCAGGCAGCAAGGTTGGGGTTGAAAAACAAGCCTGACTTCACAAGATAGGAGAATGGGTGGGTAGGAGGGTAGGGGTGTGGGAGGATGGGTTGGTATGGGGGTTTGGAGGATAGAAGGATGAGAGGGTGGGGGGATGGGTTGGGATGGGAGGGTAGGGGGATGGAGGGTTGGGAGAATGGGGGGATGGGTTGGGATGGGAGGGTGGGGGTTAGGGGGTGGAGGGATGGGGCATGGGTTGGAAGGGTGGGGGTATGGGGTAGGGAAGTGGAGGGATGGGAGATGGGAGGATAGAAGGATAGGAGGGTGGAGGGATGGAGGTGGAAGGGTGGGGGGATTGGGGTAGGGGGCTGGAGGGTTGGGAGAATGATGGGTTGGGATGGGAGGGTGGGGTGTGAGGCGGAGGGATGGGTTGGAAGGGTGGGGGGATGGGAGGTAGGGAAGTGGAGGGATGGGAGGATAGAAGGATAGGAGAGTGGGGGATGTGGGTGGGGGGATGAGTTGGGATGGGAGGGGGCTGGGGGGATGGGAGGATGATAGAGGGCAAGGTAGGTAGAGAAAGGGTGGTGAAAGGCTTCCTTTGCTGAGAGCTGGGTGGCCTGCCTGCTGGTTTGTCCGTGGTGGGCTCGGCTCTGGACTCCGGGAGGCAGAGACTGAGTCCTCGCAGGCCCCGTGTAAGCAGCCCTGCCCAGCCTGCGAGGGTTGCATTCCTAAGTGTCCCGCGCCGCAGGCTGGGGCCCGGCCACTCTGCCCACAGCCGCTGCAAGGGAGCCGGCTGGCCACACTCGGGTCCTCGGGAGCCTTTCTTCTCGGCCTGTAGGCAGAATGCCTACTTCCAACATCAAGGCTCCCCTGCCCTGTCTTTCCTCCCAGGGAAAGATTCTGCGAGTCCTCTGGGGCAGTTTGTGATCTGAGCTCCT
Organism: Halichoerus grypus; assembly: GCF_964656455.1. Classification (NCBI taxonomy): domain Eukaryota; kingdom Metazoa; phylum Chordata; class Mammalia; order Carnivora; family Phocidae; genus Halichoerus; species Halichoerus grypus. Next base: position 212,034,028 of record NC_135712.1, read on the forward strand.
GGAGGAGGGGCAGGGAGAGAGGGTCCAGAGGGCTTCCCAGGGTTCGCAGAGCCCCACCGCGCAGTGAAGGCTCACTCCCGGGGGCTAAGGATGCAGCAGGGCGAAGAACCGTCCCGCGGCCTCTTCCCAAGCCCTGGACGGCGAGGGTGCTGCCGCCAGAGTCCCCGCCGGGCAGGCGGAGCGGCCCCGGAGAGTCGCCCGCCTGTGGGGTGGCACGTAGGCACATTTCTGAGGCTCAAGCCCGGGCACGTGCGCCCGCAGTTGCTTACGTGTGTTTGCCCCTGGTGGCGCCCTCCTCCTCCCCGCGGTCCACCAGGGATGCCTGGCCCTCAGCCTGAGGAATTCTCATTAGCAGCAGGGAATTCTGTTCCTGCAAAAAAAAAAAGGATGTCTCTGTGTCATCCTTCGGGCGAAAGGGCGTTTCCACTGGGAGCCGAGCCGTGGGTGGGCAGCCGCGTTCCTGCGCGCTCTGCCGGGGCTCCGTGGCCCGCTGCCTCCCGCCGTGTCTGGGGAGAAGTCAGCCCTCCAGTCCCTTGCCCCTTGGAGGCTTTGGTCTCTGGTGCCTTTAAAATTTCCTTTTCGTCTTTTAGCTGAAAACAGTCGCATAACGTTTTGGTGATTTGTTTCTTTCATCAATAGGACGACTCTGTCCCTTTTAAACGCGTTTGCCTTGAATATTTCCAAATCTTACATTTTAAATTTATATTTTCATGATGCAGGCTCAAGACGAGCCTGCAGCTTCCAAGGGCACGTGATCCCCGTTCCTGCTTCTTTTCCGTGTCCACTTTCTTACGCGTCCCTCGGGAGCCATCACCTGCTCACGGCCACGACGAGCTCCCTCACAGACGGTGGCCCCCCGCACACCTTTTCCTCCACGTGTCTGAGAGCTCAGTCCAAGTCCTTACGCCGCGTAAGTGCACCTTAACTCACACCACTAGTCCTGCGGGCGGGCTCGGGACGGTTTTCCCCTGGTCCTCTCCCTGCACGCGTGCAGGGGTGCGACCGGGTCTCCGGGGGCACCAGCGCGGGCCCGCCCGCCCCTGCCTTGGGCTGGGGCTCCTCGGCGTCGGCCTGCTTGTGCGCACGCGCGTGTGTTTCTCGGATCTCCTCGTGGAGCATGAGATGTGGCTCTTGTATGTTCTACACCCCGCTTGCCTTTCCGTCCTGGGCACGGTCGGCGTCCCTCACCACGCCGAAGCCTTATGTCTTCATCCAGCTTCTCCCTCGGTGGCTGCCGGCTGCTTATTCCTGGTCGAGGATGATACAAGGTCTGCAAGTTCTCTCAAGGCTCCTTCCAGCGGTGTAATGCTGTCCCCCCTTTTCTTGCCTCGCTTGCTTGCTTTCTCACCTCTCGGTTTTGCTCCGTCTGGAGTTCATCCTGCCGGGAGCCAGGGCCTCTGTTTCCTCAGTAGCCAACGTCATGGCCATGGACTAACCCGTGATGCCTCCACTTACCTGAAAGGCCCCTCCGATCCTGCATCCTGGTCTGTGTGCCGGGCTCCTCTCCTCTGCACGTCTATTATTTACGCCCCATCACTGAGCTTTTCATTACTGCGGCTTTGTCATTTCTTTATTACTAGTAGGACTAGTCCCCCTTCATTATTATTCCCTTCTTAGAACTTCCCCAGATACGCCTGCATGTTTGCTTTCCGACCTAACCTGGTCAGCCGGAGTTCTAGAACGTTTTCTTTATCTCGTCGTCCTGAAGTTTCCTGTTAACATTTCAGTTTTGGAAATTTTTATTTTCCAAAAAGATGTGTCCTGGCTGGGGCTGGGTGGGTCCCCAGAGAATCCTCGCGGCCGTTCCCTCCGGGTGACTGCGGACAGCCGGGGGCCGTTCCTGCACCGTCTCTCCAGAGGGTGGTGAGCCTGTGCGGCCGCCCCTCACCTTTGTCACGTTAAGAGTGTGTATAGTTTTCAAGGTGAAGAAACCCTATGAGCTTTATCACATCTGGTTTCGACTTTTCCGGAGCCTTCAGTAGGAAACTCCTCCCAAGCTCCCAAGCTGCCCCCCACGCCCACACCGGCCCCCAAGCCCAGCTCCCCAGGCGGGGGGCTCGCCTCCCGACCTCGGCACGACCGACACTCTGTGGCCGGGCACCTCTCCAGGAAGCTCTCCCGCTCCCCGTGGGGCGTCAGGCAGCGTCTCCGGCCTCCACCCACCACGTGCCACTAGCACCCGCCTGCCTAGTGGGGACAACCAAAAAATGTCCCCAGATATCGCCACGTGTGTCCTGGGGGCGCAGGACCACCCTGGGTAAGAACCACTGCTTTAGTGAAACCAATTTTATTATCTTTTACCTTTAAATGTAAAACACCGCCCCAGAGGGGGCATCTTAGTTAAAACCCCGTCCCCGGTCGGTCGGCACTTGGCGACTTGGTGCTCGGAGCAGCTTCCCTCCTGCTAGAAGGCAGCTCCTCGATGATCATTCGATAGGGGGATGGAGGGAGGGGGATGGCCGTCTGGTGATGAAGCAGGAAGCCCCCACCCCCACCCCCCGGGGCCTTTCCTGGCTGCTAGTATTCATCCTCCTCCTGGTAAAGCCTTTCAATTTCAGCTTGGTAGATCCTGGCCACCATGGCCCTCTTCAGTTTGGTGGTTGCCCCTGTGACAGAATCACGTGCAAGGCGGGGCCTCCCCCCCCCCACCAACGGCCCCTGCAGGAGCCCCCCTCACCGCAGGATGAGATGTTAGCGGGCCAGGTCTGTCCTGAGGGTGCAGGGGGGCAGCTGGGGTCGGAAGAGTGGGCGGCTCGGATTGAGGGGCCCAGGGAGGAGAGGTACAATAGGCCCAACCCAAAGTGCCCTGAGAATGGCCATCCTGCACGAGGACCTCCGTGGAGGACCACCCCCTTCACCCCCTGCCAGAGTCCTTGGAGGGGCTGGTGAAAACCGCAGATGCCGCGGGGATCCCGGCCCAGGAAATGGTGGGGCTTTAACGAGCACGCCGGGGGCTGGGGGGTGAGCGCCCGCCTGCTCACCCAGCTCCCCTCCAACCACGGAGAAGTCCGTCCTGAGGATGGTCCACTTGATGATCTTGGCGCTGTCCGAGGGGACCTCAGCGTTGGCGGCATCGATGCCCTGACTGATGAACTCCAAGACCACCGGGTCTCCGTCGTAAATGATGTCTGACAGCCTGGTGGACTGGCTCCGGAGTTGTCTACAGAAAGCAACCGCCTCGCTGGTCAGCGCGTTCCGGGGCTCCCCTGTGTCCGTGTTGACCTGGCACTGTTGTTCGGGGACAGGGGGTCAGGCGGTTCCCAAGCTGCCCCCCACACCCACACCGGCCCCCAAGCCCAGCTCCCCAGGCGGGGGGCTCGCCCTCGTGGGTCACCCGTCACTCTCGGCCCTGGGAAGGCCAGGTCCCCATCCCCGTGGCGCAAATGAGAAAACAGGCTTGACTTGGGGAGACTTGCCCCACACGTCCCTGCTTCCTAGGGGCTGGTGCGGGGGTGGGGGGCCCTGCTCAGGCCCAGCTGCCCTTTCTCTGGAAACGGGCCAGGAGCTTCTCCCCCATGGGGCCTGGCCAGGGTACCCCAGGCTTGGCACCGAGTGACCGACCCATTGCCTCTCCTCTCCCAGCCTCAGTTTCCCCATCTTGAACCCGGGACAGCAGGCTCCGTCCAGCCGACAGCCCGGATTGCCACGAGGCTCAAAAACACAGGCACGAGGTACCTTCAGCGTGAGCAGGGCACACAGGTATGGCGCGTCCTGGCCCACCAGCACGACGTAGCGCACGATGGGGATGTACCTCTTCACCCGCTCCTCGATGGGGTTCGGGTTGATCCTCTCGCCTGAACTGAGGGTGATGATATCTGCATGTGGAGAGGGAGCAGGGCTGTGGTCCTGAAAAACCACATCAAGTCAGCCCTCCTAGAGCCCACGGCCACCCCTTGACGTTCAGAAACGACGGAGATGGAGCCCAGGCGTACAAAGGGCGTCCCTTCCTCCAAGCTGGACTTTAGTCCTCCCCCTCATCGTCGTGCTGTGTGCAACCCGCACCACTGTCCACAGCAGCCCTGTGGGGCCCGGTCAGAGGCAGAGAGCACCTTGCAGCCATGTCTTGCTCACCTCTGGCGTTGCCCACAACATAGAGGAATTCATCCGTGTCCAAAAAGCCCAGGTCCCCCGTGTGCAACCAGCCGTGGGCATCGATCTTCTCCTGGGTATTCTCCTCATCATTGAGATACCCCATGAAGATGTTCCGGCCCCAAATGTAGATGTCCCCAATGCCCTTCTCATCTTCCTTCTGCATCTTGGTGTGGGTGCTGGGGAGGGACTTCCCACAGCTGGGGACCGTGGGCAGGGAAGGGGTATTATAGACACACCAGATAGAGATTCCCACTGGCAGAGGGGCACCCCCTGCTCACTGCTCCTCTTCCCCTGGCACACAGCCACTCAGATCTTAGGCCTTTCCTGCCTGTCTGGCTTCTAGAGTCCTGCAGATCCAAAGCAGGGGGCAGGTGGAGAAGGGGGACAGGGTGTGGTCCCCCAGGGAGTGAAGGCTTGGCCCACCCTGACTTGGAACTGAGCTTGCAGGGCATGTGAATGTACCACACCCAGCCCCTGGCCACCAGGAGCCCACAGATGAGCACAGGGGACAAGGCAAGAGGCACATAAACTCAAGACACCTTTTGGGTGGAACGGGTCGCTGTGGGAGGTATCTGGGCAGGAGAGAAAACGGTACAGTCTGGGCAAGAATGGGGCATCTCACCTTGTCTGCTTGTCTCCTTGGAAATTGGGGGTGGGGGCTGGGGGCTGGCGCTCCACCCCTCAAATTTCGAGGTTCCTATCCAGGCACCTGGACCCCAATCCTTGCCCCGCTTTCTCCCCAGGCTGTCTGGAGACTCAGGGCAAGGCCTCAGAGCTGGCCCAGCCAATGCCCAGGATGCACCTGCCTGGACTGAATTGTGTCACCCCCAAATTCCTAACACCTGATGGGGTGGTATTTGGAGGTGGTTAGGTCTCGATGAGGTCCTGAGATTGGGGACTTCATGATGGGACTGATGTCCTTTAAGGAGAGACACCAGAGTGAGCTTGCTCTCTCTCTCCACCATGCAAAGACACGGAGAGAAGCCGGCCGTCCACACCCACAACCGAATCAGGGACCCCTTGATCTTGCAGCCTCCGGAACTGAGGCTAAATCTGCGTGGTTCTCTAAGCCCCCTGGCCTGTGGTGCTGTCACGGCAGCCCGAGCTGAGACACACTCCGCGAGGGCAGATGCCTGGCCCCCCGTGCAGGGCAAGCTCCCGGAACGAGCAAAGCGCCCAACAAGAGTGGGAAACTGAGAGGTTCCGCTGAGCTCCTCTGCTCTGACCGATTTCACGGCTGCGAACACCGCTTCCCTTGAGCTGCTTATGTCTTGTGTGGAATGATAGACTGCGAGCCCCACCCGCCACGTGGCAGGGATTCTTGACGTCGGGTTCCGCACTGTGACCCTAGTGGTCTGACACCACCTATAGGCAGCGATCACTCCACATGCCAAGGGGCCACCCAGTCGGGCAACAGCCTCGGGCCACGTAACCTGTCCTTCCTTCGGCCTCCGTGCCTGTCCGCCTTTCTGCCCTGCCTCTCTGGGTTTGGGGGTCGAGGAAAGTGCTCTGTGACTGGCTCTTTGTCCTGTCTCTGCTGAAGGTTGCTTCCATCTCTCCAAAGCCAAGGTGCTCAAAAGATGGTGACGCAGACTCTTGCCTTGACCAAACGCCGGTCAGCCTCCTCTGAGCTCTCTTCTCGCTAGCCCTTGGCCTTGGTCTCAAAGCACAAACCATTTCATCCACTCCCGCCCAGAGAGACTTGAGAAAACCTTAGCATTTCCGAACGCCCAAGGCCACATCCCCAGGATGGCTCCATCCCCCTTATATCCCAGCCCAAGAAAGCTCAAAGCTGCCCGGAGAGTTTCCCAGATGGCCCCCCCAAGCTTGCAGATAAGTTCTTCCCCTGCCCTTGGAGATGCAAATCTACCACCCAGAACTTTCTCCTCTCTTTGAAGTACAAACCTTCAGGGAGGTAGGTAACTCTGGCTCTCACCCCCAGCGCCTGTGGGAGGCACAGGACCCCACCCCAGAGGAGCAGCTGGTGCTGATCTATGCCTCCTGCCACAAACACATGAGATTTCTCTCCAGAGAAGCGCCAGTCTTCAGACCCGGATGGGTTCAGTTAGTGACACCCCCACCCCCACCTTTCCTGCTTTTTGTGACGGCCACTTCCCAGACGGCTCAAGCCCCCACCACCTCCCCCGACCCCACAGACCCCTCTGAGACGTCCAGTCCCTCGGCCCAAATTGAAGTGGAGATCAGTTCACACCGGGCCCTTCTGGCTGAATTAGTAGTAGTGAATAAAATCTGTCCCTGTTTCTTTAAGGAGTGTTGGGTTTTACCTTTGAAAACGGTCACCCGTCCAGAGCTGAGCGAGCCCCAGGTTAGGGAGATCGAGGGCAGGGGAGAAAGCCAGCACACCAAAAGGGCCGTGACTCGTCCAAGTTCCCTATGTTGTCCTGATTTTTCAACAAAGGCTGAGTCCTCCATGAAATGTGCAGGGGGCCCCGAACTAAATCAGTGGTGGTAGCAGCCAGCCCCCAGGATGGCTTTGCCCACCCGGAATCCACATCTAGTGTAGCCCCCTCGCACCCTGGAGAAGGCTGGTCTGCCTGACCCTGTCAGACGTGGCAGAAATAACAAAGTGCCACTTCTGAGGTTAGGTCATAATAGGGTTGCCCGATCAAATATAAGATGCCTGGTTATGGGGCACCTGGGTGGCTCAGTTGGTTAAGCGACTGCCTTCGGCTCAGGTCATGATCCTGGAGTCCCTGGATCGAGTCCCGCATCGGGCTCCCTGCTCGGCAGGGAGTCTGCTTCTCCCTCTGACCCTCCCCCCTCTCATGTGCTTGCTCTCTCTCATTCTCTCTCTCTCAAATAAATAAATAAATAATCTTTAAAAAAAAAAAAAAAAGATGCCTGGTTATATTTGAATTACAAATTTTTCTGTAAGTATAAGTATATCCCAGATACTACAGGGGATATACTTATACTTAAAAAAAAAAAAAAGTTGTTTGTCCGAAATTCAAACATCCCTGGGTGTCCTGTATTTTTATTTGCTGAATCTGGCCACCTAAAGGAGAGTGTGGCTTCCACTTTGCCCTCTCTGGGGCCTCTTGTGTGGGGGAAGCCTACTGCCATGGCGGGGGACCCCCCAAGCAGCCCAGTGGAGAGGTCGGCATAGCAAAGAAGCAAAGCCTCCTCCTGCTGAAAGCCAGCAAGAAACTGAGGGCTCCTGCCCACGGCCGTGTGAGGAAGCCAGCCTCCGAGAGGCTTCTCTGGCCCCGGTTGAGCCTTCAGATGAGGCAGCCCCAGCCAGCAGCTTGACTGCGACCCCGTGAGGGACTCGGATCCAGGACCACACAGCTACCAAGCAGCTCCCCGATTCCCAACCCATGTGGTACTAAGCTGCTAAATCTGAGGTTACCTTTACACAGCAATGAATGTGTTCCCTCCCAAGGGGCCAGGGTGTCAAAGATGGTTGGCCATTAGTAAAAACAAATCGGAGGGGCTTCAGGCCATCCCACACAGGGGTTCACTTGCTTTCGCTCATTTGCCCTTGGATCTGCATTCCGCGGTGGAGAAGAACAGAGTAGGGGGACCGCGTGCACCATCCACTCCCCCACCCCCACCCCCAGCCATCTGTCTGTCCCTCCACCGAGACCCACCTCAGCAGCCGGAAGTCTTGCTGTCTGGAGAGCGAGTGGATGCCCGTGCTCTCGGACAAGCCATAGAGCTCAAAGATGGGCATGTTGAGGCTGAGGAAATAATCCAGGGTGGCTCTGGAGAGCCCCAGGCCCAAGTTGAAGTACTGCCGGCAGTGATGGAGGCCCAAGAACCTCCTGGCCTGGTTGAAGGTCAGCCTCTTGGCCAGGCCAAAGCACAGCAGGGAATGGGTCTGCCTTGAGGAGCAGACACAGGGGAGCAGAGTTGGGCCTCAGGACTCCACGCCGGCCCCAGGCGGGTGCCCCCCACCCAGCCCCCTGGGGGCAGCCCTGAGACCCAGCCTCACCTGAGCATCCGCTTTCTGTTTGTCCTGAGTCCCAGCCACATGGCCCACTGGTCCATCCTCCTCCGGAATGGAGTCGACGAGAGCTGGTTGGTCTTCAGGTTGTCCAGCAACCTGTCCCAGACCCACGGGACGCCGTGGAACAGGGTGGGCTTCACCTCCCGCAGTGTGTCTATCAGGGAGCCCTGCACCACACGGCACGATGGGCTCCCGGCCAAACCAGGCCCAGCCCTCCGCCCCCCTGCCCCACTGTAGGGCCTGGTATGTGAAGCCTTTCCCCGCGGCCGTGGCCGGGAGCCAAAGGGGATGGCCAGGACCATCTGCTCCCACCTACCCTGATCAGCAGGACGCACAGGATCCGTTTCCTGGCCCACATGGCTCAATGCATGTGAGATTCAACCACACTGTTGGCTGTTTCTATGGTCCCGGCCACCCTCTCCCAGAACCCTGAGCCGGGGCAAGCGGTGGACGGAGAAGTGAAGGTGCAGAGACAGAGAGAGACAGAGATAGAGACAGAGACACACAGAGAATGACAAACACACATACAGAGATTAAGAGATGGAGGGAGAGAGAGACAAGATGAGACAAAAAGACAGGGAGGGCTGGGAGGGGGGAGAGAACGGGGAAGGGACAAACTGGCTTTGTCACTATTTTCACATCTTTCCGGTTACCAAGAGAGAGTCCCCAGCGACCACAAGCAAAATATTAACAAAGAATGCTGGAGAGTAAAATCGGGACTAAGCCGAGCAAAGCCCACTGGGGCGCACCTAAGCAAATGCCCACCCCAAAGCTGAGCCAGGTTTCACATTATTAAAAGGCCTTTAGAGAGCTCTAAGAAGAATATCTTGTGACACGTGAAAATAGGAAATTGAAGCTTTCGTGTCCATAATGTTTTCCATTTTTTCAACGAGAAATCTGCAGAGATTTGTTCTCTCCCTAAGTACCTATGTGATTCGCCTCATTGTGCCCCTTGGCCCGGGAACCCTAAATCACTCACTGCCTGGCCCTCTGCAGGACAAGTTTGCGGGCCCCTTGGCCGAGGGAGTCGTAAGGATCCAGGCAACGATGTTCGGGTTCTTCGCTTCTCCCTACTTCCTGTCTTGATGGGAAATGTGCGGTTTTCTACACTCAGAGAGTCAACACAACTGTGATTGAGGTCTCATGATGTAGGTCAGTGACCTCAGGTGCTTTTTTTTTATTGCAGTAAAATCCACATAACACCGTCTTAACCATTTTAAGTGCACAGCTCAGCGGCATGAAGCACACTCACCCTGTCCTGCAGCCACCCCCACCCTCCGTCTCCAGAACTTTCCATCTCCCCACACGGAGACTCTGTCCCCGTGAAGCACGGACTCCCCACCCCCTGCCCCAGCCCTGGCTCCCACCATCTCCTCTCTGTCTCTGTGGACGGGACTCCTCTGGGGACCTCCTGGGAGTGGGGTCCTGCGGGATGTGTCCTTCTGGGTCTGGCTCCTCTCGCTGAGCCCAGTGTCCTCGGGGTCCCTCCACATCGTGGCAGGTGTCAGGGTCCCTTCCTTTCTAAGGCTGGATCATATTCTATTGGATGGGTGGAACTCATTTATTTATCCATTTGTTGATGGGCACCTGGATTGTTTCCCCTCACGTGCGTTTTTAATGGCTCGATTAAGCCTCCTGCGCTGGTGATTTTTGCCCTGTGGTAGGAGGTAGATGCAGGCTTCCCATTCCTTAGGACACGAGCTCATGTCTGCCTCAGCCCCTCCACTTCACAGATGGGGAAACTGAGGCCCAGAGGGGAGGAGGAGTAAAGTCGCACAGCCAGCTGGGGGCGGGGGCAGGGCGGGGATTCCAGTGCTGGGCCAGCTGAGCACCCCACGTAGGGTGACCCCAGCCCCTCCAGCCTCCCCAACCTCACCTGCACCCACTGCGGCCGAGGGCCGGGGAGCCCCACTCACCCTCAGAGCGTCCGGCTGGGCGAAGTAGAGGGCTCCGGCGACAGAGATGGAGACCCACATGTCGAAGAGCTGGGCCCCCATGTAGCTGAGAGGGAGGTAGCTCACCAGGATCTCCTGCTCCTCCGGGGGGCACTTGTAAGACAGCCTCTGGGCCGTGGCCACCGTGGTCCAGGTGATCTGCAAGGCACCTTAGCCATCACCTGTAGGCCATTCTGTTCTCAACCCCCAGGAGCTCACCTTTGTCCACACGAGACCCGGAGCCCCAGGCTGCCGTCTCCGGAGGGGACACTCACATTGTCATGGCTGAGCATCATGGCCTTTGGGGGGCCTGTGACCGACAGGCTGTAGACCAGGGCACAGCACTGGTTGGGCTTTTGGGAGTCGATGACCCGGTCCAGCGTGTCTTCCGAGATGCCGTCTGCCAGGTCCAAGAACCCTCTCCACTGCAGAGAGGCGGGGGGATAGAGGGAGGGGCTCATGGTGGTGGTGGGTGGGGAGGGGACCCTTGAGCCTGAGACCTCAACCCCCGGGCTACGGTCCCCGGCCCTGCCCTCCCGGTGAGGACCTACAGAATACAGGTTCTGCAGCCGGGTCCGGATCTCCTCCTTGTACTGGACGATGGCCTTGAGGTGCTTCAAGGAGCCCTGGATCTGCCAGATAGCGTGGGGCTCAGCTCGTGCAGGGCAGGAGTGCAGGTCATAGCTGAGCCCCAAGCCCGTTTCCCCAGCACTTCCCCCACGGATGGCAAGGGCACTCCCCAGTTTTCTCTGTATTGTGGCAAAATACACAGGAATTTACCATTTTAACCATCTCAAAGTGGACAATTGAGCAGTATTTAGTACATTCACGTGATGCGACCGTCACCTCTGTCTAGTTCCAGAACATTCCATCTCCCCAAAAGGAAACCTTCAGTGCCCATTAGCAGTGTGTCCACTCATCAATCCACTCTGTCTCTACAGATCAGTCCATTCCGGATAGTTCGTACAGTGGAATCCTACACGACGTGGCCTTTTGTGTCCGGCTTCTTTCACCGAGCGTCATGTTTTTGAGGTCCATCTACGTTGGGGCGTGTGTCAGAGCTTTCCTCCTTTTAGGGCCTCGGAACAGTCCAGCGTGGGGATGGGCCACAGTTTATCCGTTTGTTGGCTGGTGGACAGCTGGGCTGTCCCCCTGTTTGGGCTGCTGAGAAGGTTGGTGTACGAGTTTTGGTTTGCACACCTGTTTTCCATTCTCTTGAGTAGACACGTAGGTGTGGGATCGCTGGGTCATACGATAAGTCTACAGTTGGCCTTCTTAGGAGCTTTCCAGGGGGCCCGCCCCAATTTCCCTCCCCCCAGCCACACACGAGTGCTCCAGGGGCTCCACATCTTCACCAACACTTGTCACCTGCGTTTCTGATAATAGCTGTCTTCGTGGGTGGGAAGTGGCATCTCATGGAGGCTTCTGTCTGCATTTTCCGGATGACTTCAGACATTGAGCATCTTTTCTCGGGCTTACTGGCCATTCGTGTTTTTCTTCTCTGGAGAAAAGTCTAAGTCCTTCACCCATTTTTGAACTGGGTTTTCATCGGTGGTGTGTTTTGTTTTTGACCTTGAGGGGTCCTGGACACATTTTGAAGGCAGACTGCATTGGTTTCCTATGGCTGCTAGGATACAACAAGGTACTGAGTATTGAGCAGCTTGGTCCGGTCTCTGCTTAGAGTCTCGTAATCCCCAAATCAAGGCTTGGGAAGGCTAGGTCCCTTCTGGAGGCTCCACGGCAGGATTGTTCATTTGGGAACTGGCTCATTCCAGTTGTTGGCAGAATTCTGTTCCCTGCAGTTGTAGGACTGAGGTCTGCCTGTCTCCTTGCTGGCTGTCGGCCGAGGGCCCTTCTCAGCTTCCAGAGGCCACCATGTTCCCTGGCTCATGGTCCCTTCCAAGCCAGAAACAGGGGGATTGAGTTCCTCTCATGCTTTGAATCTCTCTGCTCTCCCTTCTGCCTTATCTTTCCTGTCTCCAGCCAGAGAAAAGTCTGTGCTTTGAAGGGTCCTGTGATTATAGGGGACCCACCCGGATAATCCAGGATCATCTCCCAGATGAAGGGCCTGAATCTTAATCCCATCAGTGAAATCCCTTTTGCCACACGAGGTGCCATGATCGCAGGTCCCAGGGATTAGGGCGTGGACATCTTTGGCATTATCCTGCTGATCACACCGAGCTAACGGCATTTCCTGAGAGAGAGGACTCAGGAATGGGGCCAGACTTTGGGTCTGAGAAGCTGGAAGGAGGAAGTTGCTGTCACCCGAGCTGGGAAACACAGAGGGAAGAGCAGGTTTTGGGGGAAAGATCCGGAGCTTGGGTCTGGACAGGCTGCGTCTTGAGATGCCTCTTCGGCATCCCAGGGTGATTATTGGGAAAGCGGGAGATAAAAACGTGGGAAGTGTCCACACACAGGTATCACCCGGGGAAAAGATACAGAGCACGGAAAGCAAGTGGTCTGCTGTCCCAGGACTGGCTCCGTGATTAAGGTTCAAACAAGTGAAGAGGAATAAGGAGGAGAGCCGGGCAGTGAAAGTTTCACTATTTACATCATCCTCACCCCATCAGGGGCTCACCTCCTGGGGGGAAAATGACCCAGGCCACATACCTGGTCACCTGCACAGACGCTGTCTTGGGTTTATTTACTTATTTATTTATTTAATAAACATTAAAAATTTTAATGGTGGTAAAAAAATACATAACAAAGTTTACTATCTTAACCATTTTTAAGCATACAGTTTGTAGCGTTAAGTGTATGTGCATTACTGGGCAACAGATCTCCAGAACTTTCCATCTCCCCACACGGAGACTCTGTCCCCGTGAAGCATGGACTCCCCACCCCCTGCCCCAGCCCTGGCTCCCACCATCTCCTCTCTTGTCTCTGTGGACAGGACTCCTCTGGGGACCTCCTGGGAGTAGGGTCCTGCGGGATGTGTCCTTCTGTGTCTGGCTCCTCTCACTGAGCAGTGACCCCGGGGGTCCCTCCACGTGTGCAGGTGTCAGGATGTCCTTCCTTTTTAAGGCTGAATAATATTCCCTTGTCTGGATGGAGCATATTTTGTTTATTCATTCATCCATCAACGGACATTTGGGTTATTTCCACATCTTGACTACTGTGGATGCTGCTGCTATGAACTTGAATGCACCAATAAATCTTCAAGGTCTTTCCTTCACTTCTTTCGGATACGTATCTGCAAGTGGGATTGCTGCTACCTCTAAAGTTTTGAGGACTCTCCATGCTGCGTTCTATAGTGGCCACACCAGTTTCCGTTCTTGCCAACAGAGGCCTGGATTGATTGACGAATAATTTACATGCAGTAAAAGTCACCGTTTTAGGTCTACAGTTTCACAAGTCTTTTTTTAAGATTGATTGATTGATTTTTAGAGAAAGAGAGAGAGCGGCGGGGAGGGGCAGAGGGAGAGAGAGAGAGAGAGAATCTCAAGCAGACTCCACGCTGAGCGTGGAGCCTCCCACGGGGCTCGATTTCACGACCCTGAGATCATGACCTGAGCCAAAATCAAGAGTCAGACGCTCAACCAACTGAGCCACCCAGGCGCCCCCAGTTCCATGAGCCTTGACAAACTTAGAGCAGTGTGACCACCACCTTAATCAAGATCTGGAATATTTTCATCGCCCTGTAAAGTTTCCTTGGGCCCTTTTGTGGTCAGGCTGGCAGCCACTGCCCTGGATTTCTGTCCCATAGCTTTGCCTTTGCTGGGGGCTTCACATCTATGAACTCACACCGAAGCGGGTAGCCTACCCTCTGCTGTCCTCCCTTCAGCACATTTCAGACGCAGCCACGTGATTGCACATATCAGGAGTCCAGTCATTGCTATTGTTTGGTTGGTACGGATGGACCACCATTTGTTCATCCAAATGATAGAAAAACAACTGGATCTTGGTTAGTGGATGTTTGGGCAGTTTGGGGCAATCATGCACAGAACGGCCACAGACACTTCCAGGCGGTGTAGACGCTTGTTCTGATTTCTCTTGGGTACAGACTCCGGAGTGGAAGGTCTGGACCATCTCGCAGGTGTTTGTTACCAAACGGTCAAGCCATTTTCCAAGGTGGCTGTACCATCTTGCATTTCTGCCAACAACGAAGGAGTGTTCCACTGCAACCCCATCAACACTTGGTATTGTCCATTTTAGAACTGGAGTCACCCTCGTGGGTGTTTCGTGGTGGCCCTGTCTTTGCGTACGTGCCTCTGTCCACTTGTCATGGGTCCTCTTAGGGTCCCCATTTCCCAGGGTTCAGCTCAGGCTGCAGGACAGGGCAGGGGCTAGTACAGAAGTCTCAGCTGTAGGACCATCACTGGTTCCTTATAGCATAGGGTTACGGGTGCTATATGGGAGGGAGAAGAAGACCCAGAGCCTGGGGTGGCCGACCATGAGTGGGCATTACCCTGATGTCCACCTCCTCTGGGTGTCCCATACGCCCATGGATCTTTCCCCATTCCCTCCCTGGAACAAAGATCGAATAGCAATGACCATCCCATTGATGATCCTATTGACAATAGCGTTAGCATTGAACACTGACCATGCTAAGCTCTGTCCTAGCCCATTACAGGTTTACTTAGTTCATCCTCGGAACCAAACCCATTAGGTAGGTCCTATTACCACTCCCATTTTACAGGTGAGGAACCTGAGGCACCAGGAGGCCAAACACCATGCCCCATGGCCCGGAGTTAGTGAAGGTGGCCTCTGCGCCATGGAGCCCACGCCCAGAACCACCTCATTTGGATCAGCCCCGGACCCAAGGAAATCCAGGGTTCTCCTCTGCAGTTCCATTAAAATGAAACGTCCAGAACAGGCAAATCCACAGAGACAGAAAGTGGGTTGGTGGTTGCCAGGGGCTGGCGCCAGGGGAATGAAGCGTCCCCACTAATGGGCACAGGGTTTGCTTTTCAGGTGATGGAATGTTCTGGAACCAGAGGTCATGGTTGCACAACACTGTGTGTTCACTCAATGCCACCGAACTAAAAAGGGTTACGACAATAAATTGTATATTATGTGCATTTTACCACAATAATTTTTTTTTTAAGTGGGAAGAGAGGATCTGCTTACAGTGGGCACATCTAAGTCCCAGTTTGGGGTGTGTTGGGGGTCAGCCCCTGAGCCATCATTGAGCGGGCTCTGACTTCCTCACGCTTGAGCACCTGCTGCGGTCAGCAATGCAAGGGCCATTTGGCAGGAAGAGCACATGCCTGGCACCTCTTAGAGGCCCTGGACCTGCCCATGCATGGAATCCACAGTTCCCAGCTTGTGAGTAACAATGGGATGGTAGGCGCATCGTTCATTGGATCCCTTTTGTTTCCTAGGCAAAGTCTGTGCCTTTACCTAAGCTGTGCCCTCCACCCGGCATGCCCTCCTGGCTCCCGCAGGTCCCAGAGTCACTGACCTGGATGATTTTCTGCAACTGCCTGTCATTATCCACCACAAATATGTCCATCTCCGAGCTTTCGGCGATGACCTGGCAGGCTTTTGGGGAGTTGGTGGACAAGATGCCAACAGAGAAGCCTCTGGAAGCAGAACCCAAGAGGTGAGGACCCACTGGTGAATTGCAGGGCTCCCAGGAGGTCGGTTTGGCCAAAGCAGAGACGGTCCCTCGGGCAGGGTACAGAGAGTGGCAGACACCCCCAGACACCCACAAAATGCCTTGTTTGAAGGTGGGACTCAGGGACAGCTTGTGCGTGGGTCCTGCCCTCCAGGGGTTCCCCAATGGTCTGGACAAGTAGAGGAGGGCCCAATGCTGGAGAATCCTGGGGAGTGGGGAAGGCTTTTTGGGGGAGGGGTCACGGGAGCTGGGCTTCACAGGATGTGTATGAGTTCGACAGGTGGAGAGTGTCAGGAAGGGTGAGCTGGCTGGTGCCCAGGGCTGAGCCCTTGACAAATCGCACTGAGCACAGACCAAACAGGAGCCTTAGTCTGCTCCCTGAACTGGGGACTCTTCTGTGAGACCCCTACGGATTCAAGAGGAGGGATGAGCCTTTGCTGGGCTGGTGGCTTCCTGACTCCATGTACCCCAGGGAGATACCAGGTACCTCTTACCCAGCCATGATAGCACCAATGCTGGCGATGGCCCACTCCTCCGAGTTTAACCCCATGATCCCCACGCCGTGGAAGCGCTCCAGGCCCAGCTGGGGAAGGAGGCCCTTGTGAGGCACGGGCCGGCTCACCTGCCACTTGACCCCGCCTGCCCGGGAGCCTCAGGCTGAGAGCCCTGGGCTCCCTTTTCTCTGTTGACCATTTGTGCTTCTGTTTGCTGATAAAATAGCCCATCCCCCCATTACAAGCTACCCCATATTCATCTTGAGCGGTGGTTCTCAACAGGGATGATTCTGCCTTCCCAGCTGACATTGGGCAACATCGGGAGACATTTCTGGGGAAGGGAATGGTGCTGACATCGAGTGGGTGGGCACCAGGGAGGCTGAGAAACATCCTCTAATGTACAGGACAGACCCCTCTGCAAAGAATGATCCAGCCCCAAGTGTCGACAGTACTGAGATTAAAAAACCCTGAGATAATACAAACAAAATGCTCTCCCTCCGACATTTTTATGAATAAATATTTGACAAAATCAGGACAGTACTATGCCTATATTATCTTAACGCGCCATTGTTCATAAAACCATACATCCTATTTTCCCAGCCTTTAAATATTTCTCTATGGTATCAAATATAATACTTTTATGATATTGTGTAATATAGAGATGTCATAATTTAGGGGCGCCTGGGTGGCTCAGTCGTTAAGTGTCTGCCTTCGGCTCAAGTCATGATCTTGGGGTCCTGGGATCGAGTCCTGCATCGGGCTCCCTGCTCAGCGGGGAGCCTGTTTCTCCCTCTGCCTCTGCCCTCTCCCCCCACCGCTTGTGCTCTCTCTCTCAAATAAATAAAATCTTTTTAAAAAAATGTCATAATTTAGTGACCCCCCACCCTTTATTGGTTGATACTTAGGTAAGATCCTTTTTCCCCTCCGTTTTTATTAGATGAAATGTTGGGAGAACATCTGCGTAGCTCAAGCTCTGTTTACCCACATGATTATTTGTGCTGACGTCCGGATTGACTTAAAAATTCAAAACGGTGCACCATTCATCCATCCTGGCAGGACCAGGGGATGTCACGACCTGGCCCCCAGGTGGGCCTTTCCCCTCCACTCTAGACTCTCGGGTACAACTGCCCACTCCTGGTGTCCTTGTCTAAACAGGGCATCACAAACTCAACATGGCCCAAACAGAATTGTTGATGTTACCAACTCCGCTCTGCCGACCCTGCCTTCCACAATCTCAGTTAAAAGCAGTTCCTTCAAGTTGCCCAGGCCAGAAATCTTGATCCTCCTCAGCACCTTTCGTTCTTCCGGACACCCAGTTCATCAGGAAATGATGTTGGCTCTGCCTTCAGAATCTGACCACTTCTCATCCCCTCCCCTGCTACCATACAGGTCCCAAATCTTCATCTCAGCCTCAACTGGTCTCTCTTTTTCCACCCAGTCTGTTCTCTCTGCAGCAGCCACACAGTGCTTGTGAGCACTCAACTCTGGGCACATCCCTCTGCTTAGAGCCCTCCATGGCTCCCACCTCACTCCTGGTAAAAGCCCCACAAGGCCCAGCAAGACCTGTCCCCATTACCCCCTGCGCTCACCACCTTTCTCTCTCCCCCTCATTCACTCTGCTTTAGCCACATGGGCCTCTTTGCTGTTCTGCCAACATGCCAGGCACCGTCCTGCCCCAGGGCCTTTGCACATTTGTTTCCACTACCTGTAACACTTATCCCCAAATACTCACTTAGATTCTCCCCTCCCAGTTGTTTAAGTCTTGTTGAAGTACCATTCTCAGAGAGGCTCTTATTGGCCACCATAGGGTAAGATTTCAACCCCCACCCCAACTCATCTACCCCTTTCTTTTCTTTAGTTTTCTCTGGATCATTATCTACTTCCTGCATACTTGTTTGTTATGTTGACTGTCAAGTCCCTAGAGGTCTCTTATCCCCTTTCCTAATCTGATAAATGGGTATTCCTTCATTGAAGACATACCCAAGGGGCTAGATTCTGGGGGCCTGCAATGAATGAGGCAGTTTGGCCTCTTGCCCTCATGAACTGACCAACTAAACAAATAAATTATATAACCACATAATCATGTGGCTGTGAGAACTGGGCAGAACGCTTTCAAGGGGGCTATGATAGAAAGTGTTGGGGGGTTGGTGAGTCTGGGGACCCAGGGTGATCAGGGATGACCTCACTCAAAAGATGAGACATTGGAGGGGCCCCTGGGTGGCTTAGTCAGCTGAGTGTCTGACTTGCGATTACGGCTTAGGTCATGATCTCAGTCAGGGTCGTGAGATCAAGCCCAGGATCAGGCTCTGCGCTCAGCGGGGAGCCTGCTTGAGAGTCTCTCTCCCTCTGCCCCCCCCATAAATAAATAAATCTTGAAGAAAAAAAAGATGAGACATTGGAGAAGAGACACATTAACAATAACTACCATCAGAATATAGCTAATGCTGATGTAATGCTGTGTGAGCCAGAGGCTGTTTGATAAACTCCCTGAATTCTTTTTTTTTTTTAAGATTGTATTTATTTCTTTATTTGAGAGAGAGAGAGAGTGATAGAGCAGAAGCAGGGGGAGCGGCAGAGGGAGAGGGAGAAGCAGGTTCCTTGCTGAGCAGAGAGCCTGACGTGGAGCTCGATCCCAGGACCCGGAGATCATGACCTGAGCCAAAGGCAGACGCTTCACCCACTGAGCCACCCAGGCGCCCCAACTCTGTGAATTCTTGTAGCAAACCCTTGTGCTATAGGGGCTTTTATATTTTATTTTATATATTCGTACATAAAATGCTAATAGAACACGTTTTATACTAAATTTAATAAAGTATATAATGGGTATGTCCATATATAACTTTTATATTTTTAATATCATACATATATAAAAAATAGATATAAAAATCCCCATTTTACAGATGGGCAAACCGAGGCACGGCGAGGCTGAGTAATTAAAAAAAAGTTAGTTTGAAGCACAGCTGACACCAAGTATTCCATTAGCTTCGTGGGTACAACACAGTGATTCCTCAAGTCTATACATGATGCTATGCCCACAAGTGTAGCCTAAGTAATTTTTTAACAAAAAAGCCGCAGGCATCTAACTACACCTCATGGTGAGCGAGGCTGAGTGATGTGAGCAAGAACGGGCAGGTAGGCGCGGACCCGGAGGAAAGGATGCGCGCACAGGGTGGCCCGGCAGGCGGGGCGCTTCAGGAAGGACAAGGCGGGGTGGTGGTGGTGTCGGGGAGTGGCGCGCAGGCGCGGTGGCGCGGGCGCAGCAGTGCGCAAGCGCAGAGGGCCGGGCGTGCGCGCAGGCGCGGAAGGGCACGTGGTACCTTGAGGAAGGCTTTGGCGGCGCGCCGGCACTCTTCATAGTACTCGATGTAGGTGAGCAGGTGCCAGCCGTTCCTGTGCTTGGAGCCGAGCGCGATGTAGTTGGCGTACTTGATGGCCGTGTTCATGACCATGTCGTGCACGGTGATGGGCGCCTGGCTGGTGAAGGCGTCCTCCTGCCGCAGGCGCACCTCGCCGTCGCGCTTTGACGTCCAGTAGGGGTGGCCTGTGGGCAGGCGGGGCTCGGGGGCAGTGGGACCCCAGGTGGGTGAAAGAGGGGCAGGGCTGTGGCCCTGATGGCGGCAGGGGCGGGCTGAGAAAGTGGGGGAGGGTGGGGGTGGGAGAGAGGCATGGCGGACAGGGGAAGAAAGACACCACGGACGAGGGAGAAAGATGGAAGGGGGTCGCGAGACACAGAAGAGGGCGCAGGGACGCGTGGACAGGCAGATGCGCTGGCCCAGAGCGTGGAGCTCAGCAGCAGCCGCACCAGCGAGCAGGCAGCCCAGTCACAGGCCCACGGCCCCTCCTGTGGACTGCCCAAGGACCAGGCACCTCTGACAACTGGGTCCAGCTTCGCCATCTCCCTCCCCTACTCCCAGCCACCCGGCCAGCCTCCCCCACCACCCTGACGCGACCTCCGAGACCCTGCGGCTGGCTCACCCACCCTTAGCCAACCCTGACTGGCTTCCCTGGGGCCCGAAGAGCCCCCTACCTTTGGCTTTAATTTCCGGTTGGTGATCTCTCTCCGTCAGACTCAGTGTTTTGAGTGAGGACATGGTGTGCAGGGTATCTTCGGCCTCTCTTCTTACTGTCTGGGGAGCATCTGGTCTCCTGGGACGTTCATAGAAACACAGTTGCAGTCCAGTGGAGGGCGGGGAGTGTCCAGCTGTGTGGAGGCACAGGGGTCCCACCTACTCATGGGGGTGGTCAGGGAAGGCTGCTCTGAACAGTGGGTAGGAGTTGATCGGGCAGAGAAGGGAGGGAGAAACATCTGAGCAAAGAGAGTAATGCAATGACGCCCATCGGGGCTGGAGTATAAGGAAAAGTGGGGGAAAAGAAGGAAATGAAGCAAGATAGGCGGTGAGGGTGGGATGAGCATGGGGTCTTGCTGGCTGTGTTAGTAAAACATTGCTTTCTGGTACCTTCTGTGTCCATCCCCCACCCAGTATGCAGCCTGGTTGACCCCTGGCGGGAGCTGAAATACCTCAGCTCCCAGCCCCTGCCTTCCACCCATGACACATTTTCACCCTTCTCTGTCGTCAGGGAGGCTGTGCCCACTTCTGTCTCCCAATTCTTTTTATCAGCTTTGGTCCCCCCTCTCTAGCCATAGGGGGACAGCAGTCTCTAGACTGGACATCCAGAATGTTCCTGCCTGTGGCCGGCCTTTGTGACCTCGTTGTAGATTCCGTAGCCTGGAGCCATGATGGTGACATGGCCTGTTGCTGCTTGGCAGGGGGCCGGGGTCTTAGGGGCCAGGGGTCTACCCCCACGGCCAGTGGTTCCCAAGGTGACAGCTCCCAGGGAGGAGCCGGCAGCAAAGTCTTGGGTTTAAGGCTGGCAGCTGGAGGGACTCCATAGTCCCTGCCCCTCGTTGTTGGCTTTGGGTGACAAAGTTCACAGGGGGACCACAGAGGGAGTAGTGAGATGGAGGAGGCGCCGTGGAAGGCATGATGTCACGGAGGCCAGGGAGTGTGTCAAAGAGCCCATTAAGGTCGGCAGAACCTGAGGCTCCCAAAAGGTCAAGAAGGACTTTGAGTCACTGTGCCTGGGGGCTCATGAACTCATCTGTCCATTAGGCACAGTCTGGAGCTAGAATAGTCTCCCAGATGGGCATACAGCTGCATTTTCATGTATTGTGTTGGATGCTATTGAGGTTGATAAGCCAAAAAGTCATTTAAAGGCCTCCCTGGTTCCTCAAAAAATCAAACACAGAGTTACCATATGACCCAGCAATCCCATTTCTGGGAATATACCCAAGAGAATGGAAAGCAGGGACCAGAAGAGATGTTGCACATTCACGTTCCCAGCAGCACAATTCACAGTAGTTGAAAGGAACCCACTGTCCATTGATGGATGAAGGATGAGCACAATTTGGTCCATCCACACAATGCGCTATGATTCAGCCTTAAAAAAGGAAGGCCGTGCTGACACCTGCTACAATGTGGATGAACCTCGAGGACATTGTGCTCAGTGACATAAGCCAGACACAAAAGGACAAATCCTGTCTGATCCCACTCATGGGAGGTACTTAAAGTAGTCGGCCTCATAGAGACAGAAAGTAGATTGGTGGTTGCTGGAGTGGTTGCCGAGGTTCCAAGTCTTGATTGATTTGGGAGTGAGTCATGTGAGGGGGAAGACCAGGTGGTTTCTGGGGCCAGCTTCCTGCTTTGGCCAGCAGTCTCCTGAATCAGCAGCTTCTTGGGCATATGCAGTTTCCCTGAGCAGAGCAGGGGCAGCGTGAGTCCACCATCAGCCACCGTTGAGATGAGGAGCCTTCTCGACTGGGGAACTAGGAGTTGTTCCTGAGCATGCTCTTCCAGCCCTATGAGCGATTCCCTCTACCCTCCAGCTCTTCGGAGCTATCATTGACAAAGCATAAAATTCACCCATTGTAAGAGTCCAGTACAGTGATTTTTAATAAAAGTCATACAACTGTGAAGCCATCACCATAATCACCCTGAAAAGTTCCCATGTGCCTGTGTGAGACTGACCATGCTCCTCACACCAGCCTCGGGCAACTACGGATCTGCTGTCCCCATCGTTTTGCCTTTATTAGAAATGTCATATAAACGGAGTAATACAATGTGTAGTCTTTTGTGTCTGAGTCCTTCCATGCAGCGTAAGTTCATCTGCATGTCTCAGTTGTTCATGCATTTTTGTGGTTGAATAGTGTCCCATTATTTGGATGGTACTGTGCTTTTGTTTATTGATTCTTCAGTTGGTGGACATTTGGATTTTCTCCTAGTGTTTGGTGATTATGAATAATGCTGCTATGAACATTTGTGGACAAGCTTTTGTGTCATTTCTCTTTGGAGAAATGCTGAATTGTTGGGTCATATAGTAACTCTATGTTTAACATTTCAAGAAACTTTCTAAGCTGCTTTTCAAAGTGGCCGTGCTATTTTTGCATTCCCACCGGTGATGGGTACGGGGTCTACTTTCTCCAGATCCTCGCTGACACTCGGTATTATCAGATTTAAAATTTTTAGCCATCCTGGGTAGTGTAAAAGTGCTATCTCCTTGTAGTTTTGACTTGTATTTCCCTGATGATTAGTGATATTAAGCATCTTTTCACATGCTTGGTGACCATTTGTCTTTAGAGAAATATCCAATCAAATCCTTTGCCCGTTTCTAAATTTAGCCATTTGTCTTTTTATTGTTGAGTTGTAAGCGTTCTTTACATATTCTGGTTACAAGTCCTTTAGCAGATACCTGATTTTTTTTAAAGAGTTTATTTATTTGAGAGCAAGAGAGAGGAAAGCACACAGAGGGAGAAGCAGACTCCCCGCTGAGCAAGGAGCCCAATGCGGGACTCAATCCCAGGACCCTGGGATCATGACCTGAGCCGAAGGCAGATGCTTAACCGACTGAGCCACCCAGGCGCCCCATAGATACATGATTCCTAAATACTTCTGTCTTTTCAGTTTCAAGGTTGACATTTACTTGACAGTATGTTTTGAAGGGCAAGAGTTTTTAATTTCGGTGAAGTCCGGTTGTGTCATTTCTCTTTTATGGTGTGTGCTTTGCTATCACGTCTAAGAAATCTTTACCTAATCCAAGGGAACAAAGATTTTCTCTTTCTTTACCCTAAAGTTTTGTAATTTTGGCTTTTGTATTTAGGTGTATGATACATTTTGAGTTAGTTTTTGTGTGTGGCGTGAGGTGAAGGTTTATGTTCTCTTGTTTTGTTTGTTTTTGGCATATTGTTCCAGCATTATATATTGCAAAGACTGTCCTTTCCGCCATTGAACCGCTGTGGCACATTTATCAAAAACTAGTTGGCCATAAATGTGAGCTTTCATTTCTGCACTCTCTGTCTGATTGATCTTATACCACACTGTCTTGGTCAATAGCTTTATGGAAAGTTGTGAAGACGAAAAGTCCTGCGTCTTTGTTCTTTTATTAAAGGCAAGGATCTGGTGGATGGAGGGACAGTAAGAGTAAGTCGCTATGGGAGACATGGGGATTACAAGGACTCTGAACAGGCAGGCTACTTATGGCAGCATGGGAGGGCTTATGAAAAACAGGCTCCGAGTTCAAATTCTTATCTCAGAGCATGTGCAGAGAATCCGTACTATGGATGCTTTCAGTGATTTCTTACTTCTGCCAGCTGTAGGTTGCTGAATTATAACGTGGTGTGAATTCACAGCCTCTCCAGATCTTTGCATGAAAGGTAGGGCATTATTTGAGTTAACGGTACCCTGAGAATGGAAATATTGGAATGGTGTAATTTGGGAGGAAGACTGTACGATTTTGAGTGCCCTGAACTTTTATTTATTTAATTTAATTTAATTAACTTATTTATTTTTCCAGTTTTTATTTAAATTCTAGTTAGTTCACATGTGGTGTAGTTTTGGTTTCAGGAGTAGAATTCAGTGATTTATCACTTACATAGAATACCCAGTGCTCATCACATCACGTGCCCTCCTTAATGCCCATCACCCATTTAGCTCAGCCCCCCACCTACCTCCCCTCTAGCAACCCTCTGTTTGTTCTCCATGGGTAAGAGTCTCTTATGGTTTGCCTCCCTCTCTCCTTCTCTTTTTTTTTCCCCTTCCCCACATGTTCATCTGTTCTGTTTCTTAAATTAAACAAATGAGTGAAATCATATGGTATTTGTCTTTCTCTGACTGGCTTATTTCTCCTAGCATAATACATTCTAGCACCATCCATGTCCTTGCAAATGACAAGATTTCATTCTTTCTGATGGATGAGTAATATTCCATTACACACACACACACACACCACATCTTCTTTTTTTTTTTTTTTTTAAAGATTTTATTTATTTATTTGACAGAGAGAGACACAGCGAGAGAGGGAATACAAGCAGGGGGAATGGGAGAGGGAGAAGCAGGCTTCCCGCGGAGCAGGGAGCCCGATGTGGGGCTCGATCCCAGGACCCTGGGATCATGACCTGAGCCGAAGGCAGACACTTAACGACTGAGCCACCCAGGCGCCCCCACATCTTCTTTATCCATTAATCTATTGGTGGATATTTGGGCTCTTTCCATAATTTGACTATTGTTGATAGTGCTGCTATAAACATTGGGATGCATGTGCCCCTTTGAATGACTGTTTTTTATCCTTTGGATAAATACCTAGTAGTGCAATTGCTGGGTCATAGGGTAGCTCTGTTTTTAACTTCTTGAGGAACCTCCATACTGTTTTCCAGAGTGGCTACACCAGTTTGCATTCCCACCAACAGTGTAAGAGGGTTTCCCTTTCTCTGCATCCTCACCAACACTTGTTGTTTCCTGTCTTGTTAATTTTAGCCATTTTGACCAGTGTGAGGTGGTATCTCATTGTGGTTTTGATTTGTATTTCCCTGATGCCAAGTGATGTTGAGCATCTTTTCATGTGTCTGTTGGCCATTTGCATGTCTTCTTTGCAGAAATGTCTGTTCATGTCTTCTGCCCATTTCTTAACTGGATTATTTGTTTTTTGGAGTGTTGAGTTTGATAAGTTCTTTTTTTAAAAATATTTTATTTATGGGCTCCTGGGTGGCTCAGTTGGTTAAGCGACTGCCTTCGGCTCAGGTCATGATCTTGGAGTCCCGGGATCGAGTCCCACATCGGGCTCCCTGCTCGGCAGGGAGTCTGCTTCTCCCTCTGACCCTCCTCCCTCCCATGCTCTCTATCTCTCATTCTCTCTCTCGCAAATAAATAAAATCTTAAAAAAAAAAAATTTAAAAAAATATTTTATTTATTTATTTGACAGAGAGAGAGATAGCGAGAGCAGGAACACAAGTAGGGGGAGTGGGAGAGGGAGAAGCAGGCTTCTCGCTGAGCAGGGAGCCTGATGCGGGGCTCGATCCCAGGACCCTGAGATCATGACCTGAGCTGAAGGCAGACGCTTAATGACTGAGCCACCCAGGCGCCCCGAGTTTGATAAGTTCTTTACAGATCTTGGATACTAGCCCTTTATCTGATATGTCATTTGCAAATATCTTCTCCCATTCCGTGGGTTGCCTTTTAGTTTTGTTGATTGTTTCCTTCTCTGTGCAGAAGCTTTTTATCTTGATGAAGTCCCAAAAGTTCATTTTCGCTTTTGTTTCCCTTGCCTTTAGAGACGTGTCTTGAAAGAAGTTGCTGTGGCCGA
Source organism: Halichoerus grypus (assembly GCF_964656455.1). Classification (NCBI taxonomy): domain Eukaryota; kingdom Metazoa; phylum Chordata; class Mammalia; order Carnivora; family Phocidae; genus Halichoerus; species Halichoerus grypus. The sequence continues at coordinate 212,059,711 of NC_135712.1, forward strand.
TGTCGAAGGGGTTACTGCCTACGTTCTCCTCTAGGATTTTGATGGATTCCTGTCTCACATTTAGGTCTTTCATCCATTTTGAGTCTATTTTTGTGTGTGGTATAAGAAAATGGTCTAGTTTCATTCTTCTGCATGTGGCTGTCCAGTTTTCCCAGCACCGTTTGTTGAAGAGACTGTCTTTTTTCCACTGGATATTCTTTCCTGCTTTGTTGAAGATTAATTCACCATCTAGTTGTGGGTTCATTTCTGGGTTTTCTATTCTGTTCCATTGATCTATGTGTCTGTTTTTGTGCCAGTACCATGCTGTCTTGATGATCACAGCTTTGTAATGTAGTTTGAAATCCGGAATCGTGATGCCTCCAGTTTTGCTTTTCTTTTTCAAGGTTGCTTTGGCTCTTTGGGGTCTTTTGTGGTTCCATACACATTTTGGGATTGTTTGTTCCAGCTCTGTGAAAAATGCTGGTGGTATTTTGATAAGGGATTGCATTAAATGTGTAGATTGCTTTGGGTAGTGTAGACATTTTAACAGTGTTTGTTCTTCCAATCCATGAGCATGGGATGTTTTCTCATTTCTTTGTGTCCTCTTCAATTTCTTTCACAAGTGTTCTGTAGTTTTCAGAGTACTAGTGCCCTGAACTTTTAAATCCCACGCAGGCTCCCAGGCCAGGGGGGCGGAATAGAAGGCAGCCCTTCCTGCCCTCTAGAGTCAGTAACGTTGCCATAGAAGCCAGGAGCTCCCTCCTTGCCTCCACACCTACGATGGAGTCAAGTCTCAGAGTACTTCAGGAGGCCACGTACAAAGTCATACCTCGGAGATGAAGAATTGCAAATGACTTACAAGATTTGGCTCCTTTAGATTGGGCAGAAAATCCGGGTACTGTCTGTGGGATTGGATTCTGAGGGTGTTGCCCTAGCGAAGGAGAAGTGAGTTTATCAGGATGTGCCGAGTGGAGATGGTAGATTTATCAGACTAGCCCAAGCAGTCGGGAGTCGCTCTGGCTGTTGGCATGGTTGATTAACTGAGAGCCGGACTCAGTGCTGGCCTTGGTGACTAGAGCTGAGAGGCCAGAAGAATCCTGGGTGCAACAAAGAAGGAATCTGAAGAGACAGACCCTGTGCATGAGGCAGCGCATACAAGGGTCCTCACCGCATGGGGTTAGTGAACAGGTGGAAGCAAACTAAATGTCCAGTGATAGGGGAATGGGCGAGTGCCATGCAAAACCCCTACTCTGGAACACTGTGCAGTAGTTAAAGCAAGTGGGGTGGCTGTATTCGTCTTTACAGGTAAAGGTGTCTATAGCATATTTTTTAAGTGGGAGAAAAATCAGGTATATGTCTTTTAATATGCCCTTTAAATAACTTATTTTGAAATAATAAATTTGAAGGTCACAGGAGAGTTTCCAAAACAGTACAAAGAGCGCTCTATCCTGTTTATGAAGATCATTTCCTCCATCATCCACTGCCCCCGCCAGATTATCATTAGTCTTTTTCTTTCTTTTTTTTAATTAAGATTTATTTATTTATTTATATTTTTTAAAGATTTTATTTATTTATTTGAGAGAATGAGATAGAGAGAGAGCATGAGAGGGGGGAGGGTCAGAGAGAGAGAAGCAGACTCCCTGCTGAGCAGGGAGCCCGATGTGGGACTCGATCCCGGGACTCCAGGATCATGACCCGAGCTGAAGGCAGTCTCTTAACCAACTGAGCCACCCAGGCGCCCCAAGATTTATTTATTTGAGAGAGAGAAAGAGAGGGAGCAGGGGGGAAGGATGCAGAGGGAGAGAGAGAATCTCAAGCTGACTCCAGGCTGAGCGCTGAGCCCGACACAGGGCTCGATCTCACAACCCTGAGATCATGATCTGAGCCGAAACCAAGAGTCGGACACTTAACTAACTGTGCCACCCAGGTGCCCCTCATTAGTATTTTTCGAGAGTAACCTGCCGGCATTTCCCACAAACGTTCCAGTGTGCACCCCCCAAACAAGGACACTGTCTAAGCGTGTAAGCCCCCAGATCAGGACGTCACGATTACTGCATGACCGTCCAGTCTTCACACCCCATTCATAGTTTCTTAACTAATCCAGTAAGGTCTTCTTTTCTGGTCCAGGATACAACCCTGGATCGTGTGCACTTAGTTGTCAGGTCTCCTCAGACTCCCTTCAATCTGGAATGGGCCTTCACTTGCTCTGTCTTCCCTTCCTGGCCAGTCTTGAAGAGCACGAACCTTACATTCTGTAGATTGAGCCCCAGCTTGGGTTCACCTGCTGTTTCCTCTTGACCAGACTGGAACCATGCTTTTGTCCTATAAATGAGCCAACGAGGGCCCGGTGTAGCTGGCCCTGTGTTGTTTACTTCTTCACAACAGTTTGGGACCTGCTAGCTCAAAAGCCCTCTGGTGCCAAACCCCATTTTTTTCTTTAACTTGGAAAAAAAGATGATTTTCCAGATCTCAAGGGTATATTAAGTTATATTGATCATTATACACTACTGGAAGGGAAAGATGGTAGCAAACTTGGTTTCTTACACATCCAGTTTAAAACATATCTAAAGTAAGCATATTTTTAGCCATTTAAAGCCTGCCTGCTTTGTTTATCTCTTGAAACTGCACCCAGCATGCGCCATATAGAAGACAAACCCCAGAGCTATAACAGAGCCCAGGACACTGTGCCCTTTGGAGCTCTCTGGCCCAAAGACTCCCTGCCCAGCGGCTGACAATGTCACCTAGACAATTAAGCCCCCTTCCCCCCCTGGGGCGTGAGGGTGGGGCCTTGCCCTCCTCCCCTCCTGGGTGGTAGGCTCTGTGCTGTTGCTTCTGGGAAGGCTCATTCTGTGAGGGACTTCCCCTGCATGTGAACCGCAGTGCTGCCCAAGTAAAACTGCCGTCACCTTGTCGTCACGCTCAGGCCCCCAGTCCCTGCGACTCACTACAGCTTTCTTGGAAAGAATATGACAGAAACCATGCTATGTTCCTTTTAGTGCGGTTATCAGGAGTTGATGAAAACCGTGACCACCTGGTCAAGTTGGTGTCTCTTAGGTTCCCCCACCTTAAGTTTATCTTTTCCTGCTGTTATAGTCGATCAGAATTTTCTGGGGAGGTATTATGAGATTATACCAATTATCTTCCCTAGTATCAAAGCTCCAGCCAGTGACCTTGGTATCCACTACCCGCTCCTGTTTGTCCTCCTGCATCGTGATTGCCAAACACAGACTTTCTCATCCCATCATTCCTTCTGCGGTATTCGGGACTTTGTCTTACAATAATGACAACCAGTTACTCAGTGGGCTGGAATCTGTTACTCTCATTATTTGCTTTGGTATGCACATTGCCCCCATGTGGCCAGTGGAAAGCCCTTCAGGGCTGGTTCCTCTGGCTCTTTGACAGGTACCACCTTTTTTTTTTTTTTGAGCACTGTTTTACTTTCTGGCACAAGCTATTCCAGGCTCCTCTTTTACAGTCCCTGTCTTAGCCCTGGGATCCCCAAACATGCCTGGTTCCTTTTAGCAGTAGGTGGGATTTAGAAACCAAGATCTGGGCACTCAGCGTGCCCACTGCGGCCGGGCCCTCAGAGCAGACAGAGATAGAAAACATACGTGTGTATGTATGTCTCTGTATGTAAATGCCCACGACTGAGTGTGTACGTACACAGACGTAGGTAGATGTATTTATATATAACACACATCTATAGTTCTGTATCTGTAAATATATTATAAAACTATGAGTCTGTACAATACCTCCAATCCAAACGGAATACCTCATGGTTCTTTCTAACCTTTTCCTAAATTTCTTCTCTGCCAGTGAGAAACTTAGCTCCCACTTTTTAAAAATCTATTTACGTATTTGCTCAATGTGTCCAGCCTCCTGACCACACTGTTCCTCTCCTCATTCTGCGAGCCCTGGGTTCCCCTCTGTTCCACAGCCTTGGCCTCTAAGCCTGCCCCCAGCTTCTTCATGCAGCCGCCCACCCTGCCCCCTCCCCATGTTCTCAACCACTGTGCTAACTTGCCCCTGCCTGGAAGAAAAAATGTCCTTTATATATTTTTATATGCAAAAATGAATTCTCCCCTCCCTACTACACACACACACACACACACACACACACGATTTTTTTCAATAGTGACATACATATATATTTATAGTCAATCCTTGTTATTTGTGATATTTATGTTTATAAAAATGCTGTGAACACTGAGTTATTGAAAATAAGTGAACCGGGCGCCTGGGTGGCTCAGTTGGTTAAGCGACTGCCTTCGGCTCAGGTCATGATCCTGGAGTCCCTGGATCGAGTCCCGCATCGGGCTCCCTGCTCAGCAGGGAGTCTGCTTCTCTCTCTCTGACCCTCCCGCCTCTCATGTACTCGCTCTCTCTCATTCTCTCTCTCTCAAATAAATAAAATCTTTAAAAAAAAAAGAAAATAAGTGAACCATTGCTCTTAATAGAGTCAGGTTCTTGGCAGCCTCTGGTCACAATATTTTTATCAACTGATCGCTATCTAACCTTGTTTATGTGTGTTTTCTGTTCAGGGACACCTTATTTAACACACACGGTTGCTTCATTAGCATTGAACTAACGGCCAACAGTGCTATCATTCACACCTGAATGAAGTTAATCTAACACCTGTATTTTTTTTTCCCCTGGGCTCATCATGGCCTTCTTGTACTCAGGAACACTAGACAGCATTTCAGCGTTAAACTTGGGGGCACTTTCGACAGTGCCATCGCTCAACAAAAAATGCAAAAACATGACGCTAAATAGATCCTCAGAAGGACGTGCATTTACAGCATGAGCTGAAGCAAGAAGGCAGGCCAGCACTGTGTTTGACCTCAGCTGGGATTCAGATTTTTCACCGCTCTGTGCATGTCCACAGACGACCACAGATGTTCCAGGGGCATTGATTTGGGGTTACAAATACGTTTTAGTGAGCAGGCAAACTTGCAAATACAGACTCTGAAAAAAAATAAAAAAGAGGATAGACTGTATTTACATTAAAAAAAAAAACCCTAAAAGCCTACCGGGTAGATAAGGAAGGGCATCAAAAATGACATTAGCCTTGTGCATTGCTTTAGTGTTTTTTTGGGTTTTTTTTTGCAAGGAGAATGTCTTCATACATTTCCAATCTATTTATAATTTTATATTTTAAAAAGAAAAGGGGGCCTGGACTGCCTCTGGGTATCTAGAGATAACCTTAAAAGACTGGAAATGTTCTTTCTCCTGTCCTCATCGGCTGTCCTTCTCTGACCTGGGAAGTGTCCTTTCCACTGATCTTACAGGAACCAGCACTATGGATTTGCCGAATCAGTGTTGGTCTGCCTGTGCATGGACTTTTGGATGAAAGAGGAACGAACTTCTGTCTTCTTTTAAGTTGCTGTTATTATGGGCCTTACGACAACAGCGAAACTCATCTGCACAGATGGGGTTTATCTGGAACCATAGCTGTTAACCAAGACTGATGGGGGCTTTGATGGAAACAGTTTACCTGTAATGAGGGCTTTTGGGCCTCAGACGCAGCACGCCATTTGCCTTCTCAGTGCCCCTTTCTCTGGGAAGGTGTGAGTCTTCAACAGCTGTTGAACAGGGGGTCTGTTTTTACACATTCCCACCCCCCTCCAGACACAGAAGGTTGAACTCACATAACTAGTCAGAATTTGAACCCAGAACTGATTTCAGAGCCTGAACTTCTCCACAAAGGACAAAATGTTTGAATCTGGGGCCAAAAATCAGGACATGGGATGCTGAAGTGCTTTATTATCAGAACTTGTTGGGAGGGTTTCCAAGTTGCTTCCAGGAAGACCAGTTGGTTTGGGGACCCACTTCTTCAAACTTGTGAAGGCTTTTCTTTCTGATGTCTCAGTCAGTCCTCTGGGGAGAAAAAAATCTAATTGGAACCCACAAGATGAGATCTTTCTTCCAAAACAAGCAGTTCTTTATAGACCTCCCCCAAAGCTTCCCTGGGATCATGTCTTGAAGGTTCATAGGAATTCAGAGATCTGTGATGATCCAGTACGACTGGGGTCCTTGTTAAAAAAAGGGGGCAATATGGACACAGGCAGGGCATCTACAAGCCAAGGAGAGAGGCCTCAGAAGAAGCCAACCAGCCACTACCTTGCTCTTGGACTTGCAGAAAATAAATTCCTGTGGTGGAAGCGGGTGAATCTGTGGTACTTTCTAGCTGCAGCCCCAGCAAGCTAATGTGGGTGAGTTGGCTGGGGGCCTCAGAAGACAATGATTTGACCACAAAAGGATTACCAGGGGCCTTTGGGACAACTGAAAATTTATCCTACTATCCACCTGCTCTTACATCTAGCTGGATTCCCCCAAACCTATCAGTGACCCTGAGTTAGGGGGACTCCTCTGGGTGAGACTTGGGGAGAGGAGAGGAACAGGGGTGGGTGGGTGGGAGTTGTTCAAATCCCCATCCCTTGCCCTCTGTGATGGGCCAACACGCCTCATTCCTTGGGTCCCTGGCAAGTAGCACTTTTCCCCACCAAAGTTTCTGACAAAGGCCTGCTCCAGAGAAGCTACAGTATACCATGTGGGCATTTTTCTGGTAGAGAAAGCATGAGTTGAGACCAGGCCTAGAATCCCTGGCAACCAAATGTGCATTTGTGTGCGGTCTCTGCAGCTCTGCTCACAGACCCGCCTGCCACACAGAGGAGACCACTTCTGTTGGACTCGTTCAAGGCCCGGCCCAGCAAAGCCAATCTCACCGTTGGGACAGCCAAGAGCAGCTCCACCAGAGAAGTCAGTGGTAGAATTTTTCAATTTGCTTTTTGTATTTCTGGGTGACAAAATGTCTCCGAATCTTTGTCGCCGGACCTATCGAGAAAGGAGAGACCAGTTCAGATGTGGGGATGAAATAAAAGTCCACGTGTCCCGTGTGTGGGCAACAGGGTCCCATGACTGGGGCAGCCCGGGGCTGGCTGGGGCTGGCTCTGCCATCGACTTCGTGGGTGCACTGCCTTCACCATCAGTGTGGGGATGATGGAACCCTCCCCTCGCCCCGGGCTGTGGGGTGAGGACTGTGTGAGCCGGCAGGCAGACAGCATGCCAAACTCTATGCCTCATGTGGATGGTGCACCCCACGAAGGGGGCACACCACCCCCTGATTTTACAGGTGAGGAAACGGGCTCAGAGAGGGCCAGTTGCTCTGAGCTGACCCAGAACGTGCAGGCAGGGGCAAGACTTGAACTCAGGCCCTGATCCACACCCCAGGCTGCTCACAGGATCTGGGTCACCATGGGGTTCATGCTTCCCCAGCTATGTCCTGAGCAGCCCCACGAGGACTGCATTTTCAACTTGTGGTTGAAAGAACCAAGGATCGGAGGGACAAGTCGACTTGGAGGGGACAGGATTTGAGCCCAAGTTGTTGGAGGCTGTGTGCTTGCCGTCACTCTTAACTCTGCAATCCATGCCATCAGATAACAGCTGAGTGTGGAGAGCAAGCCCCAGAAAGGACATTGAGGGAAAGCAAGACCCCCACCCACCCTGGAGTGAGCCCTCGCCTCATGGGGCAGACAAAGATCAGTTAATACGTAGGGTAATTTCAGACTATGATGTGTTACGGGGGCAAGATGGCGGCAGTATAGGAGGTGGGATGGTGAGCTGTAGGGCTGCTCTCTTAAGGGCAATGGTGAGTCGCGTTAGCCAGGATGGGCAGAGAAGGCCGCTTGAGGAAGTGGCCTTTAGGGTGAGACGTGGACAATGAGAAGGAGCCAAAGAATTGAGGGGGGAGGGCATTCCAGGCAAAGGGAGCAGCAGGTGCAAAGGCCTGAGGCGGAGCTGTGCCTGGAGAGTTGTGAGAACAGCGCAGAAGCCTGTGGAGTTGGGGCAGAGTAAGTGAAAAGGAGAGGTCAACAGGAGAAAGATCATGCAGAGCCATAATGAGGATTTTGGCTTTTATTCCTAGAGCAGGGGATGTGCTGCCCTGAGGAGAAGGGACGTGTGTGTGTGTGGGGGGGAGCTGTGTACCAATGAGCTGGAAGTGGACCCTCAGACCCCCAGAAAAGGGCACATCTCCTCAGTCCCCATGTGGCCCTGGACACTAGCAAGGGACCAGCCTCCAAGTGCCAAGGCCACCTGCTCTCCAGGCTGCTCACCCATCTCTCCATTTTGGACAGAAAAGTCCTTCTCCAGGATGACCCACTTATGGATCCTCTGCGCATTGGAAATGGCTTCCTGATTCACAGCATCTATGCCTTGCTGGATGGCCCTATAGACCAGGGGGTCCTGCAGCTCCAAAATCTCAGAGACGGTGGACACATGGCTTCCCAGGTTCCGGCAGAAGTGGATGGCCTCCAAGCTTAACTTGTCCAGTGGCTCTCCGTTCATCTCGTCGACCTCACACTGCCCAAGACACCCTCGTCACCACACCCAATGACCACACACACTCCCCGGCCACACCTGAGGACCAGGAAGTGGGTCTCGAACCCACAGGGGAGCACCCTCTGGACCCTGGGGCAGAGACCCCCCAGCAGGACAGCAAATCCTCGTTACCTTCAGCGTCAGCAGGATGCTCAGAAACTTTGCCCTATCTCCCACTAACAGGGCATTACTGATTATGGGAATCTTCTCTTTAACCAAGTTCTCAATGGGAACAGGGGCCACGTTCTCACCGCCGGCTGTGATAAGGATTTCTGGAACAAAGCATGGCTCAGTGAAGGTTCAACCGTGACAGTACAAAAGCCTTACCCCCTCAAGGATCAGAGGGGACAGATGCTGACACAGATGACTGCTCACTTAGAAAACCCCAGAAGCAGAGGAGGCCCCCTGCTCATGGCCGGAACTCCCACCATGCCCTTCTCCAAGCCACAGACCAGGCATCACTCTGCTCCTCCTCCCCTGTCTCCTTAAAATTCCCATCAGATATCCAAAGTCCTATGCATTTCACTTGGACAGCACTGTATTAATCCTCTGCCTGTTTCTTGGTCCTCTGCACCCTGTTCCAAGCCCTCAAAAATCTTGCTTGGAAGATAGTGCAGTGCTTCTGGCCATGCCCCGTCTCTGTCTCCTGATTTTTCTACCACTTGGCAACCCCAGAAGAACCTTTAAGAGAATTGTGTCACTTTTCCCCCCAGCCTCTCAAATGCTCCAAGAGCTCCTCCTCCTACCCCAGATCTGTTCACTTGCTCTTTCATCTAAGGATGCTGGCTGCCTCCTATCCCATCCACCCAAACTCTCTGTGTCTTATCCCATGATCTTTCAATCATCCCTACTGTGGTGGGAAGGCAGTGGTAATTATATGATTGCGATGGACACCTGTGGTGGTGTCTGCCAGTGACTCAGGTATCCAGCCCTGCTGTTTGTTAGGGAACTCTTCCCTCCATCTCAAACGCTTGTGGTTTGGTCAAGGACTGCAAGGATGAGCATGTGACCAGGTCCGACCGGCCAGCACACTCCGTTCTCTGCAGAGATTCATCTTGAGATGGGATCCAGTGAGATCCAGACCTAAAACTTTGGCTGTCCCTTGGTGGTTAGGGTGAGCCTGGACTGTTGGCAGCCATCTTGTCACCAAATGGGAAAAGCCTCTCCAAGAACGGCCCCAACACCAAGGACAGCTCAGTAAGGGAAGGATAAAGCAATTCCTTTGATGTTAATTGGGCACCTAGGTCCAGCCGAGCCTGAAGTGAGACCTCTTGGACTTCTCCATTTTTGAGCCAATAGTTTCTCTTTTTCGCTCACACCTATTTCAGAAGGCTTTTCTGTCGCTTATCACGGAAAGGATACTAACCTAGCCCACTTACTGAATAAGTTACTGCCTATGTCGGGCTCACTGCTGAATGCTCTGTCTACACTAGAGGTCGGCAAACTGCAGCCTGTAAATCAAATCCAACCTTCCATGGGTTTGTGTGGCCATGAGCTAGAAATGGTTTTTATATTTTTACATGGTTGGAAGGAAATCCCAAACATAATAGTATTTGGGACACGTGAGAATTATATGACATCAGTGTGGGCACATGGCCAGGTCCATTTGTCTATTAGGTGTCCATGGCTGCTTCTGTGCCACCCTGGCTGGGCTGAGCAGCTGTGACATGGACCGTATGTCCTGCAGATCCCAAAAATATTTACTCTCAGGCCCTCCGCAGGAAGAGTCGGCTTATCCCTGTTCTATAGCATCTCGTTGAATCCTTACTTGTTATAGTCCTGTGGATTATTATGCTCCCCAAGCTACAGGGGAGGAGACAGGTTTCAGGACTCGCGTGGGTATCTTCCCTAGGGCCCTTCTGCCGGGGGGCCAAATGCCGGGCACAGGGGAAGAGCTGGATTCCGCGGAGGGCAGTGTCTCCGTGTATCTGTGTGGGGGCCCCCGGTGGAAGGTGGGGGGCCGGGAGCCTCTGTGCTGGTGCACCAGGCCCCTCAGCGTTCAGGGTGGGCCTGCCCGCAGGAAGCGCCTGAAGAGCCAGCCCCAGTACCTTTGATGCGGCCTGTGATGTAGAGGAAACCCTGGTTGTCCATGCAGCCCAGGTCCCCGGTGTGTAGCCAGCCTTCCTCATCGATGACCTCCATGGTCTCGTCTTCCATTTCCAGATAGCCCATGAAGACATGCCGACCCCAGATGCAGATCTCCCCGATGCCTTCCTTGCTCTGCTGGTACAGCATGTTCTTACACCCAGCCATGATTTTGCCACAGCTGCCAGGGAGTGGGAGGGGGAAACCAGGGCTCAGGAAGACAAGGTCACCCACCCAGGTCAGCCTGGGTCCGCAGCCCGGGCTCCCCTGCGGGATCTGCTGCTCTCACCCTCTCCAGGACCCGGTGGGCATGAGGAGCTGTACACATAGTTCCAAGAAAAGGAAATACAAATGGGTTTGAAATGAATGCAAAGAGTTTTTTTCAACTTCACTCGTGACAAAAGGAACGTATGTGAAAGTTGTGTTGAGGTACCATTTTTTTTTACCAACTGGTTTAGCACCATGGATGGTGTGCGTGCAAAGTGTTTGTTTTGGCATTGTTTATGGTGACCCATGATGGAGAATAAGCCATAAGTATCACCAGTAAGAGGACCAGTTAAGTAAATGATGGTGCGTGCACCCAGGGGGACACACTGCTGCTTTTAAAGGTGGGGCAGGCGCTTCCTATAGGGAACATTCTCTACAAGATAGGAATCTCTCGCCAGCCAAATCCATTTGATTCCTGAGCTTGGATGATGTGAATCAAGACCGATTGGAAGTTCATATTACGAACCCAGATAATGAAGGACATGGGGTTATCTGACCTCATTTGGTTCCCGAGCTCCAGAGAGCAAGTAATAGTTCAGAGAGGATGAGTTTTGTGTTCATTTTAACATGGAAAACGCTTTTGTTGGGGAGAAAAGCATATATGTCCATGCACTGCTTATGCCAGCTTAGCTCAAGAGTGATGGTGTGGTGGTTTGGCCTCTGGGAGGGTGTTAGGGGTTGAGTTGTGCCCCTCCCTCCCATCATATATGGTACTGCGAATCCCCAGCACCTCAGAATGTGACCAGATCTGGAAACAGGATCATTGCAGATATAATGAGTTAAATTAAGATGAGGTCATACTGGAGTAGGGTGGCCCCAAATCCAGGCTGCCTGGTGTCCTTACAAAAAGGGGAAGTTTTTATTTCAGACACACACGGGGAGAACCACGTGAAGATGAAGGCGGAGATACGGGGGATGCGTCTACAAGGCCAGGAACACCAGAGATGGCCAGCAACGGCCACACGCCAGGGGAGAGCCCGGGACAGATTCTCCCTCACCCTCTTGTTGAACCAGCCTGCCCACACCTTGATCTCGGACCTGTGTTCTCCAGAATTGTAAGAAAAATTTTTTTGTTTAAGTTTTGGGGAACTTTGTTAGGGTGGCCTTAGCAGGCTCCCTGGAGATTTGAGGTGGGAGGGAGGATGCTTTTCACTGTGTCATTTTATGCCTTCTGAGTTTTTGGACATGGACATGTATTCCTCGTTGAAAAACACTATTTAAAGATGGAGGCTGGAGCTTATACCTTTCCTCCAGGGTTGGAGCAAGGTCACTTCTCTTTAGGAATTCTTTGGTTTTGGAAAAACTGCAGTGGGCATTTGGGTTATGCAAAAAATAGACCTCAGACGGGATGATGGAGTGGGGACGGAGGGAAGCTGAGGTGTAAATCTCCCCCACAAGGCAAAGTAAAAGGCAGGAGATGGTTTTGCCATATTAGGAAGACTGAACTTAGTTTTCGCCAAGTTCAAAGGCAGTTGGAACCTGACCAAGCATGAGAGGAGAGCTGGACTTGGAATGTGCCAGTAGGGAGGGGGTCAGGGAGAGACAGTGGGAGGCCCTGTGGCTGTCAGACCCAAAGAGTGGAGCTCGTCTTTGGTATTCTTCCTGCTTCTGTGTCACTGGGCTCACTGCTTGCAGCCTGGAGCCAGGTGAGTTTGGGAGAAAGCTAGAAAGGGCCCGTGAACGTGTTTCAGATGGAGCATGGTAGAGATGAAGGGTCTCAGGAGGTGAACCTGGGGTAGGTGAGCCTGGGGGGGCCATCTGGAGGCAAAACTCACAGGTGACAATTGGGGAGACCCTGGAACATTCTAAGAGCCCTTGTCCATGGGCTCTTGAACAAATGGGGGCTTCCCTCGTTGTGAAGATTTAGGGCTTGGAGGCTGGAGAACAGGGGTCATTCTGGAGACTCAGGTCAGGGTTCACCTTAGCCCCGTGACTCACCCACCCTCCCACCTTAAACCCCAGTACCCCATGTTGCTGGAGGGCTGGGGGTCTTTCCAGGAGGCTGGTACCTGTGAATCTTATAGTTATTCTGGCTGGGTATGGTGTGGGGTCCTGTGCTTTCAGTCATCCCATATATCTCGCTTATCGGCAAGTCCAGGCTTAGGAAGAACTCAGACGTCTCTTGGTCAAGAGGCGCAGCCCCGCTGATAGGAAAGTGGCAGTAATCAAGGCCAAGGTCACTCCTGACTTTGCTGAACACGAGGGTCTTCGCCATGCGGTAGCTCATGGGAGTGTCATGTATCCTGTGAAAAAGAATGCCAAGGGCAGCTCAGCAACCATGGAGCCGAACAGGGGTTGGTGGGCACCAGCTGGAGAAGGCTGAGCCCCCTTCCCCACGGCCCTCTCCCTGCCTGGCCCCGCTGGACCCTCCACCTACCCCAACATCCTTTTTGTATTGACCTTTAAGCCAATAACTCTTCCCCATGAAAACACCTTCTTCCTCAAGCTTGAGAATTTGATACCATTTTCTTTGATCATCTCCTGCATCTTCTCCCAAATTCGGGGTACCCCCAAGAAGGTGGTAGGCTTTACTTCCTGCAGAGTGTTGATCAGGGTACCCTGCAAGGGACGAGCTGGGTTAGTCACACTTGCACCCTGCCTGGAACCCAGATGTCCATCTCTCCCCAGCCCACCAGCTCAGCCCTGGAGAAGCTTCTCTCGGCTGATGGGACCAGGGCGAGTGCCCCACCCAAGGGAGCCAACCCGCTGGTGGGCTGGTGGCCAATCAGATTTCACTCTCTGGGTGAAATCTAGGGATTTGGTGGAGAACACCCGACTGGTAACAAAGGCTGACCCAAGGACGCAGTGGACTATTGCACAACTGTTAAAAAGGATGTAAGATTTGTTCCCAGACAGATCTGTAGGTTCAGTGCAATCCCTTTCAAAATCCAGGCAGACTTTTCCATGGATTGACAAGGCCATCTCAACATTTATATGGAAATGCGGAGGACCTAGAATGACCCAAGCAGTTTTGGAAGAGAAGAACAAAGTGGGAAGAATTACTATCCGATTTTGAAATTTATTCTAAAATAGGGTGATTGGCCATCCTGGTTTGCTCAGAACCCGGGGAGTTCCTAGAAGGTGGGATTTTCAGTCATAAAACTGGGAATGTCTCAGGCAAACCAGGGCAAGGTGGGCGTCATGCCAGCAAGCCAGAGAAGTCCCACCAGTGCGGTTTGGGTGAAAGGCTTGACATACGGTTCAACGGGACAGAATAGAAAATCCAAACATGGGTCTCTACATTTATGAGCAATTCACAGTCAGTGAGAACACCCATGAAACTCAGCGGAGGGAAGGCTAGTCCTATCCTGAAAAATAAAAGCAAGAACTCCGTTTAGTGTCTTCTCACTACACGCAAAACTGAACTCAGGATGGAGCCCAGACCCAGGCGTGAGAGCTAAAACCAGAGGCTCTGTGGGGCGCATGACAGAGACCTCTGTGGCCCCGGGGCGGACAAGGGCCTCTTGCATATGGCACCACACTCATGAAAGAAAAGAGAAAAGACTTCATCGGAGTTATAAATGAAAAGACACACCACTGGGAGAAGGTGTTGGCAAACCGATATTTGGTCAAGAGCAACCATAAGAAGAGATGCAGCCACGTTTTGAAATGAACAAAACTTTGAAATGAACAAACACTTTTCTCCCAAAGAAGGTCAACAGCCGGCCACCAAGCCTATGAGGAGGCGCTCGCCACCGTTCGTCATGAGGGGTGGTGCCTCCCACCCACTTTGAGAAGCAGTGGCGTGGGCAGCAGCCCTGTGTCAATGAGGATGGGGAGGAGCCGGGCCTCTTACAGGCTCTGGAGGGGGAGGGGGGCATGAAATGGGGCAGCCACTTTGGAAACAGTCTGGCAGTTTCTTAAAACGTTAAGATACCTTTATCACCCGCCACGTGTTGGGTTGGTCGTTTGGAAACTGTTGATGGTTTTTGGAGATGATAAGGGTATGGGGGGGTGGGAACGTCTCAGTCCCGAAGGTGCGTGGGTGCATGTTACGCAATCAGCCAGAGAAGAACGTATTTATCGAGTGGCTACAACATCCCAGACACTGAGCACTGGGGTGGAGTGGGGGGGGGAGAGGGGCCAAGGAGATACTGAAGCAGAAAACAAAATGACAAGGAGGAGATGTGGTTAAGGGCCTTGAGATGGGTTTGGTTTTTGGAGCTTTTTGGGTGCTGGGAATACTGACTTTAAAAAAAAAAACAAAACCCCACACACACATTCTGCTTTCAATACCAGTCACATCTTAGTTTTGGGTTGTTCAGGGCACAATCCATACAACCATATGTGGATGCCCTGACTTGGGTAAAGATAAAAACTAAAAGAATGTGGTCAGCTGTTTTCATTGCTCCTAAATGGAGCATAAGATGAGGAGAGAGAAGGAACCCCTGGATCAAGGGGCTTAACGGAACTATCCACTGACCCCAGGCTGCCCTCAGCCTTACTTTGAGAGCATCTGATTGAGCAAAGTAGGTGAAAGCTCCGATCTTCATGGGTATCCAGATATCCATCATTTGAGCTGCAATGTGGCTGAGGGGAAGGTAGCTGACCACCACCTCCTGCTTTTCTGAGGCGCAAGACAAGCCACTGTTCCTTGCCACTGTGCTCGCTGTCCACGTGATCTAGAACACAAGTCAGGCTTACGATCCAGGGGGCCCCCCTGTCCCATCCTCGCTGGAGGGCCATTTAAATGCAATTACTTAACAAACACTTACAACACACCTACTGTGTGCTGGGCCCTGCTCTCACGATTTCCAAACATGAAGTCATCACATGCTGGGTCGGTAACTACGATCCTTTATACTTTACGGATGGAGAAACAAAAGCCCAGAGTGGTTAACGAACTTGCCTAAGGCTAGGAGGAACTGTAAAAGGTAGTGGGCAGCTTTGGGGGTTGAACTGACCCCCTTGGATCCAACAACAGAGCCTAGAATCGCAACGTCTATATGCACAGTCAGAAATCTAACGGATTCAGTAAGTGGCCCAGGATCCAATCCTGGCTCCACCGTTTGCTAGCTCAGTGACTGTGGGCTCTTTGCTCACCTGTAAAATGGGCACAGGGGCTTCTCGTGTCCGACAAACCAAAAGGCCACCCATAATCCCATCACACAAACACCCAACAATTAGCATATGCATGTTTTTCCTTCTCCAGTGCATGCCTCAATGTGTCGTTTTAGCAGCAGTATAATTTTGCAGTCTGTATTTTTCACTGGTGTCGTCCATCTCAGGCAAATGGTTACCTCATTAACCCAGCCACACAGGCCTCCACACCGTTCCTCTCACACACGAGGCATGGTCCTGCCTCAGGGCCTTTGCACAGGCTGTTGCCTCTGCTTGGAATGCTCTTCCTCCAGCTTGCGCCGCGACTGAGTCTTTCTCGAACGTAACATTTCTGCTTGAATGCCACGCCACCTCCGAGAGGCCGTGTCACATCTCGCAAACTGAAGTTGCCGTCGTCTAAGTCTCTAGGTGCCGTCGCCGCACCCCGCGTGGTTTTATTTGCTCGCTCCCTGTCTTTCCGAGGGCCCTGATTGGGCCTGTTTGGTTCAGTGCTGTGTCCCCAGCACGAAGTAGGGACTCGGACACGTTTTTGTTGACTGAGCGAGGAGACAGAAGGGCTATGTAAGTAGGGTGGAGTCTGCAAAGCGCCGGCCCAGAGCGAGCCCTCAGGACCAGTCCCACTTCTCCCCCTGGGCCTCAGGAGGGAGGGATTTTACTTCTCTCCCCGTAGCCCCGTCACTGACAGCCAGTGCTCCGAGGCACCCAGCACCCGTTTGTTGAGGGAAGGGGCTTGGCGTGTGTAGACTGTGATGCATCCAGGGCTGTTGCCGCTCCCGGGTTCGGGTCCTGGCTCGGGGACGTGGAGCACGTCATTTCCCCTCTCTGAGCCTCAGTTTCCCTGTCTGTGACCGGGGTTAGTGACACCTGACCTCCTGGTGAGGGGTTTAGCGAGGGTAAACGGGTGCCTAGCTCAGCGTGGCGCAAAGTGCCCTGGCAACGGGAGCAACTTTGAACTGTTGATGCGCGTGGAGAGTATTGGGCTGGCTTTGACTTCCTGTCTAAAGATGGTGGTGCCTTATAAACACGAACAGCCAGCCCTGCGTGGCTTGCTGCGCGCCGGGCGTTCCTGCTTATGCTGCGGGGTCCCCGCGACGCCGCCCCCCGGAGCTGGAGTCCGCTGTCCTCTCCCTTCATGGGGCTGTTTTGACCCAGAGAACGGAGCAGGAGTGACCCTGGGTAGCTTCAGACATCGAGCCTCCACCTTTGTCTCGGGGGTGCTCGCTCTGGGCGGGGGGCGGGGGGCAGCCACCACATGAAGTTCCACAGCCTTGGAGCCCCCGCCCCGTGGGGGACCCCGGGCCACGTGAGATAGGTGAGTGCCGCCCTTCCTCTGGCCCAGCCCTGGCACCAGCTGGGATGAGAGAAACTCCCTGCTGAGCCCAGCGCCTCTGCCTCAGCCCCAGACCCAGAAGTCACTCGCCCCCGGGGTTTAAGTCTTTGAGTCGTAGGACAGCTTGTTACACGGCATCTGTTAACTGACACAGGATGTGGGATCATTCACTCTGTGAGGCAGCTCTGAGAGGGCAGAAGCCATTCTTGTCTCCATCTTACAGATGGGGAAACGGAGGCCCAGAGAAGATGAGGAACTTGTCCCAGGTCACATGGCTGGCAGGTGGGAGAGCCGGGATTCCGAGCCAGGCAGCCTCGCTCCAGGGCATGTGCCCGTCACCCTGACGGCAGGAGACTCTCTTACCGCACATGAAGTCACTAGGAGGAGAGACGCCGACCAGGGCAGGCTGAGGGTCTGATGAGATTCCTGTCATTCGTTTACTCGCTCAGCCGATAGAAGCGGATTGCATCCTCCTGCGCATCAGGTGCTGGAGACACGGCCGTGACGGGAGCGACAAGCCCTGTCCTTGAGGAGCTGATGTGCACGAGAAACAGGTGACTCTATAATATGTCAGGTGAGAAAAGCAGCAGCCAGAGAGGGTTTAGAAGCGAACAGAGTGGTTTGTTTTTGTTTGCCCTTTTAAACATGGGAGTCCAGGAGGGCTTCATGGAGGAGGTAACATGTGAGCAGGGATCTGAAGGAGGAGAAGCAACAAGCCGGGTGGCTCTCTGGCAAAGGGAACGTGCAGAGGGAACAGCCAGTGCAAAGGCTAGTGTGTCCGGTAACTATTAATCCAGGCTGGGAGGAGACTCCTCGTTGAAAAGCCAGCGATCTTTCTGAAGGAAAACCACTGTTGCCAGTCGGGTGCATGTCCTGCCGGACACTTTCCTGCTCTTAAAATGTACGCATGTGCGCATTGCTTGCTGCCGCTTCTTAGTTTTTAACGAAAAGCATATTTTGCTGTGCGTATACTCCTCTGCAACGGGCTTTAAAATGTTTGCATCGCATTGCCAGACAGCTTGACACATCAGCTGCGCAGAGCTACGGTGTCTTTAAAAATGTGCACTGTGAGGGGCGCCCAGGGGCCTCAGCCGGTTACGCGTCCGACTCTCGGTTTCGGCTCAGGTCATGATCTCATGGGTCATGGGATCGAGCCCCGCGTCGGGCTCCACGCTCAGCGGGGAGTCTGCTTGAGATTCGCTCACCCTCTGCCCCTCCCCCCACTCTCTCAAATGAATCAGTACATCTTTTAAGAAAGAATGTGTGCTGTGAAGCCAGCCTGCCTGCGTAGGTTCAGTCTCCAGCACGTTGCTCTCTCTGTGAGCTGGGCCAAGTTATAGAACCTCTCTGGACTCCAGTTTTTCCACCTGTAAAAGGAGCCTGGTAGAATCGGGAGGCTTGCCGTGAGGGTTTACTAAGTGTAAAGCTCTTGGAACAGTGCCTGGCATGTACTGAGCTGTGACTGTCTCTCCTGCTCTTTTTTTTGTTTTTAACAGCTTTATTGAGGTGTAACTGACATACAGAGAGTTTGACACCCCCTGACATTTGTCTCCACCAGTGAAACCATCACCAGCCTCCAGATAGTGAACATGATGTCACCCCTCTGTCATGCCTCCCTTTGCCACCCTCCCCCCACCCAGGCAGCTCCGGGTCTGCTTTCTGTCCCTACGGATAAGTTTGCATTTTTTAGAGTTTTATAGAAATGGGATCTTTTAGGATCTGTTCCCTTATTTTTCTATAACAGTGGTCTAAAGTACTATCACCTATGGACTCCATCCAAACATATATATGTCTTTCCCAGACATGCAGCCCTTCTTGAGTAACCAAAACATCAATTTCTGCTTTACTTCCAAAACACAGAATGTGTATTCTGCTCTTTCACCTGCTTGTTTTATTATTGAACACTGTTCTGTGCTCTCTACAAATATATTAACTCTTTATTTTCAAAGCAGCCCAGGGGCAGGGACTGTCCCATTTTACAGATGTGCAAATGGAGGCTTGGAGAGGTTAGGTGTCTGGCCCAAGAACACAAGGCAGGATTTGAACACAGGTCTGCTCTCAAGTCCCTAATCTCCGCCCCTGCACTGTGCTGCCCTCTTGGAAGTTTTTGCATGACTCTCCGTGCTTTGCTGGCTAGGGAGCCATGGTGTGCCAGACCCCTGAACGCCACCCTGCCCACTGTGGGTCACGAATAGAAAGAGCCGGAGGGCCACTGGCCCATGTGCAGGGACTCTGGGTGCTGCGAGGTTCATCACCATGGGCAGAGACAGCACTTACGTTGTCATGGCTAAGCATTACTCCCTTGGGATTGCCTAAGGTCCCAGAAGTGTAGATGATCATAGCGCACTGATTAGCCCTCTGGCTTTCCATGATCTCGTCCAGCTGGGAATCGGGGATGCTGTTGCCAAGTTCCATGAAATCATTCCACTGTGGAAAGAAAAGACAGGCAGAGGATGGGGACTCGGGAAGTGAGGGTAAGCCTCAACACGCCAGCAGTCCCCTTCCCTAGTCAGGTCTTGCACCATCAGCTTCTCTAAAGCATGATTGCCAGCAAGAGGGAAGGCTTAGGGTCACCAGTCCTGATACCTCTTACAAAAGCCCTAAGATGTTTGCTTCTCTTCCTTCACTTCCTGGCAGGCTACTGGGTCTGGACATGTGACCGCAGCTGGTCCAGTCATAGTGAAGGTCAGGGCTTTTGCTAGAAGTGCTGGGACTGGAATGAGTCATCTGGACATGAATGAGTCAAGATGTAGCCCCACGAGTTGCCTGAGGTCACACAGCAAGTAAACAGGAACTAGCAGTCTAAACCAATATGGTCACACTCCGAAGCCTGTGCTCTTATCGACCTTCCAATACGACGCCTCAAAAGGAACTGTTGGGTTGTATGAACTGAGAATCACACAGGACCTGCAAAAATTCTACCACTGAGCCCCCAGCAAGTCTCTGGATGAGGGCAATGCCCTGAATTCAAGATGGAGGGCACGCAGCATCCTCCAGAAGTGGAACCAGGGTGATGCTGGCCCTGTGACATCAGGTCATGTCCGAGGGCATTTCTGGTTGGTTCAGCAGGGAAGGTGTTGCTGGCATCTAGTGGGTGGAGGCCAGGGGCGCCGCTCGGCATCCTGCAATGCACGTGACGGCCCCACAACAAAGAATTATCCACCCCAAATGTCCATAGCAATGAGGTTGAGAAATCCTACTCTAAGTAGTGTTGCTAACAAAGGAGTTCTTTTGAGGTATCCAAAAGACTTCGAAAAAGTCTTTGATTCTGATCAGTTTTCTTCCTTAATTATTCATCATCCTGGTCTTAATATTTGAGTGTTTTCTGGCAGGTACGAAAGCTGTCAAGGGTTTTGGTCGGCCAGAAAGGATCATGGGCACCTTTTGTCCCACCTGCATGGAGGGCAAACCAAATAAACTCTGTGACATTGTGGGACTTCTGATTTGAGTCATAGGTTTGAGGGTCTCATCTCATGGACATTAATAGGAGCTTGTCCTTGTCCCTCACAAGCCTCCTTCCCTGGCTTCTGTGAGTTAATGCAGTGTATCCTTACACACAGAACCCCTACTCTGGCTAAAGTGGGTGTCTGTTGCTTGTACCGAAACATTTCCTGACTAAAACACCCTGAGGCAGGGGCGCCTGGGCGGCTCAGTTGGTTAAGCGTCTGCCTTCGGCTCAGGTCATAATCCCAGGGTCCTGGGATCGAGCCCCACATTGGGCTCCCTGCTCAGTGGGGAGCCTGCTTCCCCCTCTTGTGTGCGCTCTCTCTCTCAAGTAAATAAATAAAAAATCTTTAAAAAATAAAAAATAGAACACCCTGAGGCAGAGTGCCTATTCAAAACATGATTGTGACAGCATTTACGGTGTCACACACTCTTCAGTGGCCTTGCCCATCCCTCAGTAAGAGGCGGTCTAGGTCCCCACCCCAGACCCCCCATTTCCTAGCAGAGCTTTCGGTCAGCCTTGATGGGCACAGTATGTCGGAAGCGATGGTGTGTGATTTCCAAGAGTAGCTTGTTAAAGGCAAGACACCTTCCACCTGGCCTCTCTTTCTCTCTCTCTTGATGTTCTCTGTAGAGATCTGAGCCAGGAGTAAGTCCAGAGACCTCGAGGTCGCCATGCTGGAGAGGCCACAAAGAGGGAGGGACAGGAGGAGCCCCAGCCGCAGGGTCCGGACCAAAGTGAGGACTAGGGACTTAGCTTCCGGTGCAAAATTCAAGGAAATGCAAACAACAAGATAAAACAAAAGGACAACAAACCTTTGGCAATCAAGAGAAAAAATATTTTAATGCAATATATTTTAAGTCACTAACCACGCCAAAAAAAAAAATCTATGATGAATGAAATATCAAAAAAATTTTTTTTTGAAATATCAAAAATTTAAATAAAGACAGGCTCTACCAGGGCAGCTGGTCCGAGCCATGGCAGAAATGCTCAGCCCCGTATTCATATTTGTTCATATTAAACAATGGTTCATGGTTTTAGTGACACTGTTATTGATGACATGGCACATATTAAAGCCAAAGGAAAATTATAACAAATTCTGGTTTGGATATCAAGTAAATATTGAAACCTAATGCTGTGGGTTTTCACACACCTAATTTTCAGTGATGTAGTATTTTTTCAGTTGCCTTAATGTTCTAAAAAAAAAAAATGATTGTTGTTGTCTTAGGCCACCAATTTTGGGGGAGATTTGTTTCACAGCAATAAATAACCAGAACAGACATCTTCCCATAAATCAGACCCTTCGCGTCAGGAAGAAAAAGGAAGGCCCTAAAGGCCCCATCTGCCTGCCTTGTGGGGACCACCTTCCCCTTGACTCAGTGGCCCCCTCCCACACTTACAGAGTACAGGTTATTATTGCTCTCCTTCATTGGCAGCTTGTACTGGATGATCACCTTTAGGGTCTCCATTCTGCTCTGCGGAATCTGAAAGAAAGTTCCATGTGGGCCTCATGGCCCTGGGAGAGACTGAGGGTGGATGCCCTTCCTAAGCAATCTCCTACAGTGACCCCAGCCTCTTTTCTTATCCCCTCCCCAGCCCATACAACACTGTTCTTTGTCCTGACTGACAGGACACAACCTGATTTTAGGATGGGGTTCCTTGTGCTCCGTATCAGTAGCCTCCAACACTTCAAGGCCTATGAAGACAACAGCCTCCTGAGTCTTGCTACCCTCACAGAGTCGTGGTTGTTGGTCCATGAACCCGCCCCTTGCACTGTGCACCCAGGATCCAGCTAACCTCCTAGCTAGAGTTAGGCAACAAAAATCCTCTGTGAAGGTGACTGGAACCTGGACAAGTTCAGGACTTTCTACCTATACTGAGGCCTCTAAGGTTCAGTTGACCACACCTGCAGGATTCTTGTACCCTGTTGATGCAAAGGAAGGGGGTGCCTCTACAACATGTCTAGCCAATCCAATGACAAAGTCACTTCCAACATCCGGTATGGTAATTATAATTATAACCAAGTCTCCAGCGTGGATTGAGAGAAGAGGACAGAAGCTCTAGTAATATTTGGACAGGAGGTTTCTAGAGAGAGAGGGAACCGACATCCAGAAGGCTTGGAGCAGACAATGGCCAGGGATGTTTGAGGAATATATCAAGTCTCGGATGGCTAGGATGAGGATGGAAGGAGAGGATTAGGGACGGAGGCAGGAAAGGATGGTGAGGGCCAGGTCGGCCACACCTTGGAGGCAGTGGCGAGGAGTCTGGAGTTTATTCTAAGGAGGCAGGGAATCACTGAAGAGTGGAGGGCTGTAAGCCATGGGTATTGCCTAGAATAAAAGGTTTCCAAGCGGAACTAAATATCCAGTTTGGGAGGAGCGTGTCAGAAGCCTGGCTTTGAATCTTGCATACAAAGTGTATGCGGTATTTTCCAATGGTGGAAAAACCCAAATTGTAAGCCACTATTTGGCAAAAAGGACCCACTCTTCACCCACCACCCATCCCACAGTTTGTTCTCCTATGAACAGAAAAAATAGGGGATGACATGAGTATGGGGGACCGTAGAGGCTTCACTTAAGAAAGCAATTTCAGAAAGCTCAAGGCTGGAGGGAGAAGTCTCTTCCTCCTGAACCAGGACAGGAATTAGGTGTCCAAGTAGGCTTGGTGGCAGAGTGTTCTATTTCATTGAGTCTAGCTGGATTTCACGAGTCTGGAAAGTCTACCCTAACTTCAGAGATATTAAAATGTTGGAAAACATGACCAATGATGATTGGAGGATGCCATTGACAGCAATACACATCTCAACTCCAGAGACATTAAAAAGTAGAGAAGTGTGTAATTCAGAAATACGATATTGATGCAACAGCCACAGGGCCCTTGGGCTGCGTGGTGAATCTGGCCACCTAGGCTCACCCTCCTGAGGACTCCTCTCCCCATGGGATCCTCCTGCCAAAAGCTGGGTCAGGAAATTGCAGCTCATTCAAACACTAGTAACTGAAAAACTTTCTACAACATCCATACGAAGATACTACAAGAAAAAAAAGGGAGTAAGAAGGGAGCCAAATTTTGTACGTAAAGAAAAGTCACCACAAAGCAAAGGAAGATTGCCACCCAACATTCCAACATAAGATTTAAAACATAACAAAGTAAACACAGCTGAAAAGGAAGAACACAAAGCAAACATACAAGCACTGAGGGAAGAGAGAGCCATACCAGAAAGAGGTGAAACAGGAAGTAGTAGAACTTAGGAAAGAAATAGAAGAGAAAGCCAGAAGCATTTCAGAAATGATGACAGTTATTTTAAAAATGACAATTATAAGGGGGTGTAAGCCTCAAAATAATTACATTTCTAAAAGAAAATAAACAGTGGGCTGTATATAAAATAATACATAAACACATTTTAAAAATAGAAGCTTACATGCTGGGCAGGGAGCCTACTTAAAAAAATTTAGAAAATAAATAAAGAGCATTTAAAAAAAAATAGAAGCTTAGGAGGAAATGAACTTAATACAAATTGGAAATTAGATCCCTGCCACTCCGCCCTGCTCCCCCTAGTTATACCAAAGTAGCCGTGGAGGACAGACACTTACTGAACCCAAGAATGGGGCCAGCCCCACCACCCCACCTATCATTAGCATCCACCTGGGAGCAACAGGACAGGTAGTCAGAGCCCTGCAATCCCCCTGGGTGACTGGTGGGCAGTGTTTAGGTTTGGGCTTTACCGAAAGGATTTTCTTTAACTGTAGGTCATTCTCAACCAGCAGGACGTTCACTTTGGCATGAGTAATGACGTACTGACAAGCCTCCGCAGAGTTGGTGGCATAAATACCAACACAAAGACCCCTGGGAAAAGAAAACACATGTGCGTGTGCATGTGCACACACACCCACATCTTAAGGTGGGAATGTCCTGGAAGGTGGGGGAAGGGGAAAGCTCTATAGACAAGTTCTGAGTTTGCAGCCTTGGTACCAGCTTCCCTCCCTCCACAACTTAACCATGATGAAATGAAGCAACAAAATAAGCGTGATGAAAGCAGCAAGTCCTATAATGTCATTGTGATGGCCGATCACAGAGCCCTCACAGCATCCCATTTTAAAGATGAGGAAAGTGAGCCTCAGGGCAGTGAAGTCACTTGTTCAGGGTCCCACGGCAATAGATGCTAGAGGTGGGATTTGGACCCCCACTCAGACCTGTTCCCTTCATTTTGCTGCCTTTTGTTCTTGCCTTTAACCATTCTGTTTTTCAAATTTGCATTTCCCTGATGGTTAATGACGTCCAGCATCTCCTCTAGCGCTTGTTGGCTACTTCCCTTTGTGAGCTTTCTGTTCAAGTCATTTGCTTATTTAAAATCTTTCTTTTTTTTCTTTAAAGATTTTTTAAAGTAATCTCTATGCCCAACATGGGGCTCAAACTCATGACCCTCTGATCAAGAGTCACATGCTCTACTGACAGCCAGCCAGCTGCCCCTCCTTTTGTCTTTTTATTACTCAGTTATAGAAGCACCTTATATACCTGAGATGCTAGTCCTTTGTCAGATTGGTTGGTTGGTGTGTCTGTCTTGCCTTCTAACCTGGGGTTGCACCCGAAATCCCCGATCACATCACAGTCAGAGCCAGCCCAGGGCTGCTAGCCCAGAGTAGCAGCTTGCCCACATTTAGAGTCAACCAAGCCCACAGTCTTACCCTGCTAAGATGGAACCAAGAGAAGCAATAAACCACTCAATGGAGTTAAACCCCAGGATGCCAACTCCGTGGAAACGCTGCAGGCCCAGCTGGGAAGGCAAAAACAAACAGAAAGCAGAAATACAAAGACGTTTTATTTCTGGGTGGGAATCTGCTCACTGGGATGTGTGAAAGCAGACTCCAAAGCCCGTGAGGTCACATTGGGAAAAGCCAGTGTTGAACCTAAAATTGGGGGTGTGATATTTTTGTGACTGTTGGGAGGCTGGTTTGCCTCCCTCTACACAACGTACCATTTATTTTTTCTTGTTTATATGTATTTTATTTTTTATTGTGGTAAACTATACATAGCAATTTTTAGTGCACAGCTCAGTGACATGAAGCACACTCACACTGTTGTGCAATCGTCACCACCATCTATCTACAGAACTTTCCATCTCCCCAAACTGAGACCCTGCCCCCATGAAGCACGGACTCCCCACCCCCTGACCCAGCCCTGGCTCCCACCATCTCCTCTCTGTCTCTGTGGACGGGACTCCTCTGGGGACATCCTGGGAGTGGGGTCCTGCAGGATATGTCCTTCTGGGTCTAGCTCCTCTCACTGAGCAGAGTGTCCTCAAGGTCCATCCACATTGTGGCAGGTGTCAGAATGTCCTTCCATTGTTAGACCGAATAATAATTTGTTGTATGGATGGACCACACTGTGTCTTATCCATTCATCCACCAGTGGACATTTGGTTGCCTCCACATTTTGACTGTTGTTAATAATGCTGCTGTGAACATTGTGTACAAGTATCTATTTGAGTCCTTGCTTTGAATTTTTTTTGGGAATTTTTGGGTCATATGGTAATTCTGTGTTTAATCTTTGGAGAAACCACCACACTGTCTTCCATAATGGCTGCACCATTCTACATTCCCACCAGCAATGCACAAGGACCCTGGTTTCTTCATATCCTCACTGATACTTATTATTTTGTTCTTTTTTTTTTTTTTTAAGATAATGGCCATCTTAATAGGTGTGAATTTATTTTTATTTGTAATAACAAAAGTACTCCAAGAGTGAAAGCCTGAAGTGGTGATAAATTGCACTTTTAAAGGTGTAGCCTTGGGGCAACTGGGTGGCTCAGTGGGTTAAGCATCTGCCTTTGGCTCAGGTCATGATCCCAGGGTTCTGAGATCGAGCCCCACGTCAGACTGCCTGCTCCACAGGGAGCGTACTTCTCCCTCTCCCTCTGCCTGCTGCTCTCCCTGCTTGTGCTCTCTCTGTGTCAAATAAATAAATCTTTAAAAATAAATAAATAAAGGTGTAGCCTTGATCTGAATGTACTTGAGGATGAACCAGGAAACCCAGACATGAAGGTGATCCTCCTTGGGGGAAGCCCAGGTTTTGACACACCCCAGATTTTAGGCTCAATGCTGGCTTTTCCCAATGTGACTACATGGAGTTTTGGGAAACTCTAACTTTGTTGGCTCTTTTAGTCATATGGGGCAAGGCTGGCAATGACCCACTGTTCTTGGGGAAAATGTAAGCATTTGGAAGATATTCAGAACACGATAACAAGTATTATGGCTTAGTAACAAACAGGCTATCTTCTTTGCAGGTAGACAGTCTCTATTAATATGTAGATAAATGGATTTATTACTGTTTAGATCCTTGAGGATTAGAAGAGCAGGGATCTTTGAATCCCCAGATCTAAGGACATAGCCAAAGAGGATCATCTCTCAGGAGAGGTGAACTAATCACAGCACTGTAGTGGGGCAGACAAGCAGAAACTCAGTCCTAGCAGTTCTGATGACAGTTCTCATCGTCTCTCGGTGAAGACACATGGGTGTCAGGGGGAGAGGAGAGAGGAACTCAGGTCTGGGTCAAAATGTGACAGCATTTCCTATATATCAAAACCACCAGGTATTCCCTTTTATAATAGGAGATACCTATCATATTCATTATCTATTGCTGCATAACATAGCACCACAAACTTAACAGCTTAAAACAACACACATTTATTATTGCAGTTTCCATAGGTCAGGAGTCTGGGGACAGCTTAACTGGGTCCTCTGCTTAGGATCTCCTGAATCTGCAGTTAAGATATCTGCAGGGACTGTGGTCTCCTCCGAAGCTTGAGGATCTTCTCCCACACTTTTGTGTGGGATTGTTTGGATTATTCATTTCCTTGTGGTTTAAATGGCTGAGGTCCTGTTTTCTTCCTAGCTGTCAGCTGAGGACTGCTTTCCTGGAGGTGGTCTGTTGTGCCCTGCCACATAGCCCTGTCCACCACATGGCAATGTGCTTACTCAATGCCAGCAGAAAAATCTTTCTTTTAATGGTTTTCCTGATTGGGTCAGGCCCACCAGAGTATTTGCTGTTTTGATGAACTCAAAGTCAGCTGATCAGGGAACTTAATTTCATCTGCAAAATCTCTTCACCTTTGCCACCACAGGAGGAAAATCCCATCATAGTCACAAGTCCTGCCCATACTCAAAGGGGGGACTCTGTCTATACAGTGTGAATATACCAGGGGTTGGGAATCTGGGGGGGGGGGTCATTGTAGAATTCTGCCTAACATGCCTATCAAAGTAGACAATATGAACATTTTTTATAATATGATGTTGGCAAGAATAATAGGTAAGCAGATTCTCTCACACACTGTGGGCATATAGAGGCACTATTTCTATAAGAATTCATTGTTCAAAGAAGGTTCTCTGTGGCTCCGTATATGGTAGCAAAGCCTGGAAACACCATCAGTACCCACCAGTAGGGGGCTGGTTATGCCAATATTGTTACATATATATTTGCAGTCACTGAAAAGAGTTTGGATTTGTTTTTAGTGAATCAATGTGGAAGGATCTCAGAGTATGGCAGCCAGCCTCCAAGATGGTCCCCAATGATTCTCACCTCTTGGGGTTTGTGTTCCTGTATAATCCCCTCCCACATTGTGTCAAGGCTGGTCTGTGTAACCAGTAGACTATGGAAGAAGGGATAGTATGTCACCACTGAGATTGAGTTATGGAAGCTATCAGAAGATATGGTTCCCATTTTGTTCATGGTCTTTTTGGATCACTCATTCTGGGCTGCCATAGTCTGAGGACACTCAGCCCAATGGAGAAGGCCAGGGAACAAGGAACCAAGGCCTCCTGCCAATAGTGAGCCATGTAAGGAAGCTTACAAGTGGACCCTCTGGCCCTAGTCAAGCCTTCAGATGGACAGCTTGACTACAGCCTCGTGAGAGACCCTGCAACTAAATTTTGGAGTAATTTGTTATGCAGCAGTAGCTAACTAACACATAGAGATTTTAAAAAGCAAGATGTGGGGCGCCTGGGTGGCTCAGTTAGTTAAGCATCTAACTTCGGCTCAGGTCATGATCTCTGGGTCCTGGGATCAAGCCCTGAGTTGAGCTCCGTGCTCAGCAGGGAGTCTGCTTGTCCCTCTGCCCCTCCCCCTGCTTGTGTTCTCTCTCTCTCTTTCTCAAATAAATAAGTAAAATCTTAAAAAAAAAAAAAAAAGGCAAAAAAATAGCAAGATGCAGAATCATGGGTAGAGTAGGCTACCGTGTATGTAAAAATTTGCATGTAGAGAAATTTAATAATATATACACACAATTTATTCCCCAAAAGGATTTACAAAACACTGGCAACATGGCTGCCTCCATAAGGGAAGGGGTCAAGGATTAAAGGGAAAATTCTCACCGGTTAACCTTCATATCTTATGGTGTCTCGTGCATTTTATACCATAGGTATGTGTATGTAGAATGAATGATTGACTAAGTAATGAATGAATGAATGAACAACTCATTTACCTTGATCATGGCTCTTGCAGCCTTCCGACAAGCCTCATAGTACTGGTTGAAATTCAGAACTTCCCACTGCTCACTGTTCTTTGTTGCAAGGGCTGGATATGTCCCAAATCGGTTGACTGACTCCCGAAAAAATTCAGGGATGGTTACTGGGGTCTCATGGCCTGGCCCATGTTTTGATAGTCTCAGAAGGACTTCTCCATCTCGATGAATGGTCCACAGTCCAGGAGTAACTGCAAACAGCCACCAGAGTTTGTGGCAAATGTCTTTATTAACTTTGGGGGAGGAGTGTCCGCTTTGGGCTTGAATGGCTGAGGTTGAATTAATCCCACTCGTCGGGTAAAGTCACATGGCCAACACCAGCCCATTCATGCTTTCTCTTTCTTACTTTTCCTTACCCCCCCCCAAAAAATTTACTATGAAAAATTTCACACATACAAGAAACTTGAACGGCCCGTATAGCCAACATCCTCTGACTCACCACGTGGTTTCCACAGCGCTAGCATTTGCTCCATTTGCTTTATCACATCTCTGTCCAGCCAGCTCTCTACATCCATCCATCACTCCATCTATTTCAAAGTAAGCTGTGGCTATCCATCCATTTCACCCTTAAACACTTTAGCATGTGAATCATTAACTAGAGTTCCATATTACTTACAGATTTTTTTAAAGGTAAAATTTACATGCAGCAGACTACATATGCTTTGGTCAGTGGAATGTGAGAAGTGGCTATTGTGTGTCTCTCCCAGGCGGAAGGTTTAAGAGCCAGTGTGTGACTCGCCGTACCCCATTCTCCTCACAAAAATGGTGCAAGCACATGTCAGGGAGGAACCCTAGTGCCAGATACACATAATGCAATCAAGAAACAAGCATGTGTTGTGTTAAGCTGTTGAGGTTTGGGGTTGGACGTTACAGCAGCATCACCCAGACCACCCTGGATACCACCACTTATGTGGAACTGGCAAAGGGGCTGACTCAAAACCAGTTTGTTTCCCTTCATCCCTCACCTTCTTTAAGGGTGTGAAATGGTTGACCCCTAGAAAGAAGAGAAGAGGGTTTCCTCTGGAGAGAGCTGGTGTGCAGTGTGTTGCTCATCACCCCCCAACCATGGGCCAAGTGAGAGAAGATTCTGGAAACCCTCTTGGGGAACCCAGGATGTGAATCTTGACTTTGTTGGACTGAAACTTATCCACTGGAGAGGTGATGGCTGGAAATGGCCGAGTAGACAGCAGGGTTGGGAGAACACTGCACGTCTACCTGCTGTGGGACACGGATTTTTCCCTGTGACTGACATGGACCTCAGGGAGGGGCTCCTAAAGGCTTTTGCCTGGAAGCCAGTAGAAAGAACCTGGAGATCTGTGTTCAGAGGCAGACACTGAGGAAAGTCACCAGTGGGCGCTGAGAAAAGAGCATGAACTATGTATTAGTCAGCTAGGGCTGCCGTGACAAAGTTCCCCAGACTGAGTGGCCAGAACAACAGAAATCTATTCTCTCAGTTCTGGAGATGATAAGTTTGAGATCAAGGTGTGGGCAGAGTTGGCCCCTTCGGAGGCCATGATGGAGAATGGGTTCCATGTGTCTCTCCTAGTTCCTGGTGATTTGCTGGCCATCTTTGGAGTTCCTTGGCTTACAGAAGCATCACCCCAGTCTCTGCCCTCAGCTTCACGTGGCGTTCCCCCTGTGTGTCTCTCTGTGTCCAACTCGCCCCTTTTCATATGGACACCAGTCATATTGGGTTAGGACCCATGCGAATGACCACGTCTGCAATGAGCCCTCTTTCCAAATAAGTCACATCCTGAGGTGCTCATGTTGGGGCGTGTCTTCGTTCATGTGACTCTGCTCTAGCACAAGACAAGACATGTATAAATAACAGACACCTTTTTCTCATAGTTGTGGGGGCTGGAAGTCCCAAGATCAAGGCACTAGCAGATTCAGTGTCTGGTGAGAACCTGCTTTCTGGTTCATAGTGGCTTCTCACTGCGTCCTCACTTGGCAGAAGGGGTGAGGGAGCTGCCTGGGGCCTCTTCTATAAGGACATTGATCCAGTTCACGTGGGCTTCACCCTCATGACCTGATCCCCTCCCAAAGGCCCCACCTTCTAACATAATCACGTTGGGGTAAGTTTTAACATGAGTTTTGGAGGGATGTAAGTTTTCAGACCATAACAGGGGGAAACAGTTCAACCCATGACAGCCTACATCAAGGCAAGGATAGTTCAGAGGTTCCCCCTCACACCCCCCCAAGGAGAATTAGCAGTAGGCGGCATGCCAACTTACAATGGGCAACAGGGGAGAACATCATGGAGGAGATGACAGAGCAGCACATCGGGCCTCCCCGCCCCCACTGCTCCAGGCATCCAGCCCGAAGCCCAGGGGAAGGGAGAAGCTTTAAATGGGACAAAAATGTGAAGGAGTGTCCCCTGCATCCTGGTTAGGGATATTTTATTGGCTATATTGGGTTGAATGATGCTCCCCCAAAATTCATGTCAGAATCTCAGAATATGACCTTATTTGGAAATAGGGCCTTGGCAGTGGAATCAGTTGAGGATCCCAAGATGAAATTCTGGATGTAGGGTTGGCCCTAAATCTAATGACTGGTGTCCTTATAGGAAGAGGAGAGAACACCAAGACACCCAGAGAAAAAGGCCATGTAATGATAGAGGCAGAGATTGCCGTGATGAGTTTGTAAACCAAGGACCACCAAGGATTGCCCAGAGCCACCAGGAGCCCAGCGAGCGTGGAACACATTGTCCATCACAGCCTCCAGGAAGAGCCAACCCAGCCAACACCTGGGTATCAGACTTCCAGCCTCCAGAAGGAGTTGCTGTTTCCACCACCCGTCCTGGGATACTTTGTTACGGCAGCCCTAGGAATCTGACCCAGTGACCAAAATGAGATTCTGAAGATTATTGTCACTTGAGAATGATTGTAGAAGCTGTCTTTCTTGCCAACATTTTATGCACTTGGAAGAGGGCAGCTATGAAAGATAATGAAGACGCTCTGTCTCGTGGTGCTCCCGGAGCTTTGTTCCAGCGGCAAAGTGGTTACAACATACAGATGAAAATCATTATCACACACCTGCACTATATGTATTTATTATATATAGATAATATAAATGTTAATATATAGTAACATTTAATTACAATATATCTGTACTATATTATATATATTCGTGTCTGTACTATAGAAATATTATATCTGCATTATATACATTTTCAATTGCATCTGCATTACATATAATTACATCTGCATTATATATATATGAGTACATCTGCTATGTTATTACATCTGCACTATATTATTACATCTGGCCTATATTACATCTGGACTATATATACATATATATATACACACAATTGCCTCTTGTATTGCATATATAATACACATATATATTGCATATATGCAATTGCATATAAAATACATATATATATATACAATTGAATCTGTACTTTATGTATATATACACAATTATACCGACTACATGTATTATATATTATTACATCGGCACTATATACATTATTACATCTGGCCTGTATTACATCTGGACTATATATATACAATTGCATCTGTACTTGATATATATACACAATTATACCCACTATATGTATTATTATATTTATATCTATACTATATATTATTACATCTGCACTATACATATTATCACATTGTATATACACACACATATATATATTTATAATTTTATCTACACTATATTTAATGGTTCCTTGGTGCTTTACCCACATGGCTGTCCTAATAGGGAGGTGTTATGATCAATGTCCTGTGGTACAAAGGATCCAAATGAGGTTTCCAAAGAGCAAGGCCCTCACCCATTGTCACAGGACTGGTCGAGCTCTGCTCAGATAGCTTGTCTGTGCGGCCTGTGCTCCCTATCTGGTGTAGGGAGGAGTCGCCTGTCCCTCCACCCCCATTTCAGGCACCTCAGCCAAAGCCAGGGGCCCAGGCAAGGAACAAGTGTGCCCTGACTCTTGGGGGGGGTGCTCCTTTATGAAAGGGCTTGGCTGAGTCCGTGCCCCTTTCTCTTTCCCATGTGCACTCTGGCACAACATACCTTTGTTTTTACTCATGTCTCCTTCAGGGTCCTTAATCTCCACTTCACGAGTCATGGGGTTTTCAGCCCTTTCAGGTCCAGAGACACCATGCTTCACAGCACTGCAAGGCACAAAGCAGGGAACTTAGCAGGACCGGCAAAGGGGCTGCAGATCTGAGGCCAACTTCCGTCCACTGGTCACATCTGCCTAAAATCCTGGGATTGATTAGTCATCCTTGTCCCAGGCCTAGGAGGGGAGGAGAGTGGTGTGTGTGCCAGATCATAGAGCAGTTGTAAGTCCAGAGGGCATTCAATCCGTGAGTTTCCAGAAGAGTCTCTTAAACGGTTGGAGTGTAGCAGCCAAGTCTATGTGTGGTCCTGTGGGTGAGGAAACATTTTGAACTCTCCCAAGGGAAAGAAACCCACGAGAGAATTCTGTTCTGGTTGGTTGCCTTAAAGATTGTATGACATGAAAACCCAAAGGACGTAAAGGAAAAACAGAAAATCTTGCTACATTAAGAAGTTTTAATTTCCCACATGGCAAAAGGATACCATAAACAATCAAAAGATTCACAACAAACTGAGAAAAAATATGGGTAACATGTCTAATAGATAAAGGCCTGATTTCCTTTATATGTGAAGAACTCCAGTGGATCAATAAGAAAAAGTCCCAGTACCCCAAAGGGGATAAATAGAAAGTTCCCAGAAAACAAATTTAAAATGACTTTCTCAGTCATGAGAGAATGCAATAGAAAATATTATGGTGTATTTCACCTGCCAGATTAAGCTCAAAAAGGCTGAAAAATATATTAGTGAAGATGTGGGGAGACAGACACTTACATACATTGTGAGCCTGATGCAGCCCCCTTGGAAGACAGTGGCCAGTGGTCAGACTTCAGATCATGTGGTCACTAACCCATCCTTGGAGGACAGTGATGATTCTGGCTGCTGCAGTCCTTGCATGCTCATTAACTGGACTCCGTTGTTTGAAGCCTTTCGTGTAGGATGGGGTCAACCACCACTCCTTACCCTTGTCTGACTTTCAGTGTGTTAATCCTTAAATCTATTAAGCAACACTCTTTTACTTTTATTTATTTTTTTAAAGATTTTATTTATATATTTGAGAGAGCATGAGAGCGAGATTGAGAGAACGAGTGGGGGGAGAGGCAGAGGGAGAAGCAGGCTCCCCACTGAGCAGGGAGCCTGACTCAGGACTCGATCCCAGGACCCTGAGATCATGACCTGAGCTGAAGGCAGCCGCTTAACCGACTGAGCCACCCAGGCGCCCCTAAGCAACATTCTTTTAAACATTTACTTAACAAAAATTAATAGTTGTTTTCCTAGACAAAATTGTGTTCCCCCAAATTCATATGTTGAGGCCCTAACCCCCCAGTATGATTGTATTTGGAGATGGAACCTTTAGGGAAGTAATTCCGGTTAAAGGAAGTCATAATAGTGGGGCCCTGATCCAATAGGATTAGTATCTTTATAAGAGGAAAGGAAACTAGCTCTTGCTCTCACTCCGCCTTGTGAAGACACGGCTGTCTGCAAGCTATGAAGAGGGCTGTCCCCAGAAACCAGCCCCACTGACACCTTGATCTTGGACTTCCAGCCTCGAGAACCGAGAGAAAATACATTTCTGCAAAGTAACCCATTCTGCAGTACTTTGTTATGGCAGCCCTAGGGAGCTAATCCAGTTGCATAAATATTTAGAAGATACTAAATCTTAAATGCCATTTAATGAACTTAGGAATTTAGCAAATCAAAATTTCTAAAGCGTTTGAACATTGGCCACATGTTTCATTAATCAGATTTCCCTAAGCATGTAATTAAAACCACAAATCCAGTATGTTATTTTGTTCCAATGCAAGATGTCTGCAGACAACATCAGCCTTAGAGGCCAGAATTGCTGGCTGACGTTTGAAAACAGTGTGTCAGTGGTTTCTGTGAAGGAAAATCGTCTTTTCTTGCTCATGACAAACCTTATACTTGATACAAGATTCAGGCAGTCCTAAATTCTAGATTTGCAGTGCATGTTCTGCAAGAACCTGACGATACACGGTCTGGCGAATGTAACCCCCTAACCTGTGCACAGTTCTACGCTAGCCGACACTGGCTGTGTATTTCAGCGAAAATGAGTAGCTAGAAAGGCACATTATAATAGGAACTTGAGTCTCTGTGGCATTTATACACACAGGGTAGACCAATCAGTGGAGCAAAGGAAATAGCCAAACACAGCCAATCTGAATGAAGCTAGGAACACGCATGCAAAGACATTCATAAAGTGTGCCACAAAAGAAGAAACTAGGAAGTCCAAGGTCCTCCTAGAGCATCTGGATCTGGCTCAGAACCTTGGTGTCCCACCTGATCTACCCTTTCACCTCCACTGCTCCCTCTCCCTCCCTTCCTTCATTCCATCACCCTTCCACCCACCCATCCATCCAACTTTCCATCCTTCCCCCATCATCCATCCTTCCATCCACTCATCCATCTAACTACCCATCACCTAACCAACTTCCTTCCCTCCCTCCCTTTATCTCTCTCTCCTCTCTTCTCTCCCTTATCTGTTTCCATTCTTCCTTCCTTGCTTCCTTCTGTCTCCTTCTGCTCTCCTCCCTCCCTCCCCCCCTTCTCTCCCCTTCTCCCTCTCTCCTTCCTCTCCCTCTTTCCCCCACATCTGGCCCATCCACAAATTCCATCAGCTAAGTCTTCAAAATAGGTCCCCAAACAACTGCTCCCCTGGACAGGCACAGCTACCTGGAACCTGGGCTCCCTCCCATGAGCCAGAGGGACCCCACAGCTCCCATGAGCCAGAGGGACCCCACAGAAGGGTGGATCCCATCAACCACGTTCAATGCGTGGATTCCAGCCAGATCCCAACCCCAACAAGGCATCTGTGATCAATGAGGACTTGAACACTGACTGGATGTCAAATGACACGAAGAAAGGATGGTCACTTTTTAAAGTGTGATCATGGCTTTGGGACTAAGTTAAAGAATCTCTGTTGCTAAAGGATTCACATGTGAAATAACACACTGTCTGGAGTTTGCCTTAAAATAGTCCAGCAGGAGCATGGCTACATGGAGAGAAACAAGGCCAGCTCCACATCGATAATTATCAGAGCAAAGTAATGGGCACAGTTGTTGCTGTCGTTGGGGGGGTGGGTCATGACACTACCAGCTCTATTTGTGTGTGTGTTTGAAATGTTCCATCATAAAAACTGTAAAAAAAAAAACAAAAAAAAAAAACGAATAAAATAAAATGTTGGTCTGACCCTGTCCCTCCTCTGCCTGTAGCCCTCCAGGGCTCCCACCTCCCTCAGGATATAAGCCCACATCCTCCCTCTGCCCACAAGGTCCTGCGCAGCTGCCTGCCTCTCTCTCCCCTTCCTTCCCCTCCCATCTGTGGTACATCCATACCATGGAACACCACACCTCGGAGGATGGAACTATGGATGCAACAGTTTGAGCAAGTCTCAGAGGCCTGAGGGAAAGAAGCCAGATTCAAAAGGCCATGTGCTCTGTGATTCCATTTATGTGACTTTCTGGAAAAGGCAAAACAGTAGTGACAGAGAACAGATCGGAGGTTGCCAGGAGTTGGGGTGCGAAGTGGGGTTGACAGTGAAGGGGAAACAGAAGGGAATTTGGGGGTATGGTGGAAACAGTGACTGTGCTGTTGGTTATACGACTCCAAGTATTTGCCAGAACTCTAGAACTCTGCACCAAAAACATGAAGTCTACAATGTGTGAAGAAAGTATGCTGTGCACCTTAAAATGGACAACTGAAAAATGTTCTGTAGCTAATTCATTGGCTTTTCCAATATCACTAAAGATAAAATGTAAGGAGCAAATAGCCTATTAGTAACCACTTCCCATTTCCCATCAAGACTTAGTTCTTGCCCATATTATGCCAATTCTGTATTAATTGTTTAAAAGCCTAATTGTGGGGCGCCTGGGTGGCTCAGTCGGTTAAGCGTCTGCCTTCAGTTCAGGTCATGATCCCAGAGATCAATCCCTGTGTAG
Organism: Halichoerus grypus; assembly: GCF_964656455.1. Lineage (NCBI taxonomy): Eukaryota > Metazoa > Chordata > Mammalia > Carnivora > Phocidae > Halichoerus > Halichoerus grypus. Next base: position 212,096,796 of record NC_135712.1, read on the forward strand.
GGCTCCCTGCTCAGCGGGGAGCCTGCCTCTCCCTCTGCCCCTGCCCCTCCCCCCCACTCCTGCTCTCTCTCTCTCTCTCAAATAAATAAATAAAATCTTAAAAAAATAAAATAAAAGCCTAATCACTTTTCCAAGTATGTGTTACATGCTTATAGCATTCTTTCAAGTTAGCTATGTTTTTATTCTATCAGTCTAAAGAGAAGAATTTCCTCCAACCAGTTAGTGTTTTATTAAAAAAAATATATGTTATATAAAAAAGGGCTTCCTTTGGCAAAGTAAAAAAGAAAAGGTGTACTATACAACAAAATTATGTATCCCTCTTAAAAGTAAGACTTGGGATAAAATATAAAAATGAATAAGATTGTAATAAAATATCTACCTCGTGCGGGGCACCGTGACAAACATTTTGGGGTTACCATAAAGGACCTTGAGGACAGATCTGCCCAGAGTTCCAACCGGGAGTAGGACCCATATGAAGACAAACCAAAGGAGACTGGAGACACCAAAGAATTACCCACCAAGGGATGGGGATGGAGGGTGATGGCTTGATGTGTGCAGAGTTTCCTTTTGGGGCAATGAACAATTTTTGGAACTAAACAGAAGTGATAGTTGCACAAGACTGTATGAATGCACTAAATGCTGCTGAGCCAACCACTAGAAAAAGGTTAATTTTATGTTATGTGAATCTCACCTCGATGAAAGACACACCCCAGAGAGGTTGGTTCATGGTTACTGAATTTGAATGTTCTTCAAAACAAGATATTAAATCGGAAAAGCAAGATTCAGGACAACATACAAAGAGGTGGCTGTTCGTGTAGGTGAATGGGTTTGTATACGTGTTTGTGACTCAGGAAAACACTGTTGTGTCTCTGGTCTAAGGAGCTGTGGGCTCCTTGGCAGTCATAAAGCAAAATGCAAGCAATCTGACCCCACCACTGAAGCCTTGAGAAGGGGAAGATGATAGGTCTCAAGTCATAAAGTCCCCAGTGCCCATGGCCAGGGGGCATGCCCTGGTTTCTTTCAAGCTTAACCATTATCAAGAATCTTTCCTACACACTCAGTGAGGGAGAAGGGCAGAGGTCGATCCTGGGACCCTACTGTTCTCTTCTCCCTGTATCTCCTGAGCATCTACTGTGTGCCAGGCAGAGCTCTAGGCAGTGGGCAACCTAATGGACAAAAATCCCTCCTTGAGCTGACATTCTAGTTGGAAAAAACAGCCAGGAAATGAACAGAGATCCATTTGGATAGTAACAGGATGAGCCTCAAAAACATCATGCTGAGTGAGAGAAGCCAGATGTCAAAGGACAGAGCATATGATTCTATTTATAGGAAATGTCCAAAACAGGCAAATCCATAGGGACAGAAAGCAGATGAGTGGGTGCCTGGAGCTGGGGACAGGGGTATGAGGAGTGACCGCTAATGGGCATACGGTTTCCTTTGGGGGTGATGAAAATGTTTTGGAACCAGGTAGAGATGGTGGTTGCACATCAGTGTGAATGTACTGAATGCCACTGAATTGTGCACCTTAAAGTGGTAAATCTTGTGATGTGTGGGTATACCTTCAATTAAAAAAAAAGTTCAGGTTGGTAGTGATCATAATGGGAACAACAGAACAGGGTGTTGTAATAGAGAATGCTAGGGTGGTCAAGGAGGCCTCTCTGAGGAGGTGTCATTGGAGTTGAGTGAGACCTGAAGGAAGTGGAGTTCAACTGGGGTGCGTGTTCCAGACAGAGCAGACTGTGGGAGCAGAGGCTGTGAGGTGGGAACTAGCTTGGCTGTTCCAGGTGCAGAAGTATGCAACTGGACTCTGGGAGCAAGGGGTGCATGGAAATAAATATAAAAATAGCCCTACCTCCTGCCATACCCCTCACCTCCTTAGCTCCAGCTACTTGGACCTTGTCTCCATCCCCACACACTCCAAGCTCCCTCTCACCTCAGGGCCTTTGCACATGCTGTCCTTTATGCTCAAAACACTGTTCTCCCTAATCTTCATCTATCGATCCCTCCCCAAACTCAGTCTCTGCTTGCAAGTCTGTTCTTCACGGGAATATCCCCTGTTATCCCAGGCTGAGCTAGACCCTACCTCCTCTTATTCCACCCTTTCTTTCCCTTTATTGCATGATCTAGCTTTGTAACTAGGTGTGTGTGTGTGTGTGTGTGTGTGTGTGTGTGAGAGAGAGAGAGAGAGAGAGAGAGAGAGACTATCTTGTTGATCATTATATCCCTAACACATAGCATGGTGCCTGGCACATGAAAGGGGTTCAATCAATATTAGGTGAATGAGTATATATCTAAATATATTGACTCGGTAGACCTGTGGGTCTCAACCAGGGGCCATTCTGGCCCCCAGGGGACATTTGGCAGTGTCTGGAGACATTTTGGTTGCCACAAGTTGGGGCATGCTACTGGCATCTAGCGGGTAGAGGCCAGAGACATTTCAATGCCCTGCAATGCCTAAGGTAGCTCCTCACAACTAAGAATTATCCGATCCCAAATGTCAATAGTGCCAACACTGAGAAACTCTGGACTAGACAAGGCAGTTACAAGATGCAAACAGCTAGCACTTAGAGAAAAGCTCCCATATTACTTTTCTACACAGAAAAGTAATATGGGAGCTCTACCCAGAGACATTTCCTTGTGATCTTGGACTGAAAGGATCCTGGTAAAACCAGCAGTCCTGTCAAGACCAAGACTGTTTAGGGGCACCCGGGTGGCTCAGTCGGTTAAGTGTCTGCTTTTGGCTCAGGTCATGATCCCAGGGTCCCGGGGTCAAGTCCTGCCTTGGGCTCCCTGCTCAGCGGGAAGTCTGCTTCTCCCTCTCCCTCTGCCTGCCACTCCCCCTGCTGTGTACTCTCTCTTTCTCTGTCAAATAAATAAATAAAATCTTTAAAAAAAAAAAAGACCAAGACTGTTTAATACAGAACAGCAACAGCAAGCAAAGCAAGTAACAGATGGGTCTTTCCTATGCACGAAGCACTGTGCTGAAAGTTTTATGTGCATTAAGTCATTTAATCTTCACAATAATCCTAGGAGGTCGATACTATTGATCCCCATTTTACAAATGAAACTAGAACACAACAAGGTTAGTTTGCCTATGGTTACTGCATAATTTTTTCTTCTCAGTCTTGGGATCATTCATTCATTCATAAACAGCTATAAGTAGAGATGGTATGATTCTTCAACAAAGTTAAGGTCAAATCCAGCCATGTGTTTAAAGAATCTTTACCAGATGAAGAATGTCTGTGTATTGAGACATCAGAAAAGAGTAAATCAAGACAAGTCACTGACTGGGGGAAGATATTTGCTCTGTTCATATCCCAAGAAAGAATTTATATCCAGAATATGAAAAGAGCTGCTCTGGATTAAAAAGGCATAAGTAAATAATCCAACCGGAGATGGGCAAAAACATGAACAAGCAGTTCACAGGAAACATGAAAGGGCTATAAACCAGGACAAGAAGCTCAGGTTCTTTGTAATCAGGGAAATGAACATTAAATGAGATATCGTTTCATTCCTAGTAGATACAAAAATGCATACAAGTGCTGGAGAGGAAAGAGAATGGGGGCTCTCCTCCACTAAGGGTGGAAGCTAAAGATGGCACGCCCAATTGGCAAAGCTCTGGTGTTAACCATTAACAGTGAACATGTACATATCCCTGAGCTGGCATTTTCACTCCCAGGTATATATACACAAGAGAAACTTGCACATCTGCCCCAGGAGACATGGATAAGAATGTTCGCAGCAGCAGTATCCCTAAGAATCCCACACTGGAAAACCCCAAATATCCATCAACAGAAGAGTGGACATATCCATTATGTTATACTACACTGTGAAGAAAAATGCAGGAATATACGCAAAAATCTGGATGTATTTCCCAGCCATGATGCTGATAAAGAAGCAGGTTGCAGTATGATTCTATTTATATAAAGTTCACAAACAGGCAACATTAATTAGTATTTGTTTGGGGGCTAAAACTAAGGGAAAGTTTCTGCAGGCAATCCAGGATAGTGGTTACTGCTTTCATGAGAGGGAGGAATATAAGAAAAAGTAGGACACACAGAGGACTTCCAAGTTACTAGTAACATTTTATTCCATAAAGTTAAGTAGGTATATAAACATTTATTGCTATTCATTAAATTTTCAGATATGTTTTTGTATTATTTTATATGCAAGATGTTTTATAATTTTATTTTAAAGATTTATTTATTTTAGAGAGAGAGCATGGAGAGGGTGGCAGAGGGAGAGGGAGAGACAGAACCTCAAGCAGACTCCCCACTGAGCATGGAGCCTGACACAGAGCTCGATCCCTCGATCCCAAGATCATGACCTGAGCCAAAATCAAAAGTCAGACACCTAACCGAGTCACTCAGGCACTCCATTTCACCATTTTAAAAGGCCATATAGGGTTTATTGTAACTGCAAAAATTATTCAACACTAAACATCTCATCAATATGAGTTACTGCATTTAAGGGACAAAGGGTGAAAAAACATATGATCCCTTCAAGATAGAATTTGATGAAATATCCACTGTTTATGAAAATCCTTAGCAAATAAGAAATGGAAGACATTTCCTTAACTTGATAAAGTATATCTAGCAGAAATATTCAATAAATATTATACTTAATAATAGCAACAAAATCACTGGAAGAATTTCTAAGAAATCAGGAATAAGACAAAGATGTCAGCTGTCACTGCTACTATTCAGCAAAGATGAAGGTTCTTAGCCAATGCAATAACATAAGAAAAATAAATGAAGGGAATACGGATTGGAAACAGACAACGTTGTCATTTTGCAGATAATATGATTGACTACCTAGACTATCCAATAAACTGAGAAGCTATTATAAATAAAAATTTCTGTAAGGTGATTAGGCAATAGCTCTTTTGTACACCAGCAGCAATCAGTGAGAAAATGCAACAGAAAAAGATACTAAGGGTTTAGCTCAAGGCCAAAATGTGTGCCTGCGGTAAGACTAAGTCCTAGTGAAATATACTGCTGAATGACAGCCAGACACTGAATCCCAGAGGACCCCCACATGCCCCTCTCCCATACCACTGTCACTTGTCATGAGTCCTGGCCATCATGGCACGGCATTGGTTGCTGAGACATCTGGGCACTCAGAGTGTTTTCTTCTTCCACAAAGATGATAAACAAGTTGCCTCTTCTGGAAGTCTGGACATGTGCTGCAGCTTCCCAGACCTTGTTACCGTCAGGATCCAACCAGGATAGTAGTGGTGACAAGAAGCAGAAAGGTGGGCGCAGTATTCCTCCCCAACAGCCCTTCTACCCCATTCAACCTTCCAGAACCTTCCATCCCAGACACCTCTTGTGACATCACTGGCTGTCCCTGCCTCCCCACCCAACCCCCACCCCTGGAGGAAACTGCTTCTGGGACAGGAGGATTGCTGTTCTCTTTTCACTCATTCATTTGTTCATGCATACATATGTGCACGCATTGCACTCCTGCAGTGGAATTTGTGAAATTTACATGGAGCCACCACACTTATGTCAGGCATTGTGCTAGATGCTGGGGACACAAAGAGGAGCAAAACCAGATGAGGTCTGTTCAGAAACCCAGCAGGAAAACCTAGAATCATACAAACGAATGCAAACTTACAATTGTGCAGAGAGACCCAAGTCAAGTGGGTTTGATGAAGGACCTGACACGGAGGTCAAGAGAGCTTCCCTGAGCAGAGACAGCAAGGATCCCATCACTTCCGATTCACTGCCCTATGTTATGTATCTTTAGTCTGCCTCTTCTTCTCTATGTCTGTTTTGCTCATTGCTGCATCCCTGGCAGGGCACAGAGTAGGTGCTCAATACATAAAGATCTTTTTCTCTTTTTATTTTTATTTGCATTTATTCTGCAGAATTTACCCCTGGGCCATAAGTTTTTGTTTCTTCAGTTTCTTCTGGGATATCTTTTTCTTCTGTGCAACCTCCTCTTCTGGTTTAGGAACAATCTGCTCTTTTTCAGTAAGGATCATCTCAATGTGGCAGGGAGAGCTCATGTATGGGTTAATCTGACTATGAGCCCTGTACATTCTACGCTGCATCTTGGGGGCTTTGTTCATCTGGATGTGCTCAATGACCAGAGAATCAACAGCTAAACCCTTAAGTTCAGCATTACTCTCTGCATTTTTAAGCATGTGCAGTAAAAATTCAGCACACTTCTTGGGCCTCCGACCCTGTGTCCAGCCCCATTGTTTGGCCTGGGCACACCTACCAACTCCACCATTGTAGCGACAGAATGGCACACACTGCTTCTGTAAAGTGACGTCTTTCAGATACTTGTTGGCTTTTCGGATATGCATACCCTTCATGGCCTGGGCAGTTTCACATGTATTCTTAAAGTGAACACAAAGATTTGAACCTCTTGATTTACATGATTTCATAGGGTTTTCTGGGTCAAGCGAATAGCGAACCATTTTCAGAGGTCACCTCAGGCCGCTTAGGAGAAGAGCTCAATACATAAAGATTTATCAACCAAATATTCTGCCCTGCTGAGAGAAAAGAACAAGGAGTGTTCCATTGTCTCTGGAGACTTCTGGGTGGTCAGGTCCATGGCTGACCAGTGTTCACGTCACAGAGTACAGAGGTGGCTATGGCTGGGAGAGCCAGTATCCACCAATATCCATTTGGCTCCTTCTCTAGACCCCTTGCCTAATGACTGTGTTTCCCAGGCCCCTTGTTGCTACATGTGGTCATCTGGCTAAATCCTGACCCATGGGAAAGAAGTGATGGAGGCAACTTTGGGGTCATGCCTTTAAGGGACGGGAGATGGTGTTCATGGATAGGTAAATTCACAGAGACAGAAAGTAGAATAGAGGTTGCAAGGGGCTGGGGGAGGGGGATGGGGAATGATTGCTGATAGGTATAGAGTCTATCTTTGGGGTGATGGAAATATCTTGGAACTAGACAGAGGTGGTGGGTGCACAATATCATGAATGTACTAAATGCCACTGAGTTGTCCGCTTTAAACTGATTAATGGTTAATGTGAATTTTTCCTCAAATTGTTTAAATAAATACATTATTCTGACCCTGTGACATGATTTAATATTCAGAATGCATCCATTAGAGCAACTAAAGATCAGAGAGGCCAAGCCACTTGGCTGAGGTCACACAAGAAGCAAGTGGCAGAGGGGCAGAAGTCATGCCTGGCTCTGTAACTCTGCTCTGTCCTAGCTCTTCACAGAACATGGCTGTGTGACCATTCCGACCAATACAACATAAGGGCAGTCAGCTTCTGGAAACAAATCTGCTTTAAAGGACAAGCAGGAAAGGAAAGATCACTGCGGTTTCCCCTTCCCCTCTCTTCCTGCCTGGAATGGGGATGTCCTGTGTGGAGCCACTGCAGCTATTTTGTAATCATGAAGCAACAGTAAGGGGCACAAGAAGCCAGCAGCTTAGGACGTTAAGATCCTGGGCCCTTGATGGCAACAGTGAGTAGCTGAATCAAAGCCAGCATCCATTTACATGTAGATTTCCCATCTGCTGAGAAAAAATAAGCCCCTGTTTAAAAAAAAAAAAAAAATTATTTATTTATTTATTTGGTAGAGCGTGAGCATGTGTGTGAGTCGGGGGTGGGGGGCAGAGGGAAAGAGAGAGAGAATCCTCAAGCCGACTTCCTGCTGAGTGCAGAGCCTGACACATGGTTCGGTCCCAAGACCCTGAGATCATGACCTGAGCCAAAATCAAGAATCTGGACACTTAACCGACTGAGCCACCCAGGTGCCCCCAAGCCCAATTTTTTAAAAATATTTTATTTTTTTAAAAGATTTTATTTATTTGAGATAGAGCATGAGCAGGGGGAGTAGCAGAGGGAGAGGAAGAAGCAGGCTCCCCACTGAGCAGGGAGGCCAATGTGGGGCTCGATCCCAGGACCCTGAGATCATGACCAGAGCCGAAGGCAGACACTTAACCGACTGAGCCACCCAGGCGCCCCCAAAAATATTTTATATTTAGGTAATCCCTGTGCCCGATGTGGGGCTTGAACTCCTAACCCTGAGATCAAGAGTGGCATGCTCTACCGACTGAGCCAGCTAGATGCCCCAAGCCCCTATTTCAAAACCTGCTTTGGTTAGATTTTCTTTTAGATGAAGTCAAATGCTAACTGCTATAACCTTCAAGTGATATTTCTGGGCTGACTTGGAGTTAACAGTTTATGATGGACATAGGTTATCTAGCTAAGTAATTAGCCCCAAATTTCTCAAGACAAAAGTCTTTTTTTTTTTTTTTTAAAGATTTATTTATTTATTTATTTGAGAGAGAGAGAATGAGAGACAGAGAGCATGAGAGGGAGGAGGGTCAGAGGGAGAAGCAGACTCCCTGCCGAGCAGGGAGCCCGATGCGGGACTCGATCCCGGGACTCCAGGATCATGACCTGAGCCGAAGGCAGTCGCCCAACCAACTGAGCCACCCAGGCGCCCAAGACAAAAGTCTTAAACTCATTCATGGTGCTCCCGTATACTTGGTAGCAATGCATCAGTGCAGCTCTGTTGAAGAACAATTTGGCTGTATTTGTCAAAAATTTAAAACATATATCCTTTTTTCCCTGTCTCTGTATTGTGTCAATTTGGTATTCTATGGGGCTGACTCATTACTTTTTTATATTTAAATTAATTTTTTTAAAGATTTTATTTATTTATTTGACAGAGAGAGACCCAGAGAGAGAGGGAACACAAGCAGGGGGAGTGGGAGAGGGAGAAGCAGGCTTCCTGCGGAGCAGAGAGCCCAGTGCAGGGCTCGATCCCAGGATTCTGGGATCATGACCTGAGCCAAAGGCAGACCCTTAACGACTGAGCCACCCAGGTGCCCCTTAAATTAATTTCTAAAAATATTATGAAAGTAATACACATATATTTTTTTAATTTCAAAATCTGATTAAAAAGTGGGCAGAGGAAATGAATAGACATTTTCCCAAAGAAGACAGGCAAATGGCCAGCAGGTACATGAAAGATGCTTAACATCACTCATCCTGAGGGAAATGAAAATTAAAGCCACAATGACCTATCACCTCACACCTGTTAGAATGGCCGTTGTCAAAAATACAAGAGATAACAAGCATTGACGAGGATGTGGAGAAAAGAGAACCCTTGTGCACTGTTGGTAGGAATGGAAGTTGGTGCAGCCACTGTGGGAACAGTATGGACGTTCCTAAAATTAAACCATTATACTATATGATCCAGTGATTTTACTTCTGGGTATATACCCAAAGGAAGTGAAAATAGGATCTCAAATTGAGATCTGCACCCTCATGTTCATCGCAGCATTTTTTACAATAGCCAAGATATGGAAACAACCTAAGTGTTGGTCAGTAGATGGATGGATAAAGAAAATGTGAGATGTACGCGTGCATGCACACACACACACACACACACACACACACACACACACAGACAGGACTACTATTCAGCCTTACAAAGGAAGGAAATCCTGCCATTTGCAACAACATAGATGGACTTTGAGGACATTATGCTAAGTGAAATAAATCAGAGACAAATACCATATGGTCTCACTTGTATGTGGAATCTAAAAACAAGATGAAAGAAAAAAACCGAACTTAAGGATACAGAGAATAGACTGGCAGTTGCCAGAGGTGGGGCGGTGAGCATGGGCAAAATAAGTGAAGGGGGTCAAGGGTTACAAACTTTCAGTTATAAAATAAGTAAGTCCCGGAGATGCAATGTGTAGTGCGGTGGCTGTAGTTAACGATACTGTATTGCGTATTTGAAAGTTGCTAAGAGAGTAGATCTTAAAAGTTCTCATCACAAGAAAAAAATTGTAAGTACATTTGCTGGCGGTAACAAGATTTATTGCGATCATTTTGCAACATATCCAAATAGAATTATGTGGTACACCTGAAACTCATGTTATATGTCAGTTATATCTCAATAAAAAATAGTAGTAAAATAAGATAACGAAGCCCCCCAAACACCCCCTCAGGTAGAGGGCCACATTTGGCCCACGGGATGGTGGTTTGGCATTCCCGCTGTAGACCAGCCCTGGTGATGTTCCGTTTTATTTTTCTAGAGAAAATCTGTAAGTTTTCTCAGAGCTCCCCCTGGTGGGAGCTTCCATCTCTCTCTGCACCCCCTCCCGGCCGCCCCCTCCCCCACCCCACCGCCCCCTGGGGAGCATGAAGCCCTGCATCTGGGGTTTCTACCTACAGGTAACAGAGATGGACTGCCCTGACAGTAGGCTGCTGTGGTTTTTTTCTTTTTTCTTGAATTTTTTTAAAAATTATTTATTTATTTATTTGAGCTAGAATGAGAGTGAGAGAGTAAGAAACCGCAAGCGGGGGGGAGGGGGGGAGGAGGAGCAGAGGGCGAGGGACGAGCAGGCTCCCCACTGAGCAGAGAGCCCGACTTGGGGTTCGATCCCAGAATCCTGGGATCATGACCTGAGCAGAAGGCAGGCGCTTAACTGACTGAGCCACCCACGCGCCCCCCAGCTGCTGTGTTTTTTAAGTTTTAATTTTTTATTAAGGTAATACATATACATTGTTTCACCGTTGTTGTGAGTATCTAAAAGACCAGAAAGATTTATAACAAAGTAACAGTCCCCTGTTCACCTCCGCCTGCTTAAATCCCTTCCTCTAGTAACCAAACATTTTCAACACCGACTCTTTCCTCTTGTATTAACCTCGCTTTCAGACATTATCTTCTTCAACTTCCTGTTATGGCCTTGCTCTCTGATGATGTCCTACATGCTTTAATATTTTTTTCCCATTATGTTAGCCTTAGGCCTACCAGTGGCTTTTTGTTTTGTTTTGTCTTTTTGTTTTGCCACGGGCTTAAACATCCAGGACAAAGATTGGCAAACTGCAAGGCTTATGCCAATCTGGCCTTCCGCCTGTTCATATAAATAAAGTTTTATTGGCACACAGCCATGCCCATTCATGTATTTCTTGTCTCTGGCTACTTTTGTGCTTTAACAGCACAGTGGCGAAGTTGTGACAGAGACCATATGACCCACCAAGCCGAAAATGTTGTTATCTGGCCCGGACAGATAAAGGTTGCCACCCCCTGATACAGGATAATCCATCTTTCTTTCCCTTCTTGGGAATCTTGGACTCTGAGCCCACTCTCCCCTCAGTTCCCATCTTCCAGTCCGGTTGTTCATATGTGGGATGAGGTCATGCAGGATTTGGGTGAGTCCTAAATTCAATGACTAGCGTCTTTATAGGACACACACACACACACACACACACACACACACACACACACGGAGCCAGAAGGGGGCTCCCGGTGGAGATAGCTCCCGGCAAAGGCCCCAGTTCCCATATTCATGTGTATCACATTCTTCTTCAAATATAATTTCACTTTTTGTAATTTGTGAATGGCTTGTAAAAAGTGGTTTATAATTTCCTATCACCTGTCAACTATAATTTCACCTGTTGCACGATTTGCAAAAGTGGTTTTTCATTTCTTATCAATTGTGCACACAAAGTTTCTTGCCAATTGTGTCTATCAAAATTGGAGGAAATTGGAAACCAACCAAATGTCTGTCAACCCAACAAATGGGTAGCTAAATCCTGGTGTTTTCATACATTAGAATACTACTAACAATGTTTTTAAAAAGGTGAATGAGTGATGCACTCAACAATAGGGATGAATCTCTCAGACATAATTTTACGCAAAGAAGTCAGACCCAGGAGAGTACATTCGCAAAAGATTGAGATACCTAAGGGATAACAAAAGGGAGTTCTTTTACAATTTGGAGTTTTTCAAGAGTTGCACATTTTTGTCTGTATCTTTACATTTCTTAATATCATTTTGGCCTGTGCTCACAACAAGATAAAATAAATATATCCTGATATGAATCGACAGAACAGCTTCTTTCCCCCGCTACCCGCCACTTCATATACCGAAAATGTACGATAAGACCAGACTCCACCGTAACTTTAACAATGTAAGGAGCTTCGTTCCATCTGTGCTTAAAGCCCAATACCTGTGTTCAAAGTCCCTAAAATGGGTCTGTGAAACTTACGGTGGCCGGGCAGTGGGGTGTGGGGGGGAAGAAGTGTGTCTCAGCTTCACCCCTGCGGGGCAGACTACTCTTCAAGTGAAAAGTAAATATTCAGGGGCGCCTGGGTGGCTCAGTTGTTAGGCGTCTGCCTTCGGCTCAGGTCATGATCCCAGGGTCCTGAGATCGAGCCCCGCATCGGGCTCCCTGCTCCGTGGGAGGCCTGCTTCTCCCTCTCCCACTCCCCCTGCTTGTGTCCCTCTCTGGCTGTGTCTCTCTGTCAAATAAATAAATAAAATCTTTAAAAAAAAAAAAGTAAAGTAAATATTCAGAAACAATAGTGGTCTGGGAAAAAACAAAACAAAACATGAAGACGTCCACAAGAAAATGCAGGGGAATGCCAAATCCGAACATTTAACTCTGTCCGTGAACCCACTGGCGTGGTTTATGATATTCCATATTCTTTCCATATGGTTTCTTCGGGTTACTGATGAGCGTGGCAGAGTTCACGCAGCGGCACCCCCAGTAACATGGAGAACCAGTGTCCTCTGTGCACAGGTGAATAGGCTGTGAAGCTCACTGCCGCCCCCTTAGACTGCCATGCCAAAGTGTTAGATCCTTATATCATTTCTTTTTTAAGATTTTATTTATTTGTTTGTCAGAGAGAGAGAGAGAGAACGTGAGCACAAACAGGAGGAGCGGCAGGTAGAAGGAGAAGCAGACTTCCTGCTGAGCAGGGAGCCTGATGTGGGACTTGATCCTAGGACCCTGGGATCATGACCTGAGCCGAAGGCAGACGCTTAATGACTGAGCCACCCAGGCGCCCCCCTTATAGCATTTCTTTTTTTTTTATAAAATTTTTTTTTTTAAGATTTTATTTATTTGCAAGAGAGAGAATGAGAGACAGAGAGCATGAGAGGGAGGAGGGTCAGAGGGAGAAGCAGACTCCCCGCCGAGCAGGGAGCCCGACGTGGGACTCGATCCCGGGACTCCAGGATCATGACCTGAGCCGAAGGCAGTCGCTTAACCAACTGAGCCACCCAGGCGCCCCCCCTTATAGCATTTCTTAAAAGTCACTGATTTCCGTGCATGGAAGCTAGAGGAGTCACCCCACTGTTAACATCACAATTGGTGAGGTCACAAGTAAGCCAAGAGGCAAACATTCTTCGTTTCATGTTTCCAAAGCGGGCAGTAAGAATTCTCGACAGCTTCGGTCATTGAATTGTTTTAATTACCCTCCTTTTTAAAACCGCTCCCATGTCTTTTTCCTCTCTCCTCGCCTTGCCCCTCTGATTGGCGGGCCATGTGGAACCTTGGGTGGCACGGCCATCCTATACCCCTGCCCCCCTTCCCCGGTTGCCTAGAAGTGGTTAAGACAGTTGGCTGGAAAAAAAAAAAAAAATGGGACTGAAGAAAAAAATGTGGTTGAAGTGTATTCTGCCCGCCCTTTCAAAGGCTGTTCGAGGTCACAGCAGTTTGCTATGGAAATGATTCAGTATCGCGGAGAAATGTGACGGCCGACAGCCAGAAAGCCCTGAGAAAAATAAAGATCTTGGTGGCGCACAGGTGCTCTCCACACAAAATCCACTCTTCTGAAGCTGCGTGATTATGGAAATTGTCCGTTTATGGCACCCTTGAAAGGATCAGATGCTCACGCTCAGGTCTGCGCCAAAAAAAGTGGCTCTTAAAACCACCTCCCCCAATGCATAAATGGCCTTTAAAGTTCTAATGGCGCTGGTTAATTAACAGTCATTAGTTAAATTAAAAACAGTCAATTAGGAAGAAGCCCGTCTGGGAGAAAAAAAAGTTTTAACAACCACTGAAGGGAAATCCTTTCAAGGAGATTTGGAAAGCTCCCAGAGAGATGTGTTTCGTACCATTCTTGTACTCGAACTCATTTTTAGTGGTCCTGTGGTTTTATTGGCTGATTCTTTGCTTGTAAACATGTGGTTAAACCTTTTGTGTTGTTTGATTTTTATTTTATATTTTAGCAGAAAATATCTTTTCATTTTATTATGCCTTTGGGGTTTTTTGACACCCCCCCACCCCAGAATCTGATGGGAGAAGTAATGCTTGGGCTTGCTAAATACAAAGACACACAGACATGCAGACAGACAGCGTCGACAGTACGACAGGATCTATAGAGAAAAGCTTAACCTTTCTCCTTGTGTGTCTATTCCCAGTTTATGTTTACTCCTTTCCAGGGATATTCTCTCCATACGCAAGCATGCTGTAGAGGAGCAGCAGGGAGAGGTAGTCCTGGGTAGAGGTCAGGTGCATGCTTGGTTCACACTCCAGCTCTGCAGCTCATTAGATAGCTCTGTGAGCTTTCTGCAAGGAACATCTGGCTGCAGTCAGCAAGACTGTGGGTCCGCAAAGGTAGCAGGGACTCAATATCCGTATCAGTCTGCAACCCAGCCCATGAGTTGCAGTAGCCGGAGTGTTCCCTGGGACATGGAACTTTCAGGGTTTAAAAAAAAATTTAGAGATTATTATTCAGATATAATTCACATAACATAAACTTCATCGTATCAAAGCATGTAATTCGGTGGTGTTAGTATATTTAAAGTGTTGTGTGGGGGCGTCTAGGTGGCTCAGTCCGTTGAGCATCTGCCTTCGGCTCAGGTCATGATCCCAGAATCCTGGGATCGAGCCCCGCAGTGGGTTCCCTGCTCAGCCGGGAGTCTGCTTCTCCCTCTCCCTCTGCCTGCCGCTCTGCCTGCTTGTTCTCTCTCTGTGTCAAATAAACAAACAAACAAATAAAATCTTTAAAAAAATGAAGTATTGTGCGACCATCCCCATTATTTAATTCCAGAACATTTTCACTACCCCAGAAAGAAAACCCAGCCTCTGTCCCCATTAAACAGGCCCCTCTCAATTCCCCCGGCCCCCTGACAGTCACTAATCCACTTCCTGTCTGTGGACTTCCCTGTTCCAGACATTTCACTGACATGGAATCCCACACCACGTGGCCCTTTGGGTCCGGTTCCTGTCACTGAGCATCATGCATGCCAGGTTCATCCGTGCTGTGGCAGGTGTCCATGCTTCACTCTTGATGGCTGCCTAATAGTCCATTCCGTAACCCTATCACATGTCACTTATCCATGCAGCCCTTGATGGACATTTGGGTCCTTTCCACATTTTGGTTATTGTGACTAATGCTGCCGCAGACCTTCGTAGACAGGTTTTTGTGTGGACGAATGTTCCCAATTCCTCTGGATGTTTACCTAGTTGGATTGCTGGGTCATACGATAACTCTGTTTCACTTTTTGAGGAACTAGGGGTTTTCAGTTCACACGGCAAAGTCCCAGGGAAGCCTGGATGCATTGGCCACACCATGTGAATGATTCCTCCTTGATGTCACGGGCCTGGAGCCCTAGTTAAGAGGGCGAAGCAAGCAAAATGCTGCCTTCCATACACCCCATTCCCTCCACCACTACCAACGTTTCTGCTCCTATGGCTTCCTGTACCATAGACCCTAGCTCTGCCATTTTCCCTAAACTGTTCCCTTATGTGATCCTCGCGAGTAGTGTGTGGTTCGAGTAGCTTCTTTAAGCAGGCAAAACTCTTTTGGGAACAGACTGTAAGCAGAGGGCACTAGGGGAAATGTCAGCCTCTCCTCAGTCCACTGAGGAGCAGAGGTTCATCCCTCTCCTTCCTGGCTGCCCCGAGCCCAGGACCAACAGGGACCTGGTGCTTCTTTGATGAGGGATTACTCGGACCTGGACTTGCATTGGGATCCTGGGAAGCAAAGGGTGACAAACAGAAGGTAAGTCCTGAGCTGAATTTTCCTGCAGGAAATTCACACCCGTCCCCTGCCCTAATGTGATCTATAACCACTTCTTGAGCCGGAGATTGTGGGATCGCGATGGAAAGCTGTGGACGATCTTGGAGCAACTCTTGTCTGTCTTTCGTGGCCTTGTCTGTCTTTCGTGGATTCGAGTCAGAGGCTTTAAACCCTTCTGATAAACACAGAATTGCACTCTCTTCCTCTTCGTTCCCCTCGTGGACAAGCTTCCTCAAAGTTTCTGCCCATCTAACCTTGAGGAATTTGGGCAATGAAAATTTGAAAGCAGGGTCTCTGAGAGATGTTTCCACACCCACTTTGCTAGCAGCATTATTCACAATGGCAAGGAAGTGGAAACAATGCAAGTGTCCATTGATGGATGAACGGATAAACACAGTGCAGTCCATCCACATGCAGGAATACGATCCAGCCTTAGGAAGGAAGGGACCCTGACACCTGCCATGATGTGGAGGGACCCTGAGGACACTGTGCTCAGCAAGAGAAGCCAGACACAGAAGGACACATCCCGCAGGATCCCACTCCCAGGAGGTCCTTGGGGGAGTCCCGTCCACAGAGCCAGAGAGGAGAGGGTGGGAGCCAGGGCTGGGGCAGGGGGTGGGGAGTCCGTGCTTCATGGGGACAGAGTCTCCATGTGAGGAGATGAAAAGTTCTGGAGATGGAGGGTGGGGGTGGCTGCACGACAATGGGAGTGTGCTTCATGCCACTGAGTTTTGCACAAAAATGGTTAAACTAGAAAATTTTATGTATATTTTATCTCAGATTTTAAAAACTTTTAAAAAAGATAGATTTGAGCAAGTTTGCACCTGCAGGCTTGGTGATCTAACAACCATTCATTCAACAGTGATTTAGTGAGGAACAGCTGAGCTTCAAGCTTGATTCTAGACCAGGGTTTCTTAGCCTTGACACTTGACATTAGGGCTGGATTATGCCCTGGGGTGGGACCATCCTGTGTGTTGTAGGGTGTTGAGCAACATCCCTGGTCTCTCCCCACTCCGTGCCAGGAGCCCCTTCTGGTTGTGACAATCACAAATGTCCCCAGACATTGCCAGGTGTCCCCTGTGGGGCAGAATTGGTCTTGGTTAAGAACCTCTGCTCTAGGGGCGCCTGGGTGGCTCAGTTGGTTAAGCGACTGCCTTCGGCTCAGGTCATGATCCTGGAGTCCCTGGATCGAGTCCCGCATCGGGCTCCCTGCTCGGCAGGGAGTCTGCTTCTCCCTCTGACCCTCCCCCCTCTCATGTGCTTGCTCTCTCTCATTCTGTCTCTCTCAAATAAATAAATAAAAAATCTTTAAAAAAAAAAAAAAAAAAGAACCTCTGCTCTAGGTGATGAGGATCCCGGAGAGAAGGTGGAAAAGGTCCCTGCCCTAATGGAACCTACTTAGCCTGGATGGGGTGGGGGAGAGGCAGTCCTCAGAAAAGCAGATGGAAACAGGGTGTGAAACTGGAATTTCCACCGGTGACAAGACACAAAGATCATGAACTCCCTAGTGAGATGCTAGCTGGACTTCAGGTTTTCAGAGGAAATCGCTGAGAAAGAGGGTCCCAACCCTTTGCACACCTACGCTGAGGGTGCAGAAGGGTGAGGGCAGGAGGGAACTTGTTCAAAGGGCATCTGGGCAGGGAGCTTCCGGGGTGCTGAGTGCTGGGTATGGGGAGGGCCTGGTGAGGGCACCCCAAGGGCACACCTAGGGCGGGGTCTGTGTGCTGTAGCCACTGCAGGGAGGCATGCCAGAAACTGAAGGTCCAGCGATGTCTGTTTGGGCAGCCGAGGGAGGCAACCTGCTGCTAAATCAGGATGGGTCTGTCTGGGAAGAGGTGCTCATGAACAAGAGAGCTGGCGTGGAGGCATCTTCGATGTTCTCCTGAAACCTGTGCTGACTTCCTTCCGCAGATGACCAGCGGTGGTTCCCGAATTCCTAGGGGCCAGGGAGAGAGTGAGATGGGCCAGGTAAAAGGAGCTGCAGGTGACAGCCCACTGAGGTGGTGGTTGGGGGAGGGGGTTGTGTATCCAGGGCCAACCCCACGAGATCCCCTGCGCTTCATTTCATACTCTGCTGTCGCAGTCTTGAAACCCTAAATAATTGTCAAACAAGGAGCCTTTTTCTCCCCAGGCTGACACAGGCAGGGTGCAGCTCAGCATTCCGTCTCCAGGGACTTTAGTTTTCTCCTTCTTCCGGGGGAGAAGCAAGAAGAGGAATGTGTGGTAGAGGTAGACATCAGCGAAGTGCAGACCTTTGCGTGGGACAGCCATGACATTGCAGGTTGCCGCTCAACTTCTGAGGATGTTCTCCTTCACCGCAGGGCCAAGGGCAATTAATTGGATTTTCTTGAAATGTGATGGGGCAGGGTCCCCACTTTGTCCCATCTCTATGGAGGACAGCTGTCATGTGGCAAGCCTAAACCTCCTGTTTCCTCACATCAGACTGAAGTAACTTTCTACATACAGCCGGGTCTGCTATAAGGCAATATAGACCTTCCTAAAAATCATTGCCCTGGGCAGAATCGCCCAGCAAAAACCACAGGTCCGTGGTAAAATTGGATAAGGACATCAATACCCAAACACTTCCTCATTGAGTTACACGCTTAAAAAAGAACTAATCAATATGGTAGCCGAATTTTACAATAACTTTATTGAGCTACAACTCATATACCATTAAAATTCCTCTTTTTAAAGCATGTAATTTGGGGGCTTGAGAATATGCACAGAGTTGTACAGCCATCACCACAATCAATTTTAGAACATTTTTGTCACTCCAAAAAAAGCGCGTCCCAATTAGCAGTTACTCCCCCATCCCCCTCCCCCAGCCCGTGACAACCTCTAACCCTGGTTTCTGTCTCTGTAGATTTGCTTATTCTGGAAATTTCATGCAAATGGTGGCACACACTGTGTGGCCCTTTAGTGTCTGACTTTTCTCACTGAGCATCATGTTTTCAAGGTTCATCCACGTGGTAGCATGAGTCCGTGCTTCACTCCTTTTTATAGCAGAATAATGTTCCATTGTACGGGTTTACCATATTTCATTTATTTGTCCATCCATTGATGGTTATTTGGATTATCTCTGCTTTTGCCTGTTTTGGATAATGGCACTATGAAAATCCATGTACAAGTTTTTGTGTGGACATATGTTTTCATTTCTGTTGGGTATATATACTTAGGAGTGAAATTGCTGGCTCGTATGGCAATTCTATGTTTAACTTTTTAAGGAATCAACATACTGTTTTCCCAAGTGGCTGTATCATTTTACATTTCTGCTAGCATTGTGAGTGTTATGATTTCTCCACGTACTTGCCAATGCTTGTTATTATCTGTCTTTTTTATTATTGCCATCTTATTGGATATGAAGCAGTATTTCATTGTGGTTTTGATTTGTATTTCCCTGATGACTAACGGTTTTGAGCATCTTTTCATGGCTTATTGACCATTTGTATATCTTCTTTGAAGAAATATTTGCCCATTTTTAAATTGGGCTATTTGTCTTTTTATTGTTGAGCTGTAGGAGCTCTTTATATATTCTAGATACAAGTCCCTTATCAGATATATGATGAGCAAATATTTTCTCCCATTCTGTGGGTTGTCTTTTCCCTTTAGTGATGGTGTCTTTTGAAGCACAGAAGTTTTTAATTTTGATGAAGTTTAATTAATTAATTTTCTTTTTTTCACTTGTGCTTTTACGATCACATATAAGAAACCATTGCCAAACCAAGGTCATGAAGATTTACTCCTATATTTTTTCCCAAGAGCTTTATAGTTTTAGTTCTCACGTTGAAGTCTATGATCTATTTTTTTTTTTTTTTTTGAGCGATAGTACAGAGTTTATTGAGTGATAGAGTACAAAGCTCCAGAAGAGGGAAGGGACCTGAGAGGGTTGCCCAAGTCTATGACTATTTTAAGTTAATTTTGTATATGGTGTGAGGTAGGGGTCAATGTTTATCCTTTTGCATGTGGCTATCCACTTGTCCCAGCACCGTTTGTTTAAGAGACTGTTTTTTCCTCATTGAGTGGTCTTGACACCCTTGTCAAAAATTGACTGTAAATATGCAGATTTATTTCTGGGTTCTCAACACTATTCCATTTATCTGTATGTCTAGCCTTATGCCATTACCACAATATAGTTTTGTAGTATGTTTTAAAATCTGGTAGTGTGGGTCTTCCAATTTTGTTCTTCTTTTGCAGTATTGTTTGGGCTATTCTGGTTCATTGAGTTTCTATGTGAAGTTTACAGTCAATTTCTGTGACATTGTCAATTTCTGTGGGAAAAAACAGCTGGATTTTGATAGAAATAGTCTATAGATCAGTTTGGGGAGGATTATCTTAATAATGTTAAATCTGATCCATGAACATGGGATATCTTTTGATTTACTTGGGTCTTCTCTAATTTCTTTCAATGATGTTTTTTAGTTTTCATTGTACAAATCTTGGCTTCTTTTATTAAATTCATTTCTCTGTCTTTTATTCTTTTTGGTGTTATTGTAAATGGAATTCTTTTTTAAATTTCATTTTCAGATTGTTCATTGCTAATGTATAGAAAAACAATTGAATTTTGCATATTGATTTTGTACTCTGCAACCTTGCTGAACTCATTTATTAGTTCTAATAGCTTTTTAATGGGTTCCTTAGGATTTTCGACATACAAGATCATGTCATCTGCAAACATAGTTTTCCTGCTTCCTTTCCAATCTGGGTGCCTTTTATTTATTTTTTATATCTAATTACCCTGGCTAGAACATCTAGTACAATGCTAAATAGAAGTGGCAAGAGCAGACATCTCTGCCTTGTATATATATACACCACATCTTCTTCATCCATTCATCTGTCTATGGACATTCGACTTTTTCCATAGTTTGGCTATTGTGAACATTGCTGTTATAAACATTGGGGTGCAGGTGCCCTTTTGATCACTGCATTTGTATTTTTGAGGTAAATATCCAGTAGTGCAATTTCTGGGTCATAGGGTAGCTCTATTTTCAACTTTCTTAGGAACCTCCATATTGGGAACCTACATAGGGGGAAGTCATTCAGTTTTTCACCATTAAGTATCATTGTCTTTGGTGCATTTGTAGATACCCTTTATCAGGCTGGGGAAGTCCTCTATTCCTAGTTAGTTGAATGTTGCTTTGTTTCAATCATGAAAGAGTTTTGGATTTTATCAAATGCTTTTTTTCTGTTAAGATGATCATATAGTTTTTGTTCTCTGTTCTATTAAAATGATTAAACTTTTTTTTTTTTTTTAAGTCCAAACAACCAACTTTGCATTCCTGGATAAATTCCACTTGGCCATGGTGGGTAAATCTTTTTATATATTGCTAGATTTGGTTTGCTACTATTTTGCTGAGAATTTTTGCATTTGTCTTCATAAGGGATAATGGTCTGTAGTTTTCTCTTTTTGTGATGTCTTTGTCTGGTTTTGGTATCAGGATAGGATAATATTGGTCTCATAGAATGTTAGAATGGCCTCACAGAGTATTCCCTACTCTTCTATCTTTAAGAATAGTCTGAGGGATTTGTGTTAGTTCTTCTTTAAACATTTGGTAGAATTCACCAGTGATGCCATCTGGTCCTAGGCTTTTCTTTGTGGGACATTTTTGGATTACTAATGCAGTTTTTCTCTTTTCATAGGTTCACTCAGATTTTCTATTTCTTCTTGAGTCATTTTCTAGGAATTTGCCCATTTCATCTGGGATATCTGATTTATTGGCATACAATTGTTCATAGCATTGCTTTACCATCTTTTCTATTTATGTAAAGTTATTTGTGATGTCCCCTCTTTGATTCCTGATTTGAGTCTTTTCTCTTTTTATCCTGGTCAGTCTAGTTAAAGATTTGTCAGCTTTCCTGATCTTTTCAAGGAACTAACTTGTGATCTTCTTAATTCTCTTTATTGATTTTCTAATCTCTATTTCATTTATTCCCACTCTAATCTTTATTATTTCCTTCCTTCTGCCAGCTCTGGGTTTGGTTTACTTTTATTTTCCAGATCTTAAGGTGGAAGATTCAATTATTGAATTGAGGTCTTTCTTTCTTTTTTAACACAGGTGATTACAGCTATAAATATTCCTGCACTTTAGCTGAACCCCACAAATTCTGGTATGTTGTGTTTCATTTTCATTCATCTCCAAGTATTTTCTAATTTCTAATTTTCTAATTTCTTTTTAAAAATATTTTATTTGTTTATTTGAGAGAGTGAGAGAGCAGGAACAGGGGTGGGAGCAGAGAGAGAGGGATAAGTAGACTCTGTGCTGAGTGCAGAGCCCAACTCAGGGCTTGATCCCAGGACCCTGAAATCATGACCTGAGCCGAAATCAAGAGTCAGGTGCTTAACTGACTGAGCCATCCGGGTGCCCCTCTTAATTTTCTAATTTCAAATATTTCTTTTTTTTTTTTTTAAGATTTTATTTATTTATTTGTCAGAGAGAGAGAGAGAGAGAATGAGAGAGAGCACAAGGAGGGGGAGCAGAAGGCTCCTTGCCGAGGAAGGAGCCCGATGCGGGACTCGATCCCAGGACCCTGGGATCATGACCTGAGCCAAAGGCAGTTGCTGCACCGACTGAGCCACCCAGGTGTCCCTAATTTTGAACATTTCTAATTCCAAAGTATTTTCTATTTTCTCACCATTTCTTCTTTGAGATAGCAGAGTTTTACATGTGTTAAAGGGTTAAGAAATACATAAAGATTACTGTAAATATGGCATCAAGTTGGGACAAATTTGCATTTTCAAAACAAGAGTTATAGCAGAATGGGCTGTACAACATGGCCACAAGTCACCTCCCATCATGCCCTAAAATTTTATCACTCAACTCCCTACATCCTGTCCATCAGAATGTTCTTCAAGATGTACCTTCAGGCCACCCGCTCATCCCCACCCCCAGGTCCCTAAACCAAGCCACTATACTTGTCAGTCCAGGAGAACTGTAAAAGTCTCCTGAGTTCTCGCTCTGTCTTTCTTGCCTCCTACAGTCTGTTCCCCATGCAATGAGCTTTTTGAAAATCACAAATCACCAATCTGATTACATCTCCCTCCTGTTTAAAACCCTCCAATGGCTTCCCAATCTGATGAGAAACCCTTCCCATGGCCTATCAGACTTGAAATGAAATGATCCCCTCCGTCCCCTGACTCACTACCCCCCACTGATTTATGACCTCCCCATTCTTTCTGCTCCAGCCATATCCAGTGACCCTGCTGTTTCTTTAAAATGAGTTTCCATCCCAGAGATTTTGAATTCTTGATATTTTCTTCCCTGTCCTCATTAGTCCAACGTTGGCCCAAATGTCACCCTCTCAGAGAGGCCTCGAGTGACCAGCTCTTCCTCCGTGGTCCAGAAACTTCCCATATATAGTACTGAAAGCCTCAAGTCCTGGGAAACCCCATAATATCAAGCCATCGAGGGTGGTTGGTCACCCTTGAGAGACCATCCCTGGCTACTCTATCCAAAATAAGCCCGACCCAGTCATCCCCCAAGTTGCTATTATATCACTTTTCCTATAAGTGTGTGAATTGTGTCCCTAGCACCTAGAATGGTGTCTGACAAATAGTAGGCACTCGATAAATATTTTTGACTAAATTAATAATTGAAGGAAAGGAACTGATTCCTGCAGTCCTAAGCTTAAGACTCCATCACATAAAAATCTGAAAGAAGCAACCTGTTAGAAAGTGGCAAAATCAATTCAGCAGGTGACCATCAGCATTTTCATTAAAATGAATAGAATAGAAAAGATCAAGCATACTTGCCTAAAGTATCATGTTATGAAAATTTTATTTTAGTTATTTTGTGTTTGTGTGGACTGGGCCTTTGGGTCAAATGTATTTTTTGCTGTGGTGTTGTGGTCAAAAATGTTTGAAAACCACTCATCTACTTACTGGTCAAATGCACAGGCTTTGGCCCCCAGACTGCTGGGGTTTAAAGCCCTTACAAACTCTTTGGCACTGTGCAAACTCACTCATTCTTTCCAGACCTCAGTTTCTTGATCTGTTATATAGGGATACTGCATAGCACATTTCTCAGGATATGAGTGTGAGATTCAACTGAACATACAAAAAAATGCTTAGATCAGTTTCTGGCCCCTAAGAACAATTTAATCGGTGCTTACTAATATGATTACTTGTTGAATGAATGAATGAATGGATGACTGAATGAATGAATGAATGAATGAATAGGGCTGAGGTCTAATCTTCCGTGAAACTGCCCTGCCTGTTTCTTCCCAGAACAAGTTTTCTCTCCAGCCCCTTCTCCTGAATAACTATATATGTTATTTATTCTGTTTATTGTCAGTGTCCCGGCATTAGAATAAAAGCTCCAGGAGAGTGTGGGTTCTTTGTCCTACCTATAGTTGAACCTACCATCTGGGGGTGGGGGGAGGGAAGAGGGTTGGCAAACATTTTCTGTGAAAGTCTGGATAGTAAATATTCTAGGCTCTGTTTATGCCATTCCATCTTTGTGCAACGAATTAACTCTTCACTACTCAACTCTGCCTTTGTAGTGTGAAAACAGCCTTCCACCATCTCTTAAAGGATGGGCCTGGCTGTGTTCCAATAAAACTTTATTTACAAACACAGGCAGACATAATTTGGCCCAAGGGTGTAGTCGGCCAACCTTTAAAGATACTGAAAATACTGGATTCAGTAATACAAGAGTTTCACATAGTTTTCACATGCCACTGAAGATTCTTCTTTTGATTGTTTTAAACCACTTAAAAGATATTTTAAAACTCTCAGCTTGTGGTCCATGAAAAACAGGCAGCGGGCAGGACTTGGCCCGCAGGTCGGAGTTTGCTGACCCCAGACTCAGACTATGCCTGGACGTCCGGTAATCGTTCGCGGAATAAACGAAGGCCCCATAGAGTCGCCGAAATTTAGCCTTCCCGGAGCAGCGCCACCCACCGGGAGCCGCGCGCGCTTCCCGCTCGCCAACCCTCCGAGCCGCGCGCGCCTCCCGCCAAGCCACGCCCTCCTTCGCGGCGATTGGTCAAGCCTCTCCCTCATCCTCGCCAGGGGACGCCCCCTCTGACGGACGCTGCGGGCAGCCAATGGAGTACCGCAGGGCCTTACACCCGGCCCTCCTCGCGCCCGTTGGAGGCGGGCGTAGGCGGGCCGTTGAGGGGTGGGGCGTGGAGCCTGGTAACCGTTGCCGGTAACAACGCCCCGCCCTATCGCGGCGGGCGGGCGAGCGAGCGGGCGGGCGCGCGAGGCGGGCGCGCGAGGCTGGCGGGCGGCGAGAGCGGGAGGAGGAGCGGCCGCCGCCGCCACCGCCGCCGCCATAGAGACTGTAGCCGTGGAGACTGTTACTTACCAACGGGGACCAACACGCAGCAGCCGCTGCTACCGCCGCGGGAGCCGCTGCCCGAACTCCCGGCCCGAACTCCAGGTGACCGATGCGACCGCCCCGGGCCCGGCCCGACCCGGGAGTGCGGGGGGCGGCGGGGATCCGGATCGGGGGGTCGGGAGGCGGGCGGCACAGCCCTCGCCGGTCACCCCAAACGTCCGGGATGGCGCGCCCGCGGGACCCGTCTCTTCACCCCAGTTCCGCAGGCGCGGCCGAGTTTGGGGGAGTCTGGGAACCACCCCCCGACCCTTTACCCAAACTCGGGGGCAGGTGGGAACCCACCGCCTCACTTTTCAGAAAACTTCCTGAGTTGGGGGCCCCCGAGATCCCTGTCTCACTCTTACCCTAAAAGCCCCCGAATTGGGTGTGCCCCGGGACCCCTCAAACTTTTATCTTCAAACTCCCTGAACTGGGGCTCCTGGGAACCTCTTTTACTTCCCCCCTAAATCCTTAGGTTGGGGGCGCCCAGAGACCCCTCTCTCACTTTCTCTCAACTTCTTGAAACCCTTGCCTTAAACTCCCAGAATTGGGGGCTCCTGCGAACCCCTCTTCTCTTTTACTCCCCAAATCTCTGAAATTGGGGTTCCCGGGGGCTCTAACCTCAGACTTCTGAATCAGGAGGGCCTGGAAGACTCGTTTTCACCTTTGCCCCAATTTCCTGGATTTGGGGTGTCTTGGGGACCGTCTTCTCGTTCTGACCCCCCCAGAATTGTGTTTGAGGGCTCCCCTTGGAACCCTTTTCTCACTGTTTACCCGAAAGTCGATGCGCTTGTCTTGGGAAAAACACCCCCCCCCCACTTTTTCGCCACAAACTCACCGAGAATCGGACTTCCCAGGGACCCGTTTCTCACCTCTTTACCAAAAATCCTCGTGGTTAAGGCTCTTCGGACACTCCTCCCCTCTCTCCCTTTGAACCCCACATTCCTGAGTTTGGGGGATCCTGGGTCCGCCAGTGTTTCCTCCCCGCTCAGGAAGCCCCTTCGCACAGCCGCAGCTCCCCCATTTGGACTGATCTCCAAGCCAGAAGAGTTTCACCAGAAGTTGTGTTTTTGTTTTTTTTTAATGTTATTTATTTTGTTTAAAGAGCCTAACTTGTGGCCCAAAACTGCTCGGTGACATTTTCTCCTGAGATTGTGTGAGTGCGTGTATGTGAATGTAAACCCCACCCCTGAACCCCAGCCCCCTCCGAAGCGCACTCCGGCACACACACACACACATACACACACACACAGACCCCCCCCCCCCCATACTCTGTTTCTTTCCTGTCCTGAGAAGCCAGGGGCTCCCTCCGGCTCGGTCCCGTTGGCTGTTCTCACTGCTGCACTAGGAAAGTTAGGTTTCCCGATCCTAGTGGCTATTTCAAGGGCCCCTGGGGCCAAGTGCCCCTGCCATTCCAGCGGAGGCGGGGGTGGTTCACCGTCCTAATTTTAACCTCCTGGTTGCCCTGCAGGAATGAGGGAGGGAGTCCAGGTCTGCGTTCCCCATAGACCTCCTGCCTGCTTCTGGGTGTTTTCATTCTGCGGCCCCCCAGCACACACGCCTGTACTCAGCTGTTTCTTGCGGTGTGCAATTGACCAGCAGTGCAGACTTTCCTGAGTTTTTTCCCCTCCCAGTCAGCTTTATCTCTGCAAATCCAAAATATCAAACCTTATACAAGACTCTCGGTTTCAACTAAGACTCCCCCAACTAAATAATTATGCTAATAATAAGGACCCAAACAGCAACAACAAAACCTTAATTTTTTTCCTGCACATATTGTCAACATGTTTTTATCCTTTGGCTTCATGCTCTGAAACATGATTTGTGTGCTTCTATAAAGACCCTTACCCTGCGTCCTGGGAGTATCAGACCTGGCGACCTGTTCTTTCTCCCACTCAACTTTAAAAATGTGAACCCACTCCAGAATAACCTTAGAGATGGCTTCTCACCTGCCCTTGCCAGAGAAGTGAGAGTATATGGTGAGCACCTTCCCCTCCTTCTCCCCTCCCCGCCCCCCAACCCCCCAGAATCCATTTTCCTTAGTCACTGATCACTGCTAACTGCGTCAGCCAAAGGGCCTGGTAAAGTATCAGAGGGGACTTGGTCATTTTTAAAAAAGATTTCCTATACATGATGGACAAGCTGACAGCTTCTGTGATCCTGTGATATTTGGCTGATTTAGGCTGGGAATGAGTTCAGAAACAGTTTGCTTCTGCAGTAAAAGCAAAACTGAATTATTTAGCCTTTAGGTACATTCCTCTTTTGTGCTAGATAAACTGCCCAGACACTCCAAAGGGGCATCTGGGAGCAGGGGGACAGAGTTATTAATTACACCAAGGCAACAGAATGAGTTCTTTGAAATTCTGTTGATATTTGCATTCTGGGTGAAGGACATACCTTTTTTTTTTTTTTAAGATTTTATTTATTTATTTGAGAGAGAGCATGGAGCAAGGGAGGGACAGAGGGAGAGGGAGAAGCAAACTCCCCGCTGAGTGGGGAGCCCGCCATGGGGCTAGATCCCAGGACCCTGAGATCATGACCTGAGCCGAAGGCAGCCACTTCACCTACTGAGCCACCCAGGTGCCCCAGGACATACATTACCTTAATATTCGTCTTTTAGCCATGTTTATCACCGAAGCATGGCTGGGATGGAGCCATTCACCAGAAATGCAGATGCTGGGAAATTGTTTATCTGGATCTCATTCCTTTGAGCTAATTTGTAGTTCCAGATTTGAGTTACAGTTAATTTTTATTCGTCAATATTTAATTAATTGAACTTTAGTTATTATTACAGAGTCAAAATCTTGAATGTACCGGTGGGATTTTTATAGGCACTTGTGGTTGTTTTGCTCGTAAAATTCCAAGGCCAGTAGGAACCATATCTTACCATAATCTATTTGACTCTTTTTAATTAATTGCAAGGTGACCACTTATTTAAATAATGTGCCCCCCTCCCCCGACACCTACTTACTTGTAAAATGTGAACTATTTAAAAGGCAAGGAAAGTTCCCAGAGAAATCATCTTGCTAGTTGGGACCCTCGCCAAACTTGGGGGCAGGAAGGTGTAAATCCTGACCCTGTGGCTGAAACCAGGGATTTCAGATGCACCCAGCAAAGACATCCATATTTCCGCACCAGGCTGCATGAGTATTCCCACCAAATGGGTAGATAAGGACCAGAAACAACCTCAAGCCAGTTCAGGTCAGATTTTGTCTGTGCCACATTTACAAAAAAATTTCCAGTTTTCAGAGCTTTTTTGGATATCAGCGTTATTATAAGGGATCGTGGACTTCCGTATTTAAAAAGGCCTTTTGACACTCTTTCTGTTATTTAAAGGATGAGTAGCTCTGTCACAGACCGAGTTCTCTAGACACGTGCCTGGCACAGAGGGTGTACTTAATTTGCTGAATGGGTGAATGAGTGGAATATGCATTGGGAATTAGAGAGGAAACTGAAAACCACCTACGTGCTTCTTGGAGACCGCAAGAGCAGCAGAGGAATTCTTACGGGGTGGGGGGTGGGAGGGAGAAGAGAAGGAAGACCCAGACTCTTCCTTGAAGAGAGGAAGACCCAGAATCAAGGGTGTGTGGGATAAGGCGTAGATGACGGAGGATGGGGAGAAGAGACAGGGAGAGAGCCTGACAGGTCTGGGGGGATCACTGGGGCCTGGGAAGTGTGGGCCTGCCCAAGAGGATGAGGAAGGTCTCTCTAGCAGAGAAGTCTGTATGGCTACTCGCTGGACGCATCCAGGTGGACTCTGACAGGCAACCTAAACACAAAGTGGCCCCACAGTCTGCTCCTCCAGGCCCTGCACCCCCTTTGTGAGTATCAGCTGGCTTTTCCTGGTTGATCAGGCCAGAACTTTCTTGCAAGCCATGGGCAGAAGCTCCAACTCCACCGCATCAGTGGAGACGTAGGCTCTGACCATGCCTCATCCACCACCTCCACGGCCAGCCCCCGCTCCAGGCCACCAGCCCCTCTTGCCCGAGTGATCCCAGCCTGTTTGTTAACCTGGCGGGGGTGGGGGTGGGGGGCATAATACCTTCTGTCGTGTCTCCCTCAGCTCAGAACCCCCCACGGCTCCCATCTTGCCTGGAACAAAGGCCAAAACCTCTTCCCACCCTGGGCCTCTCCACCCCAATACTCTTTGGCCTCATCTCTGCCCATGATCTTGTTCCTCACTCCACGTCAAGCCTGCAGGCCTTTTGGGAGTTCCTCAAGGTTTCTGCCTAGAAATCTCTTCATCCAAGTAATGGGGGGCTGGTCCCGCCCTGTCTTCAGGCCTTTTCTCAGATGTCACCTTCCCAGGCTTCCCACTCAAAAGTGACACACACTTAGCCTCCTTCCCTGCTCTTTCCTCTGCATTTATCACTCACATGCGCACATAATGACATAATGCGCATTTACTTTATTACCACCATCCGGCCCCTCATTAGAAGGTCAGCTCCTTAAGGGGAGGAAGCACTGTGTGTTTTATTAACTTCTCTTTCCTCTGGGCTGAGCACAATTCTGACGCTGAGGAGGCTCTCAATCAGTATTTGTTAAATGAATAAATAAACCGTTTCCTGCCCACCTATGGGGGAGGCCCATCTAGAAATGGAGAGTCGCTCCTTACCTGCCATATGTTGCCGCCCATGTGTCTTGGGACAGCTTGGGTTGGACAGAGAAGGGCTCGCGTGCCATGTCTCTGCTGCTTAGCTCGGGGGGCTCCAGGTAAGGTGCGGCGTCCGTGAACTAGGTAATCATACTGGCATGGCTGCTGTATTAAGAAATACTATTTATCATCGTGTGGCACCGGCCCTGGCCCAGAGTCGGTGCTCCACAAAGACTGGCTGTTTACTCTTCTATCACCATTGTTACTATTCGGGAGCAAATGAGCAGTAGCGGCCTGGGATCGTGTTCTTATTTGGGTTTTCCAACCCATGCAAGCATCGAGGAGGCATTCGGGAACTGTGTTTTGCCTGATGGAGCCGATGAGCCTCCACTGTCTGTCTGAGGCGGGGGAAATGCCCTTCCGTGAGTGTAGAAATTCCCTGGGACAAAGATATCATTCCTCAAGGGTAAGCGCTCGGCAAAAACACCAAGTGGCTGGAAGTCCCCCGTGCTGGTTGTGGCCAGGGCCCGTCTGCACCCAGTCCCCACACATCACCTCCTCGGGTGGGCTCTGGCAAGTGGCCAGCTCTGCCGGCAGGACTGACACACGAGAACACTTGGAAACTGGTTTCCCTTCTCTGTTATCACTGGCTCGTGGGTGCCTTCCTGGTCGGAGTCTGGAAATCGGCCACTCAGAGGTGAGACCCAGCCCACTCTTCGTGCCAGGACTCGAGTCAGGCCCTCAGGAGCCTATAGGCTGGCCCGGCTCCCGGCTGAGCTTCCCTTCGCTCTCCCCGAAACGCATTCCTGCCTTATGATACACAGGTTTCATGCGTTTGAAAACCCTGCTGTATGCCCTGGCAGCTCCTTTTTCTTATTTTCAGTTTTCTTGAATCCGATGACTTTCTGAGAAGTGGAGTTGACTTCCCAAACCTGTAGGTGGTACATACAGCAAGGGGGTATCAGATGCTGTGAATCAGACCACACCTGCCATAGTCCGCGTTGAAAAAAAAATGAAAAAAAAAATCATACAGCCATTAAAAATATGTCGTACTTCATGGAAGGCCTGGTACAGTGGTTATTTTCACTTACTGTGTAATGCAGCCCAGACATGCTACAGGCAGTAAGCCTATAAGACTAAGGTCTCTATAGTTACTCTGAGCATGTGCGTGTGTGTAAGAACTAGGCCATTGGGCCCAGGATTGCCCTGCAGGAGGTGACATTTGTGCTGAGACTGAAATGAGAAGGAGGAGCAGCCCTGTGGAGGTCAGAGGGAAGAACCTTCCAGGCATGGGGTGGGGGTCAGGTGCAAAGGCCCTGTGGCTGGAGAACACAGCTGGGCCTGGTCAAGGCAGACAAAGGCAGCCATGAGGTTGATGCCTGGTGAGCAAAAGGAGGGAGGCAGAGGTCCCCAAAGGCCATGGGGGAAGAGTCTGGATGCTATTCTGATTATTTAGATGGTCTAAGTACAAATCAGATCAGTGATGGCCAGTTGTTTACTGGACCTCTGACATCTGTTCATTCATTCATTCATTCATTCCTTCTTTGGAGTCAAGCATGAACCTCTGAGGCTACAAAGACCAAGAGCAACTAGGAGAGGGGGACAGTCTCAAAAGTGGTTGTGCTAGACTGGGGCAGGCAGTTGGGTGGGGACAGTGGTGGTGTGGCTGTGTTTTCAGGAACCTGCAAACAGCTCCTCCCAGCCGGGGAACAGGGTACAGGGAGATTAGGTGAGAGAGAAGAGCAGGTGTCAGCAGACTATGGCCCTCAGGTCAGTTCTAGCCTGTGCTGCGGCCTGTGTCTGTGGGTAAAGCTTTATTGGAACTCAGCCATGCTCGTTCATTTACATACCACCTCTGGCTGCTTCTGCAAGACAACCGCAGAGTCGAGTATTTGTGACCGAAGCAAAAGGTGACCAGCAAAACCTAAAATATTTACTGTCTGGGCCTTTATAGGAAAAGTGTGCTGAGCTCTGGCTAAGCCGAGTAGGGCTTGTCTCTGGTGCTGGGCTGAGACAGTGGGGAAGTGGCTCTGTGATCGGGCATGATTTTGGAGGGTGTGGCAGAAGGCTTGGAGTCGAGTCTGGAGTCATAGTCCAGGTGAAGGGCGACAGGGGCCTGCCCGACAGCACGGGCCATGCGGGGACTTGTGGACTCGCTGGGCCAAGGGGCGGGGAGGGCGATTCCCGGGTGCCTGACGTTGGGGAGCCGGCGGAATGTGTCACTGCGGTGAGTCAGGGACCACGGGAGAAGCTGGTGTCGGGCAGGGGAAGTAATGAGTTCAGCTGTGGGCTTGGCTGCCTTGAGGTGTCTGTGGGACATCCGGGTGGGGACTGCTTTCCAGTGGGCAGCTGGATTGCAGGGTCGGGAGCCGCCCGGCGCCCCTCCAGGCTAAGGGTTAGCCTCTAGGAGCCGTCAGCACAGAGATGGTCATTTCGTGGATGGAGCAGATGGAGGAGCCCATCCAGGGAGACAGTGCAGCGTGAGAACAGAAGCAGGAGCCAACGAAGAGTCAGCAGAGGAAAGTGGTTTTTTTAAATTGTGGCAACATACTGTGACGGGCAATTTGCCATTTCACCCAGTTAGGTGTGCAATTCGGTGGTATTGAGTGCATTCCGATGGCGTGCGGCCATCCCCACTCGTTCCAAAACTTCTTTGTCACCCCAAATAGAAGCTCTGGTCCCAGTAGCAGAAACCCCCAGCTCCCTCTCCCACCCTCCCAGGCCCCTAGTAATCTTTGATCTACTTTCTGTCCCTCTGAATTTACCTCTTCTAGATGTTTCGCCGAATCATATAGAACTTGTGTCCTTTTGTGTCTGGCTTTTCTCGCTGCGCACAACGCCCGCCAGGTTTATCCACATTGCAGTGTGTGCTAGAGTGGTGTTCCTCTTTATGGATGAGTGATATTCCAGGGTGTGGATGGGCCACACCGTGTCCACCCACTCATCCGTCAGCAGACACTGTGACATTTGGCTACTGTGACAAATGCCGGACAGAGGAGATTTTGAAGGGATTCTGAGGCGGAACGGGGAGCAAGGCAAGGACCGCGCGCCCCAGGGAGAGCAAGGCTCATGGAGACCAGGAGGATTAGACAAGGACAGCCCATGGAAAGAAAGGAAAAGGGCCAGTCCCCAGCAACAGACAGAAGGCCCGGCTCACGAGCGCCTGTCTCCCGCACACACTGTTGAAATCGTACTAGTGATAGAGAGTCCACTCCTAAAATTGCGGTCACACCTAATTATGCTTACATTTTTACAGTGCAAAGTGTTTATCTTTTAGAAACGGGGCCATGTTTCCAGGATACGTTTCTGTCCAAATGGTGGTCCGTGGGGTAAGGCAGCAGCCCCCAGCATTACCAGCCCCCAGATGGGTGCTCCTGCTCTACCCCAGCCGGTGAGAACTCAAGGAGAGGGCCAGGCTGTGCTGCGCCCCCATCCTCAGAACACACACAGATGTAGCCTGCTTTGAGGAAAAAATAGATTTGGAACCCCAGACTCATGGAAAATAGCGTCAAGTATGTGCTTCTGATTTTTAAAAGAATTTTTCATTTTCTAGATGAATTCACTTTCGTGGGGACTTCTGTATGTGAGTTGATCTCTGGTGGTCTCAGTTCATTCAGCAAATATGTGCAGGCCCCCAAATAGCAAGCATCTGAGGAGCTCGTGCTCGGTTGAGTACTTAAGTGTGTTAACGTAGCCTCCCAGGCGAAGTTAGGACGGTTGAAGATGCTACAGAAATTTGAAATGGTCAGCGGCCATTGGGAGCTGAGCTGTGGTTGAAGCATGAAGGGGAGACCTTTCAGGAGCTTCTCCGTTGTGTGAATCATGGCCTGGTTGTACTGGTAGCTCTTAAAATGCCCCACAGGAGTACATAGGAAGTATTTCTGGAAGCCCCGGGTGACTTGGTTCTTGCCGGTCTTTTTTTTTTTTTTTTTTTAAGATTTTATTTATTTATTTGACAGAGACACAGCGAGAGAGGGAATACAAGCAGGGGGAGTGGGAGAGGGAGAAGCAGGCTTCCCGCGGAGCAGGGAGCCCGATGCAGGGCTCGATCCCAGGACCCTGGGACCATGACCTGAGCCGAAGGCAGACGCTTAACAACTGAGCCACCCAGGCACCCCGGTTCTTGCGGGTCTTACTTCACACCTGGGCTTGCATCTGTCAGCCTGACGGTGCCCTTCGGGGACACTGGGGGGTGGGGAGGGGGGAAAGCAAAGGTTCCTTAATTGGCGGTGATTTAACGTAACAGACTGCAGGATGGGGCATTAGAAGCGCGGCAGGGCAGCGACATGGCGCCCCCCACCTCCCCCAGTGGGGGCAGGCGCCCACCTTCCTCCCGCCTGGGTGGTCTGCACAAGCCTGGCGTCTGTCCTCCTTCTAGCTGCAGGGGTGACCGGAGTCCTCGTCCCTCCCCTTGCCGCGGGCAGCACCCCCCTCCCCCCCCAGCTCTGGAAGCAGTATTGCTCCAGCGCCAAGGAGCAAGGCGCGCGCTCCGCTGTCACTCCTGTCCGTGCACACAGCCGGGCTCCCTGGCCTCCGATTCTCCCAGCCTGGTCTCTCCTCCCACCTGCCTTCCCGGCCGCGTGGGAAGGTCGCATGGGCACGTTCTGCTCCCAAAGGCCAAACCCCCTGGCCTTTGCTGTAACCACGTGGTGCTCAGGTCTGCATTCAAGGCCGTTTCCGGCCTCAGCTCCTTTTTGTCGCCTCGTCTTTCAGTCCTCAGAATGGACTCGCCACGGCTTAACACGGGCCTCACGCTTCTGTCTGCCCTCTCTCTGAACTGTCATTTCTACTCATGAAAATCTTTTCTCTCAGGACCCTTCTCCGGGGCTCTCTTACCAGGGAAGCCCAAGACCTGGCGTAGTGAGCCGAGGGGGCAAATGTTAGGACTAGGGCTGGGTTTCTCCAATCTCACCACTGTTGCCTTTGCGCATTGCAGGATGCTGAGCCTCCACTGGCCTCCGGCTGCCGGTGGCGCCCACCCTTCCCCCCAGGTCATGACAACAGCTGTGTCTCCAGGCATGTCCTCGAATGTCCCCTCCGGGGGCAGAGTTATCCCCTAGTTCAGGACCATGGGATTCATCGGCCAGAAGGGGCATGACTGCTGAATTGCCACAGCCCAAGTCTCCTTGGACACGTAGTAGTGATTTATGGAATGTTCTCGGCCGTAAGCTCCTGGAGGACAGGGGCAGTGGTGCCTGCCACACTTCCCATGGGGCTTCACGTTCAGTGCGTGAGTGACTCAGACGCCAGAGACCAGAGCGTTCTTCTGAGAG
The DNA here is from genome assembly GCF_964656455.1 of Halichoerus grypus. Classification (NCBI taxonomy): domain Eukaryota; kingdom Metazoa; phylum Chordata; class Mammalia; order Carnivora; family Phocidae; genus Halichoerus; species Halichoerus grypus. Next base: position 212,131,737 of record NC_135712.1, read on the forward strand.
TGAGGCCTACATCAAGTAATGGCAGCCTTCGGTGTTAACCAAAAGCAAACATCATGAAACCCTTGCCTGAGATCCAATAGCCTTAAAAATGCCATGTTTTTGATTCAGTTGAGATTAACATTCCAGTCCTTTCAACACGTAGCTTTCCTTTACCAAATCCCCAAAGAAATCTTTTTTTTTTTTTTTTTAATTTGACAGAGAGAGAGACAGCGAGAGAGGGAACACAAGCAGGGGGAGTGGGAGAGGGAGAAGCAGGCTTCCCGCTGAGCAGGGAGCCCGATGTGGGGCTTGATCCCAGGACCCTGGGGTCATGACCTGAGCTGAAGGCAGACGCTTAACGACTGAGCCACCCAGGCGCCCGTCCCCACAGAAATCTTAATCGAAGGCCCCTACCATTCATTGACTCCCCTCTTTGCTCAGCTAAAATTGCAAGTCATATCTTTTCCAGAAAGTGCAGGGGTCTTAGGAGGACATGGAGCCCTAGAACCCAACCACAGCTGGGTCCGCTTGCCAGGAGCCATGTACACAGTGGAGAATATTAAATGTCTCATTCTGCGTCTAAGCCGATCACAGCATCTTGATTCATACTTGTTTTGCTTTGGAACTTTTCAAAGATTTCACTTGGTTAAAAAGTTGATGTGAAACAAATCTGGTCATTATGCCCATCAGAATTGTTTCATCCACAAAAGGTGGCACTCACAATTTGTGCAGGTTTGAAAGCCTGCCCTGCTCTGCTAGAGGAAGTACTGACTGAGGATCAGTAGGGTCGCATAAAGTTGACTCACTTTGTAGGTAAATATGTCTGACCCTGGCTCGCTTCTTGAAAGATCCATTTCACCAGCGCTGTTCCCCAGCTCAGGAGCTGTTCCCATCAGGAGGTGCTGGTTCAAGGTCATGGCCCCCGGTGGCTGTGGCCGCAGTGGTGGACATGTGTGGGGTGAGTGTGACCGAAGGCACTCCCTTTCCTGTGGCCCCCTTTCCCTTTTCTCTTTGAAAGTGTGAACATGAGCCAAGTACCCACCACACTGCCCAGGCTGGGGAGAGCCCCCGCTTCTAAATTTCTGCCGCGGAGCTCCAGATTCTAGTTAGATCGTCACCTTTCTTGCTGGGAAGAGAAGTAACTGTTAACGCTGGTCAAAATAGAAACCAGTTACCAGACTGGGATGCACTTCATGGAGAGCAAGGTCCCCTTGTTGTTTGCCGGTAGAGACCCCCAGATAACTGTACGTTCACTTGTCCTGTTCCAAAGCTCTTAGCTAAAATGACACATGCCATCCTTTAGCGTGCCTTTCACCCTCTCAGAGCCGTGTGAGACCTTCCAGTGCTGTAGGGGTTCTTGTCCGAGGGCGTTGGAGACCTTTGGATGCGGGAACGTATTTTCAAGCGGCCATGGTTCGTGTGCCTCCGTGGATCCTGAGAGTTTCGAGCGGAGAGACTGTCTTCTGCAGCGGGGGTGGGGGGCCGGGCAGCCTAGCACTTCTGACAAATGCCTGTGCTTCAGCCCCAGGAAGGAGGGCTTTTCGAGAAAGGCAGAGGGTGGTGGTTGGGGCAGGGAAGAGAGAGCAGCCCTCCGGAGCGAGCAGCCAGACTTCAGAAGTCGTAACCGTTAGATCCCAAGGTTATGTTTTAAAAAATAAAGGGTTGGCACGGCCTCACGCCCTGAGCACCTACCATATGCTTGGCGTTTTACACACATTCCTTCTAACCCTGGCACGGCCCCAGCAGGGTCAGTCGGATCAGCAGGCCCAGACAAGGGGAGAAATGCCTCCTGTGCTCCCCGGTCCCTTGGGCGGGTAGCAGAGGAATCCTTCCTCCTGCTAAACCCAGCTCCACTTGCTTTTCGGCCGCAGTGTGAGCTCAGTTGAGCTCAGTCAAGACTCCTCTTCTTTGTAGCTTTAGAGAGGCCTGGGCCCAGGGCCGGCGAGGACAGCAAGGCTGCGAGTGAAGGAGAAATGATTATCCTGGTACCGTCACCTCAGGGGTCAGCTCTGAAGGCTGGGGTCCCCCTGCCTTCTCCCCCTCTCCCGCACCCCACTAACCACTGCCCGCGTGTCTCCTTTAGCTCGCGTCTTTCCCATTCCTGCTCATGCTGTTCTAGTTCAGATCCTCTAGTGGAGCTTCCGACTGCTGCCCTCGTCCGGGCTGTGGCGCAGACCCACTGTTCTGCCTTCTTCCCAACCTTTCATGCTCCCACTGCCCTCAGCAGTGGCCTTAAGCTGCTGCTGCTGGTGGTGGTGGTGATGGGGGGGTGACGCATGACGTCTTTGTGCGACACCGTGGAACATCAGTGCATTAAATTAAATGACATACACTTGCAATGTTTTTATAAATAAAACATGATTAAATTATAAAATAGGATAGTGGTGCACAGGAGCTACCAACGACATACGTCCTTTAAAACTTCTGTTGTCAAGTCTGGCACAACAGGCTGACCCAGTGTCTCCCAGTAATGTGCTAGTTGTAGAGAGTTTGTTGTGTTGTTTACTGCGGGTCACTAGCAGATAAGAGGAAACCTGTAGCAAGGGCTTAAGAAATATTTGGAAGGCAAACTGTCTTTAATTGGAGAAATATATCCATTACGTAGTTTTCTGCAAATCAGCAAAAGTGCCATTACTTTATTTGAGCAGAGGAAGCCCACAGAATCTTTTAGGATTCCAAGAAAAGTGGGGCGGAGGAGGGGTTCGGCAAACATTCTCTATAAAGGACCAGATAGTAAATATTTTAGGCTTTGTGGGCCAACCGGGTCTCTATTTACAGCTACTCACTCTGCTGACGACAACATGTAAATGAATGGGTGTGGTCACGTGCCAATAAAACTTTATTTATGGGCACTGAAATGTGAATTTCATACAGTTTTCACATGTCACAAAATATTTTGACTCTGATTTTTTTTTTTTTCATAGCCATTTACGCACATAAAGACCATTCTTAGCTTGTGGACCATGCAAAAGCAGGCTCTGGACTGGGCGGGACTTGGCCGGGGCGTGGGCCGTGGTTTGCTGACCTCTGCCCTGTGGGATGGAGTCCAGGAGCTCCACCATTCTCAGCCTTTCTCTGGGTGGCCCAGCCTGTTTCCCCAAGAGCCCCCAGCCTGTGCCCGCTGCTCCATCCTGCTCAGTGTCTTTGCCCTTCTCCCGCCCCTGCGGGGGCACACCCACCCTGCTGTGCCCAGCTCCTGTTCTTGAACTAGTCCCTTCTCCCTCCTCCGTTTGCCCCACCCCACCGCTGCCAGGGTAGGTCCGGCCCCTCCCGCTGTAGCCACAGTGAAAAGGTAAGAACAGGTGAAGTTAACTGGAATAACGTATTTTATTGAATCCAGTATATCCAACAAAATATTGTTATTTTAACATGGGATCTATGGGAACACATTTTTATCGAGACGTTTCGCAGTCTTGCGCGCCAAGTCTTTGAAATCCAGTGTCTGTGTTGCGCTCACAGCACATCTCAGTTTGGACGAGCTACATGTCAGGTGCACAGTGGCCACAGATGGCCCGAGGTGTCGAAACGAAGACCGGCACAACGCTCGGGTCATCACTGTTTTTTTAAAAGGTGACCGCTGTTTGAGCTACAAACCAGCACTCAGATCCTTCCGAGCTCCCTCAGTCTTAGGTCACTCCCAAGGCATGAGGAGCACAGGTCCACCTGACTCCAGAGTTTTCCATTTTGTGAAGTGGTTGTGGTTGGGCTTTGCACGCGGGTGTCCCCTCCAGGCCACTGAGCGGTTTGACCCCAGAATTCTGCGGTGACCCTTTCAGGACTTTGGGATCCTTCTGGCAGTCCCCAATAAGTCTGTTTCCTTCCTCTTTTACGTCAGGGAAATCTTTTCATTGTAAAGCCTCCAAAGAGTACCCAAAAATATAAAGGAAAAAAAGAGTCCCTGGCTTCCTTCTCCTCTCTTCCTCTGCCCCTCCCACCACTAACACAGTTAGGTGTGGATTCTTTCAGATATTTTGTATGCATATAAAACGTACACACTGACGCTTTATTATTTTTTAATTGAGATGTAATTCATATGCCATAAAACTCCCTCTTTTATAGTGTATAGTTTAGTGGTTTTTAGTATATTCACGAGGTTAGACAATCAGTACCACTCTCTAGTTCCAAAACATTCCATCACCCCAAAACAAAACGCTTTCCCCATCAGCAGTCCTCCCCCATTCCCTCCCCAGCCCCCCCCCCACCCACGAGCCCCCTTTCCATCCATGGATGAGCCTATTCTGGACGTTTCGCACACGTGGAATCACATACCATGTGGCCTTCTGTGTCTGGTTCCCGCCCTGAGCGTCGTGGGCTCAGGGTCCCTCCACGGGGCTGCGAGTGTCGGCACCTCGCTCCTTTTATGGCTGATATTTTTTCTTTTTATAAAAAAAAGGATCACATTATGCCCACTTTTCTGCACCTTCTCTCTCATCTAATACTTAGTCTATATCTTTCCTTATCACTCTCTATGTGTCGGCTTCATTCCTTCTGTAACTGCGTGAGATCCCACTGTACCGCTCTGCCCCGAGGTGCTTATTTAGTGCCTTATGGAGGGGCATCGGCTTTATCCTTTTTCACTTTACCAGCAATGCTGCAGTAAACATCCTTGTCCAATGTATTTGTGCACATGTGTGGGATGTTTGTAAATTCCCGGAAGGCGACTTGCTGGGTGGAAGGGACTTCCTTCCCTTTGCATTAGATCTCTTTCACTCACGTTCATGCGCCACCCCTGCAGGGACGGTTACTTTGCACTGTGTCCTTGCCTCGCGACACGGTCCCCAGCATGTCCCCTGCACCACCTCCTCCCGCTGCCACCCACGCCGTGGGCGCCTCGACAAGATGCCTGTCCCTTCCCCGCAACTCCCCGTCCCATCCGGAGAATAGCGGGTCACAGAACTTGTGGCAATCCGGTGGAGACGTGTGCCCCCCCACCCCCGGCATATGCACAGTGAACACACCCATCGTATTCTGTCTGCCATTTGGGAGGTCCTCAGACCCCTTGTCGCCTCTCTCTGGACCAGCCCCTACTTCCGAAACTTGCTGTGCATCAGTTCAGCTCTGCCCAGTTCCCAGCCCACAGGTGGCTGACTCAGCCCCAGCCTGGCACCATGAGCTGCACATGCCCGCGTGTGCCTCTGCGGGAGGCCCAGCCGCCCGGCCGGTTTGTGCCCACACAAGTTCACGCTTGTTGCCCTGGCTCTGAGCTGACTCTCCCGCAGCAACAGCACTTCCCGGCGCCTTTGAGTTCCCCGCTGACCCACGGTTCCAACTCCTTGCCACCTTGATACTCCAGCAAAGCGCTCATTCTGCTGCCCTCCCAGCAGACCTGTCCCCGAGGTCCAGCGCCGCCCCCCCGGCCCCCCTCCATCCATGACCTGCACATCGGGTCCTGCCCTCCGCATGCCAGCCGGGATCGAGCCCTGCTGCGGTGCTGCTCTTCCAGCTCGAGTGGGAAGCTGGCTCCGGCAGCCTCCGGAGCCTGTGCTCACACCTCGTGCTTTTTGCTGTAGCGCGGACACTTCCTCCCTGAGGCCGTGCAGCTTGAAACCAGAAATCCAACGCCCTAATCACGGAGGTTATCCATCCTTCATCTGAGCTCTCCTCCCACTTGAAAGGCGATGGGTCATATTTTTCTTTTTACCTACCTTCCTGCCTGCCTGCCTGCCTGCCTTATATATTTTTTAAGTATGCTCCACACCCAGTGTGGAGCCCAATGCAGGGCTTGAACTCACAACCCTGAGATCAAGACCTGAGCTGAGACCAAGAGTCAGACACTTAACCGACTGAGCCACCCAGGCGCCCCATCTTTTTAACATCCTTTAAGATTCTGAGACACTAACCTAATCTGATTTCTCTTCCTTCATGCTTTATGAGTGTAGAATGTTCTAGAAACTACCCGCCCTTTCTCCAGTGGTAGTGTTCACATAGGGCCTGGCCAGAAAGTCTGTAATTCTCTCCACTCCCAAAACTGGGCCCTATTCTCACTTCGAGTCCTGGTGGCGAAGCGCCTGCCTCCAGCTGCCCGTTTCTCCCTTGTGCCCCTCCGCTGGGTCTGTGTATGCCACCTGTCTAACCAAATGTTTTGGCATTTCCAAAACAGACTTCCTTACACCTTTGGCTCCCTGTCACTGGAGGTTTCCAGACAGAAAGTCTCTTAGGGATTGTGTGCAAGAGGTGTTTTGCTTGTTAACAAAGTTTGTTTCTGAAAATTTTAAGAAGGATTTTGACCTGGGGCACCTGGCGGGCTCATTCTTGATCTTGGGGTGGTGAGTTCGAGCCCCACGTTGGGTGTAGAGATTACTTAAAAATAAAATCTTTAATTAAAAAAAGGGATTTTGAACTTATAAGTTCTCAGGCCTAATTTTCTTGTTGTTTTGAGTTGTATCACATTTCACTTCTTCTAAAGTAAAGAATATAGGGACAGTTTTAGTTTATATATCTTCTGTTTTTCTGCTTGTCTGGCATTTGCCAACACATTTGCTGTGTCACCTTTCTTTAAAATTCACGTAACATAAAATCAACCTTTCTTGGGGGGCACCTGGGTGGCTTAGTCGGTTAAGCGCCTGACTCTTGATTTCAGTTCAGGTCATGATCTAGGGGTGGTGAAATCAAGCCCCTCATTCAGGCTCTGCACACAGCGGGGAGTCTGCTTCAGAGTCTCTCTCTCCCTCTCCCTCCACCCCTCCCCCCAGCTTTGCGCTCTCTTTCTCTAAAATAAATAAATAAATCTTTTTAAAAATTTGACCTTTTGAGAGGACAATTCAGTGGTTTTTAAGATATCTGAAATGTTACACAGCCATCCTCACACCACCCTCTAACTCTAGAACATTTCCATGACCCCCCAAAAAAACCTATTCCATTAGGCAGTCACCCCCCCCCCAGATCCTGGCCCCCATGGACCCCCTTCCTATCCATGGATGAGCCTGTTTTGGATGTGTCGTCACACACATGGACTCACCCCGTGTGGCCTTCTCTGGCTGGTTCCCTCCCTAAGCATCATGGGCTCAGGGTCCATCCCTGGGGCAGCGCGTGTGGGCGCCTCGCTCCTACTCAGGGCTGAATAGTATTCCAGTGTATGGATTGGCCACAGTCATCCATTGATTGCTTCTACTTTCTGGCTGTTACAAGTGATGCTGTTGTGAACATGTGTGGACAAGCTTTTGTGTGAACATACGTTTTCGTTTCTCTTGGGTGGATACTCAGGAGTGGAGGTGCTGGGTCATATGGTCACTCGTACTCAACTTCTTGAGGAACTGCCAAGTGTTTTCCGTGGTGCTGCACCATTTCCATTCCCACCAGCCATGTAGGCGGGTTCCAGTTCCTCCTCACCAACACACGTCACTTTCCCTTGTTTTTATTATAGCCAACCTAGTAGGTGTGCGGTGGTACTTGTGGTTTTTTACTTTCATTTTCCAAATGCCTAATGGTGTTGAGCATCTTTTCATGTGCTCAGTGGCCATTTGTATATCTTCTTTGGAGAAATGTCTCTTCAAAGGTGTCATCGCTCACAATTTTCTGGCATCCACACATTTCTCTTCCTCTGTGAAATGCCCAAAGACCCTGAATCCTGAAGGTGCAGGGCACATGTCAGAACTACAGCAGACAGCAGAGGGGAGGTGGGTCAGAATCGATAGGATGTGAGGGCTGTCCTCTCGCACACTCAAGACATGGCTCCAGCTCTCACCTGTGGACGTGCCCTTTTCAGAGACTTCCCACGCTCCTGCATCCTCATGCTTTAGGAGGGAGACATGACAAGGATGTCAGCTGTTACCCTCCGAGTGTCCCTGACCATTTGGGCACTGAGATTTCTAGAATGTTATTTGTAAATTAAATGTGCTGTTTGATACCTGTGTGTTTATCCAGAATTATTTTAGGCTCTCTTTTGGAGACATGAGTCGAAACATTTGAGTCTGGGACAGGTTCAAAAAACCAGCTCATGGGCTAAATCCAACCCACCACCTGATTTTGGATGGCCAAGAGCTAATAATGACTTTTTATGTTTAAATGGTTGCAAAAAATAAACCTCCAGAAGAATAATATATTTTGGAACACATGACGTTATGTGAAATTTACTTTTCAGTATCCATAAATGGAGTTCTATGGGCAGATGGCCATGCTCATTAGGGTTCATATTGTTGGTGGCGGCCTTTACCCTACAATGGAGGCGTTGAGTAAGTCTCAACAGAGACCATCTGACCTGCAAAGCCTAAAATATTTGCTATTGGGCCCTTTATAGAAAAAGTTTACCAAGAGCTGGTCTAACAAACGGTCTGGTTATATTTGACTAGAACTAGTACTAGTATAACATCATGCGTATGTAAAGACGATGGTGATTTGGAGATTCACGAACACCTTAGACTCTTCAGTAGTGATTAACATTATTATTTTTTTTTTTTTCTTGCTTCCTCTAATGGCAAGAGGAATGATATTTACTTTATTATCTTCTCCTGTTTGCTGTAATTAAGAAGAGTCTTCGTCTGGCCACATCCATCTTGCAGGCTGCGTCCCCTTTGCCTTTTTATGTCTCTGAGGCTGTGCCTTTTTTTTTTTTAATTCCACAGCAGCCTGGCCTTTTTCTCCATGGCATTCCTCCTTGTCTTGCAGGCCCCGGAGAGCCTGGGTCAGGTTTAGACCAACGCACCAGAGTGGGAAGGTGCTCAGCAGTTGGGAGGCATCAGTTTCCCTTCTGGTCTTTGGGCTCTCCAACACTCGGATGCTCTCTTTCGGCAGGTCGCACCACCTCAGGGGGGATTTGGTGTGCAATCATGGCACCCAGGAGTGATGTCTGAAATGAGTTACTGCTGCAGGTGCAAGGAGGTGGGCTCCCGTATGGGAGAAACTGATGTCTAAGCAGTTGTCTTTGTATTGGAACGCACTGTAACAGTGACTCATAAGAATAAAAATGTGTGATGGCTCATCAGTAAGGAGGAAAATCAGTGTTTAGAGATCAAAAAAAGCTAATTATTTCCGCATTTCAGCCATTTCAGATTGAGCTAAAATCCCACCTAAAATGGATTCTGCATGATCTCGAAATCTTCTGTTGTAGCCGAGTTTTTAAGAATTGAGACATTCTAGAAATCACTGCGAGAGCCAGGACTAGTGTCAGGCTTCTCTGGGATAAGAGTAAGGGGGGCCCTCGCCTTATTCTTGCCGCGGGGCTGGTCAGTGTTGGCTAGCAAAGACAGTAAATTAGGTCCATTTCCTTAGTTCAGCTGGGGTAGACACTGTCCAAAACTGGGACTTCTTCCTTCTCCTCTCTGTTCCCCGGTGGCAGATGTTTCTCTCTCAGGTCCCAAATCTGTGGCACTCCTGGGCTTGGTGGCCTGTGGGTTAATTATTGCCAAGGTGGTCATTGACGCTATAGCTACTTATCAGCACAACCCATTCCTGGACTGTTTGAGTTCCTAAATGTGGGGTGGTGGGAAAGAAGACTAGCTGCCTTCAGACTGCGGCTTCCCGCTAGAGACCAGGCGTGTGACTCACTCGGCTCCTGTGGCGGTCACCTGGCTCCATGTTTCTGCCGTACGTGATTGGGACCCAGGGCCACCATCACGCCCCTCCTCCAGGAAGAGAATTGTGTCACTTTCTTCTAAAGACCACCGTCCTGCCTGGATTATACAACGAGGCTCATCTAAACTGGAGTCCTCAAGTTTATAAACTTAAGTTAAAAAAAAGACAAATCCACGTATCATGACAGCCCAGTCTTTCCTCAGTCTGGACCTCTTTCGGAGTCTGCTGAAAGTTGGAGATTTCTCCCCAGGAGAACAGGTGTAAACACATGTGCCAGCACTTCAATTTCATATTCAAGTTCAAGTTCATGGACTCTCCGAAGTGTGACCCTTGTGAATCCACAGACGGAATTATAAGATCCTGCTGTAGCTCTTTGAACGGGCACACTGCAGAGTTTAAGCCACTTCCAAAAGGGAAAAAATAAATAGGGATTCATGAAACTTAAAAACTTTTGTGCATCAGAGGGCACTATTAGAGTGAAAAGGCAACCCACAGAATGGGAAAAAATATTTGCAAATTGTATATCTGATAAGGGGTTAATATTCAGAATATATAAAGAACTCCTACAATTTCACAACAACAAAGAAACAAACAACCCAATTAAAAAGTGGGCAAAGGACTTGAGTAGACATCTCTCCAAAGAAGGCATAGAAATGGCCAACAATCACATGAAAGGATGTTCAACATCACTCGTCATTAGGGAAACACAAATCAAAACCACAAGGAGACCACTTTGTACCCTTAGGACGGCTATCATTTTAAAAACCCCAAACAAACAGAAAATTACAAGCGTTGGCAAAGATTTCGAGAAATCGAAACCCTTGTGAGCTGCTAGCAGGAACGTCAACTATGCAACTGCTGTGGAAAACAGTAAGGCGGCTCCTCAAAAAAATTAAACATAGAATTACCATGTAACCCAGCAATTCCACTTCTGGGTGTATACCCAAAGAATTGAAAACAGAGACTTGAACAGATATTTGTACACCCACATTCAGAGCAGCAGGCTTCCCGATTAGCCAAGAGGTGGAAACCTCCCAGGCATCCATCCACAGGTGAATGGACAAACACAGTGTGGTTGGGTGGATACTATTCAGCGTAAAAAGGAAGGAAATCCAACACCTGCTACAATGTGGATGAACTTTGAGGACATTATGCTCAGTGAATTAAGCCAGTCACAAAAGGACCAAACACTGTATGATTCTCCCTCTGTGGGGGCCCTAGAGAAGCCAGATTCATAGAGACAGAAAGTAGATGGTGGGAGTCAGGGGGATGGGGGGGCTACTGTTTAATGGGGACAGAGTCTCAGTTTTTGCAAGGTGATGGTGGGGATGTTTGCACAACACCGTGAATGTGCCTAGTGCCACTGAACTGCACACTTACAAAATGGTTCAAAGGATGAATTTTGTTCTATATTTTACCACAATTAAAAAGAATAATAGTAGACACTCCAGTTGTATTTTCCGGGATTATGTTAAAGGAGGCACATTCTTCCATAGTTCATATTTCGGGAGTCCCACCTCACCTGCTGAATCCTAGGATCATAGCTTTAGTAAAGACCCTACGAATTTATCTTGTGCTTGTATACTCATTGGACGATGCATACATAGTTAACTCCTTTGACTCGCACACCCTCACTTGGGAGAATTACACTTCTGAGTCAGTGGTCCTTACTAGAAAGGAAAGCACGAGGACCGATTCTGCAGCACGTTCAGATGGGTTCTGCCCCAAATACGGATGTCTGGTGTTCTGGGTCTGGGTGCTGATGTGTTTGGGGCACCTGGTGGGTGAGAAGAGAATGATAAGTAACCTAAGCAGGAACTTCAGAAGGGAGAAAATAGGGCTCATTTGTTCAGAGTCATCTGAGTGCCAACTGGATAGCAGGTATTTTTCTAAGAATAGGAGGATGAACAGACATGCTTCATAAACCGGCCTTCCAAACAGAGGTCAGCACACTATGCCCCCGGGGCCACATGGGACACACTACCTTTTTTTTTTTTCTAAGTCCTGCAAGCTGAGAATATCACCTGCATTTTCAAATGGTTGAAGAAAAATCAAAAGAATATTTCATGACACGTGACAATTACATGAAAATCAAATTTCAATGTCCATAAATAAAGTTTTATCGGACCAGACCGAGGGCCAGGACTAGGGTGAGGCAAGTGAGACACTCACCTTGGGCACAAAATTTCAGGCACCCCAAAAACTCAGTCATCAAGATAGGTAATATTTTAATGGGGTATTTAAAAAATCAAAACAGGGCGCCTGGGTGGCTCAGTTGGTTAAGCGACTGCCTTCGGCTCAGGTCATGATCCTGGAGTCCCGGGATCGAGTCCCACATCGGGTTCCCTGCTCAGCAGGGAGTCTGCTTCTCCCTCTGACCCTCCTCCCTCTCATGCTCTCTGTCTCTCATTCTCTCTCTTGCAAATAAATAAAATCTTTAAAAAAAAAAAAATAAATAAATAAAATAAAATAAAATAAAAAATCAAAACAAATGCCACACACACACAAAAATCCCTGATGAGCAAGATATCAACATTTTAAAAACAGGATCAGGATTGCTGATTTCCTTTGCCCCCGGCTCCGGTAAGGCTCTGAATGCAACCATGCTCATTCCTTTCGTAAGGGCACTGGCAGCTTTCTAGAAACCGTGAGGGTTGAGTAGTTTTGACAGAGACCTTATGGCCTGCGAAGCCAAAAACGTTCTCTGGCCCTTTAAAGAAAAAGTTGGTCAACGGTGATTAAAATCAGTGTACTGTATTAATCCCTACCAGTGCGTAACTATAACCAAACTATAAACGCAACGCCTTTCCATGTCCTCCGTCTATTTTTATGTGCCTTTTTAAAAAATGAGTGTACACTTGTAAATTATTTAATTTTTGGATAATGGCATCCATAAGTCAATAGGGACAATTAACACTGAATTAATAAGCAAGCTGATGCTTGTGGGCTGTGATGATTGACTAAGTGTATAATTACCTGCGTTAAAATTGTAGAGGCCATCATTTCCTTTCGTGGTGACTAAATACTTAATTAGTTAACCCTTCGTTTACTGGGCTTATAATGTTACTTGGCTTCTTTATAAAATGATGTATTTCCTGTCCAGCTTCCATATATAGGTCTTAATAAGCTCAATTAAGAACTTAAGCATTAATTATTATTAAAATCTTAAAATAGTAAATGCCATGGGAGCTTCCTCCCTGGTTTTCCCGCTTTCAGTCTTTCTCCTAGTAGTCTAAGAGGAGTGCTCTTTTAAGAACATAAACCAGAATGTATTGCTCTGGGGCTTCTCTCGGGAACTGGAATAAAATCCAGACTTTTGACTAGGCCCTCAGGGTCTCTGCTGCTGCCTCCAGCCCCCTGCCCTCCCCTGCCACAGGGCCTTTGCACCGACTATTCCCTGTGCTGGGAATGCTCTCTTCCATCTTCCCATGTCTGGCCAGGTCTCAGCTCAGTGCCATCCTTCACAACACCCTTACCTGGCCTGGCGAAAGCTTGGGAGCCCCTTTCCATCACCTCTCCCCACCAGCTCTGTCCCTCTGCTGTGTCCTTTTGTCCTGGCCCAGATCTCTCTGAAATAACCTTATATATCTGGTGATTGGCTTCCTGTCTGACTCCCCTGCATGAGGATGTCAGCACCCCAAGATCTCGCTTGTTCACAGAACCTGGAATAGTGCCTGGTACTCGATACATTCACTTTGTTCCTTTTTGTGTATTTATAGTTTACATTTACATACAGTCATATTTACCTTTTGGGGTGTACTGCTCTGTAAGTTTTCACACACACATAGATATCTATGTAACCACCACCCACCACCAAGAGGGCACAGAGCAGTTCCAACACCCCAGTGAATTCTCTTGAGCTGTCCCTCCGCAGCTGGACCCTCATTCCACCTTGACCCCTAACCACCATGCTCTGCTCCCCATCCCGTCACTCAGCCTGATGCCTTTGAGATTCATCGTGCTGTTGCATGATCGGTAGCTTGTTCTTTGTATCTCTGCATTGTAGTCCATTGTACGAATGCACCACTGTTGGTTTGTCCAGGAAATTTCCTCTTGGTGTTCAGTGTTGAATTCATGTTAAAGCCTCTGGTCATAAGAATGGCAGCATAGTGTATATAGATCAAGTGAGTTGAACAACAGTGGTATTCCCTATACACACTGCATTCACTAGGTCCAGTGTGCAAATTTATAAGAACTGATCTGCTTTCCAGTGCTTACAAATGTTACCACAATTTTTAAAATGATACATAAGTAATATAAGAGTCGTATTCCTAAAAAGGACCATCATCTACAGAAGTCAATTAAGAAATGAAAATTTCTTTCTTTTTTTTAAAATATTATATTATATTTTATTTATTTATTTATTTATTTATTTGAGAGAGAGAGAGCGTGAGCAGGGAGAGTGGCAGAGGGAGAGGGAGAAGCAGACTCCTCGCTGAGTGCAGAGCCCTGTGCGGGCTCGATGCTGGGCTCAATCCCACTTCCCTGAGATCATGACCTGAGCCAAAAACTCAAGAGTCAGACGCTTAACTGACTGAGCCACCCAGGCGCCCCAAAAGTTTCTCTTTCATCTTCCTGTCTCCTTCACCTCCCATGAGGAAAGCACTGTTAGTAATATGATTTGTGTCCTTCTAGACCTTTTTAATGAATTTACCTATTTTATAACATGTATAGCTGTATCTTTTTTACATAAATTTATTCTTAAAGTATTTGAGAGCCTGCTCTGTGCCAGGCATTACATATCTTGGAGACCTTCCTTAGAGAATGCACTTCATTCTTTCTGACAGCATGAGAGCCTCACAGCAAGGATTACCATAATTTATTTAACAATATCACTATTGATGAACATTGAAGTGGTTTGCAATTTTTTGTGACTTCAAGTGATACCACCAGGGATATGTTACCTGTATATCTTATTTTTACAGCTTTATTGAGATATATTTTACTTACCATAAAGTTGGCCCATTTAAAGTGTACAAGTCAGGGCGCCTGGGTGGCTCAGTCGGTTAAGCGTCTGCCTTCGGCTCGGGTCAGGATCTGGGAGTCCCAGGATCGAGTCCCACATCGGGCTCCCTGCTCAGTGCAGAGTCTGCTTCTCCCTCTGGCCCTCCCCCATCTTCATGCTCTCTCTCTCTCTCTCTCAAATAAATAAATAAAGTCTTAACAAAAAATAAAGTGTGTAAGTCGGTGGGTTTTAGCATATCTTCAGGGTTATGTAACCATCACAACCGCCTAACTCCAGAACATTTCCATCATTCCAAAAAGAAGCCCCATCCCCATTAGCAGTCACCCCACGGCCCCCCTGCCCCAGGCCCTGGTACCTGCTAACCCACTTTCTGTCTGTGGATTTTCCTGTTCTGGACATTTCACATGAATGCAATCATACGCTATATGGCCTTTTGTGTCTGGATCTCTCACTGAGCATCGTGTTTTCAAGGTCCACACACTATGGCGTGAGTCAGAGCTTCACTCCTTATGGCCGAATAATATTCTATTGTATGGCTAGACCACATTTTGTTTAACCAGCTGATGGACATTTGCGTTGTTTCTACTTTGGGGCTACCGTGCATGCTGCTGTTAGGAACATTGGCGTACGCCAACGTGCTTGGCCAGTCGCCCCTTTGGACATGTGTGTTTCTCCAAGATAAATCCTGAGGGAGAAATGAAACACGGCTTCCAGCTAGCTCCTCATCCTCTGACTACACAAGCTCAGACGTGACCTAGGCTTTGAGGGGTGCTCGGAGGCCAACCCTGCTTTGGGGCAGGAACCCTCCGCATCTCCTGCAGCCAGTCTGAGGTCTGCACGGCAGGACGGGATCCCTGAGAAGGGAAAGGGGGCAATGATAAAATGTAATTTTTATAACTGTAAGGCAACAATATGAAGTTGGAAGGAGAGCTGCTCCATTGGCTGGATGTTGGGACAGAAAGGAGTATGAAGTATTGGCCAAAATGACGAACCCCACAAATATGCCCTGGAATGAACGTAGCGCACAGCATGAGGCATTCCCTGAGGAGTTTATCATGCTTGTTTGTTTTTGAAATCACAAATAGCAAAGCGCATCACTGCTTTTAGAGTTTCAGACATTTAAATAGGCATAAATCGGCAGATGCTCTTGGTCATCTTAAAATGGAGCGAATTACAGCAACGGCGTTAACTGGCGTTGACTGACGTTTATCGAGCACTTACTGTGTGTGCGACTGGCAATGAAACTCCACGCTTTGTAGGCTTCATTTTCTTTAGCACAGTGACCCACAGAGGCAGGCCGACTTTATTTTCTCCATTTACCAATAAAGAAATGGAAGCTCTGAAAGCCTTAAGCCACTGGCTGCCTGTGGCCAGCTAGAAAGGGGGAGGGTGTGGGAGTGTGGAAGACACGCAGGCCCTGGATGGTTTCCCCTGTTGCGCACTCAAGGGGAGGAAGGTGCTGGTCCGGGAGGAGAGGAGGAGTGAGGGGAGCCGCGTCAGGGAGGGCACTGGCCCCTCGATGCTTCTCTCTCTCAGCAAGCACCCCTGCCCTAGGTGCATCCTGCCCTGCCCCTAGCTCCGCAGCTGCTCCCACCTGGGCCCAGCAGTCCCTGTTTTGGGGGGGCTGCCCCTCCTCCATCTTCTGTCTGCTGGAGTGTTGACCTTGACTGGGGCGCTGCGCAGAGCCCCCACGGCCTGGGGAGGTCTGTCTCAACGGCCACAGGAAGTCCTCGTGTGGTTGGCTACGGTCACGCACAAGTGAGGACAAAATGCACACTTGGTGCCTGCTAGAGAGAAGCGTCTGGCAGCCCTGCTGGTGTCCTGCATCCCCACAGATGCTCTCCTCATCAACTCGCGCTGAGCGAGGCTGGGTAGATGCCTCAGCTCCCCAGAGAGGGCCACTCAGCCCACACCACTGAGGCAGGCCATCCACATTTAACTGCATCTGAAGCATGAAATTTGCGTCGTGAGAGAGATTTGACTTTCCCAGGATGCCACTGCGTCTTCGTTCTTCCAGTCGGTAGTAAGCCTTTAGAGGGCTTTTTATTGGTTCAACCTGACTTTTTTCTTTATCCCAATAGTTTCAGATTTCATCTGGATGAAAATCTCTCAAATATGTATCTTTTAAAAACTCACGCTGAAGTAGTAGTGAATGCTTCTCAAAAGCAGCGACGGTCAGGATCACCCAGCAGCTGGGTGACCTTAACCCCTGAGACTTCTAGAAAGAAGCAAGGAGGACTGGAAGCAGTGTTGGACCTGGGAAGGCTTGAGAGGGGGCTGGGGGGGGCGGGCAGTAGTGGCCAGGGGAGGCTGCTCACTGTTCCTTGAGTTCCGTTTCCGAGGACTCCTCTCTGTGTCGCTCTTGCCACCGTCCACGCACAGCTAGAACATTTTATTCCCGTTTTTTCCAAAATTATCTTTTGCTCTGCTTCGGGAACTGACTTAATACAGAGCTGGGAATGGAGATCCAAAACCAACAGCTCACGAAGTCGGGCATTTGTGCGGGACAGTGTGAGTGGCTCCCTCGTCTCCTGCCCCCCAGTCCTCCCCAGCCTCGCACCAGCCGAGAGTGTCTCCTGAGGAAGACGAGGGCCCGTCGCAAATCTTTATGCAATAGAAAAGCCAGTTAAAATATTTTCAAGGTTTTATGGCACTTTTTTAAATTAAAAAAAAAAAAAAATTTTCCCCCCAACCTTGTCATTAGAATGTCTTTCTAAAATGGAATCAATTTTAGTGTATCTTCTTAGAATTAATTAGGTTTAAAAACCTAAAATATCTCCAAGATTTCTCTCTTTGGATTTAATTAGAATAATGAGTTTAACATTTTTTTTTAAGTTGTTTTGCTTTGGGGTTGATACTTCCACGGGGACAGAAATAGAATGTCCTTTTGTTCTCGTAGGATTGGATGGCAGAGACTAGATGAGGAGGGAGATGACAGGTTGGATAAACATTTCCAATTCTGCCTTTCGTTGCTTCATTTTCATTTCCTCAGTGATCCCTGCGTCCTGCTGATGGGATCTCGGACTAGATTCTCGGTCCCAGGCCCCTCGAGGAGCAGCTGTTCCCCAGAGACCTAGGGCCCCTACCAGCAACGGGCGGTGCCCCCAAGCAGGCGAGAACGCACCGTGTCGCTGGCCCAGTGCTGCGTGCGCTCGTGGCCCCAGCTGCAGGCCTCTGCTTTTGCAACTCCCACGGCAGGATTCTTGGCCGCGCTTGTTTATCTTACATTAAATTTTTGGGTAATCTTGCATAGTTCAAGCATGACTTAGCAAGAAATACACTTTTGCTTTTCAGTGTGACTCTAGGACTTTTTCTTATTTAAACTTGCATGTTTGTACGTCGACATGGCAGAAAAACTTGGTGTATTAGAACTAATCTCTAGTAATGGTGGGGCATGGAAAGATCAGACGTTTTGGTGGATTTGAAAAGAGGTGTATAGTCATCCTAAAGGAAACAATGAAAAGAGCCAATCGTGTGTGGGGCGCAACGTCAAGGGTGGGTTCTATAAGGCTGTTTGGGGAGTAGTCTCAGGGTGGGGGGGTGAGCATGGGGCTGGCCCAGTCCATTGTAACAATACCACAGACTGGCTGGCTTCTAAACCACAGAAATGTACTGTTCCCAGTTGGGAGATGAGGTGCCGGCATGATCAGTGAGGACCCTCTTCTGGGTCACAGACTTCTCGCTGTGGCCTCACGGGGCGGAAGGGCGGTGGGGGTCGAGGGGGCTCCCTGGGACCTCTGTTATAAGGGCACTAACCCCTCCTCCTAACACCTTGGGCTTTAGGTGTTCCCACGTATGAATTTTGGGGGAACACAAACTTTGAGACCCATGCATGGTCAGACGGGCTCATCCCCATGTCCAGCTCACCCATGTCAGCCTGGGCTCTGCTGGAGGCTCTGATGTGAGATCTGCAGACGCGAGTCATCTTGCACGATGTCCAGTTCCCACTCCAAGGCTTCCAGCCTTCCTCCTCGCTGAGGTTAGAGGCCTCCCAGCAGCCTTGCAGGGGCCGGCACTCTGGCTCTCCAGGGGAGGGCCCTGGAATCATCCCATGGGGATCCCTCGGCTGAGGGATGGGATTGGGGACTGAGAGCTCCTGAAGATGACTTGGGGGCACCACACCTCCCTGCATCTGGGTTGAGGCTCTGCCTTCTGTCCTGGGTTGATGGACCAATGTCCGTGTGCAAGTTCTGGCCAACCCCTCCTCTCTGCAAGATCTCTCCATGCCCCCTCTCTCGGGCGCCCAGTCCCTCCCACTGGGTCCTGTCCATCTCAATGCACACCTGCTCTTACTTCTTCCATTTCAGAAATCCTCTCAACTGTCTCAAGAGCTATGTGTGCCTGGGGTCTCCAGTTCCACAACTCTTGGTCACTCTTGAATCCATGTCAATCTCTGTAGGCTTTGCCTACAGGGCTCCCCTGGGACTGCTCTATCATGGCCACAGTGATCCACCCAGTGGTCGATTCTCAGCCCCCAATTCAATCAACGCTCATGACACCACTTGCTCGTACTTCTTTTTAGTCTCATTTGCTGGATTTCCTCGTCTTGAGGATCTCTAAATTGTGGGGAGCCAAAGAGCCCAGCCCTGGGCCTCTTCTTTGCTCTTCTTTGATGAGCTCAGCCAGGCTCATGGCCTTAACTAGGCCATCTATACACTGATGGCTCCAGCCCGTGTCACCTATACATTGCTGGCTCCAATCCACATCCTGAGACCCTACACATCTACACATCTATATAGTAATAGTCTAGCCTGGGTCATCTGTACACTGCTGGCTCCAGTCCACATCCTGACACTACACATCTACACATCTATATAGGAATAGTCTAGCCCGGGTCATCTGTACACTGCTGGCTCCAGTCCACATCCTGAGACACTACACATCTATATAGGAATACTCTAGCCCGGGTCATCTGTACACTGCTGGCTCCAGTCCACATCCTGAGACACTACACATCTATACATCTATATAGGAATAGTCTAGCCCGGGTCATCTGTACACTGCTGGCTCCAGTCCACATCCTGAGACACTACACATCTACACATCTATATAGTAATAGTCTAGCCCGGGTCATCTGTACACTGCTGGCTCCAGTCCACATCCTGAGACACTACACATCTACACATCTATATAGGAATACTCTAGCCCAGGTCATCTGTACACTGCTGGCTCCAGTCCACATCCTGAGACACTACACATCTACACATCTATATAGGAATACTCTAGCCCAGGTCATCTGTACACTGCTGGCTCCAGTCCACATACTGAGACACTACACATCTACACATCTATATAGGAATAGTTTAGCCTGGGTCATCTGTACACTGCTGGCTCCAGTCCACATCCTGAGACACTACACATCTACACATCTATATACTAATAGTCTAGCCCAGGTCATCTGTACACTGCTGGCTCCAGCCTTGACCCTCAGGCCCTCATGTATGTTTCTGCTGACTTTTTCAGCATCCCAACTTAGTGTCTTAGAGCCCTCTCACACCTCACACCTTTAAAACTCCACTTCTGAGTGCTCCCCAGGCCTGCTTCTCCTGCAAGTTTCCTGCTCTCATCCTTTCACTTGCCAAAAATCTTTGAGCCACTCTTGACTCCTTTCTCTCCCGCTCCACATCCAACCCATTAGTAACTCCTACTGACTCCACCCCCAGTATTTATCCAGATTCTGACTGCTCTGCACCCCTCCGCTGCTGTCATCCAGGCTTTGCCACGTCACCACCTCTCACCTGATCATCACGTTACCCTCTTAACTGCTCTATTTCCATCCTTTTCCTTCTTTGCCTCTTCTCAACCCAGCAGCCAGAGGGACCTGGTTAAAACCAAGTCAGTTCAGGTCATCCCCAGGCTGAAACCCTCTGATCCCTTCCACTTAACCCCAAGCAAAAGCTGAAGCCTGTATGATTGGGTGGGCCTTTTCCCCTCCTTCTTGTCTCCTGGCTCGCTCAGCTCGGGTCACCAGCCAGGCACGGTCCCACCTCAGGGACCAGATATCTGAATGGCTCGTCCCTCACTTTCCTTGTCTCCTTCATGAATCTTCTCAGGGAGGCATTCAGCAATCCTTTAAAAATTGCAACCCCACCTCACCCCAATACTCCCTGCCTCTGCTTTGTTTCCCCCCCGGCATCTGGCGCCATCTGACATACTGTAGATTTTCTTATTTTATTTACGGTTTCTATCACTCCCCACCCACCCCCACCACCTTCTAGAATATAAGCTGCATAAGGGAAGGGAATTTTGTCTGTTTTGATTACTGGGCAATGCCTGGCCCATGCTAGGCACTCAATATTTTTTACTGAGATCAATGAATAATGCACGTAGGACTGCCTTCCAAGTCAATCCTCTTTCCAGAAATGGCATTTGGGACCCTTACAGCTGTGTGTCAGAGCCTCCCTTCAGATAGGGTGTCCAGGCCGAATTGACAGTGTTCCCTAGGCGGTGGGAGCAGGGCTACTGGTGGTGTCATCTCCAGGCTGGAGATCACCATTACCACTTTGCCACACGTTAATAGCCCAAGAGTCTGGCTTCAAATCCTACATCTCACTGGAGCCCAGGTTCAGATTTTAACAGTGTGGAATCTGCCTCCTCTTATTCTCAAGGAGACACATCCATTCCAACCTGCTTATTCTAAGAGCATCTCCTAGATGCTGTCTTATGAAAACAAGGTTTCTTTATGTCAGTCGTGTCTGTCTCAAAGGCTGGGTTTTGTTACAAGGTATGCCTTAATCACGCACAAACCTGTTAGTGCCGGGTGCCTTTATAACCTGAAATGTGGACCCACTGTGGCTAGAGCCACGTGCTTCCCATTCTTCCAACATGTTTTAAGATCCTTGGCCATGCTCCCCTCCCCCAGATAAGACCATCTTTGAACTCTGCCCTCCCCTTGTAAGATGGAGTGCTTTCCTCTTCCCTTCCAAGTTCCAAAGCCCAAACTGCTCTGGACACAGCCAAGGCTGGGTTGGCTTTGAGGTTAGCTTGTTTTTTTTTTTTCTTCTGTGGGACAAGATTGGCCGACACTAGGGACCTCCCTGTCACCTCTTTCCGGGGCTGTATGTCCCTGTGCTTCCCAGGCCTGGCTTCCTCTTCCTCTTCCTCTTCCTCTTGCTGAGTGGGCAGGAAGAGCAGGCACAGGGATGCCAGATGCTCTGGGTTCCCCGCAAAGTCCCAGGAGGCATTTCTAATGTTGAGTCAACGATTTGGTTTACAACCTATTTATCTGCACATATGACATTCTCAAAAGTCTTTTAACCTAGGTATCTACTCCTCTGTTCTTACATCTTTTTCAAATAGCTCAATCCCCAGTTTGTTTTAGTTTGTATAATCCCTACCCAGAAAACCCGTGTGCAGCTATGAATATCCCACATTGTTTGCCCGATGATAAATAAATTCTTTCCTCTTGGAGAAAAAGGCACTTTCTCCTCCCGGCACCAGGAAGGACTGTAGAAGTCCCTGCTATGATGCTGACCGTGGGGAGAGTTGGTCCTTCTTGGGTTTTGTTATTTCAGAACAAATATGGTAAACTGTTTCCCCGTTGGTTACTATAGAGAAGAGATTATTTGCCTTTCTCTTAGGGCTTCTGAAAATAATAGATTACATATTTGGGAGGGTTTTTTTTTAGATCTGGTTAATGTGAGATAGAGGGGATTGCTCCGGGGATGACATTGTTTGGTTTGGGAAGTATTCTTGTTGTTGCCCAGCAACAGGCTCTTAGAGACGGGAGTGGACTGCGTTGTCCCTGGCAACCGTTGTTACTCAGCAAACAATGAGGGCCTGCAAAGAGCTCCAGGACTGCAGGCTCCAGGTTTTAATTGAACATCTGCATATATTTTTCTCTGATGAAATTATGTTTGAGTTTGCTTTGCCACGACAGGTAGACCTGGGTCCACCTGGGGTCTCCTTGGCAGAAAGCATGCTGTCATTTTGACATCTCATCCTGTATGAAGCAAGAGGAGCTGATGGAAGGGGAAAAAAAAAACAACTTTCAGCCGTTTGACTATGTCGTAGACTGCTCTCCGCTGGAGACTTATTCCAGTCTTAAGTGGAATTTCTTTTTTGATCGAATTCCTCTTGTTTGTAAAATCATTACCTGGCCAGCCTGCTCTCGAGTGCTTTCTCGCATGACGTTTTCCTTGCGGCCACTGGAGAATATCAGAAAAGCCGGGACTTGAACCCAGTGGGCCACACGTGAAAACAGCATCCACGCATGAGCTTGGCTGGCGACGGAGACCGGGCCCAGAGCCTTCTGGTTTTTTAATGTTCCTTGCTATTCCTGTTAAGAAGCTGGGAATGCAGGTGACCCTCAGGGGAAACGTGCATATTGCGCTTCTTGGGGAAGCAGGTGTGTCCCCACTACCACGAGTGGGACACCCTCACCCTGACGACGGGCACTTTGCAGCCACTGGGAGGATTCTGGCAAAACAGTGTCACTCCCCACCTCCTCCTCAGCGGGCCAGAGATAGCAATTGTTTACCAGGGCTGGTTGCTTGGGTAAACACTGCCCCTGAACTTCATTCAAAGCCAGTGACACATTTCTTTCCCCGCGCTCTCTGCACCGCCCTCCATGCCCCGCCCACCCGCCAGGGCTATAAATCGGGCAGTGTTACTCAGTGCAGGTTTTTGGCGGGGACTTGATCCTGCCTTGTTCGTCTCTCTCGAATGCAATCTGACTAAGGCAGCAGCACCCGTCCCCGTACCACCTGTATCAGAAAGCAGCGCCCGCGGTCACACAGCTCCGTGGTGAGATTCGCTTTAGTTGTACCGATTGGGTGTTGTTTTTTTTTTTTTTTCAGGGCAGTTCACTCTGTAGCCGAATGCCCCAAGAAAATGTCCGTGGCACTTTCGTGCCTGCATTCCAGCTAATGGCTCAGGACGGTGTTAAGTATCTGAACAAGCTTCCCAACTTTCTTTTGCAGCCAGAACGTATAATGAGATGTCATTTGTGTTCTAGAGCAAATAAAAGCAAGTCATATATATATATATATATATATATATATACACATATATGGCAAGCTTGTCAGCCACCAGCCCTATGAGGTATAATAACTAAGCTTCAGTTACGTCAAGTGTTCGTGGAATCAAAATGAGTAAGTTCTGACTTACACAAGGATTCCCCAGAAGATTAAGGAGAACACAGGATTCTTCCTGTAACCTGGAATAGCAGCAGGAAGGAGATCAGTTTTGTGCCAAGAAAGATCAGTCCCTCCAAAGAAATGCTACTCTGCATTCCAGGAAATGAGTTTATACCCAGTTCCAGTTTAGGCAAGTCATTTTTCAGGAATTGTAGCCTCATTTAGACATTTTCTTTAAGGGGATCATTTAAAAAATGTCCCCACAGAGATACCACCCTACCCCCGCCCCCCCCAATCAGACCTTGCAGCTTGAACAAAGCGCTTAATATCTTTGGGTCCCAGCGGGCCTGGCTGGTCCGCAAGGGCCCCTTCAGTGCTGCTATGTTAGGTGAAGCTCCTGATTTCAGCTCGGCCCTTTCTCTGCTTTTGAAACTCCAGAGTAAGGGGTGACCGGAGAGGAACGGGGGGTCAGTTGGAAAGGCCCGGGGCATGATGTTGGCAGCAGGAGAAAAGCCAGCCTATTTGCCTGAGTCAGCCGTGGAGGTCCTGCCCATTGCTTGTGCTTATTGGCCATTCCCGGGAACCAGAAGTGCCCTTGTCACAAGGCAGGACCGTCCAGTGCAGGGTGGGGTCAGCAGGCTCAAAATCCGGCAGATGCCCTGGAGGAGGGAGCTCCTGGCTGGCCCCGGGGCCCTGCCTTGCTCCTTCTCCCTCAGGTTGTAGGGGGAGCTCCAAAGGCTTGGTTTTCTTGAGGACTGGCTGGTCCAGGAGCCAAACGTGCACAACGGGGAGAGAGGAAGCAGAACCCAGAGCAGCGAGCGTGGAGAATGGCTTGGTTAGTCTAGAAATACCAGGTTTAGCGAGGACGTGGCGTTAGACCAGTGGTTCTCAAAGGGGGTGACTCTGACCCTCAGGGAACACTGGGGGGTGTCATGTTTGGTTGTTGTGACTGAGGAGCGGGTGCTCCAGGCATGGAGTAGGTGGGGCCAGGGATGCTGCTCCCCCATCCCCACAGTGCCCCGGGACACCCCACAGAGAACAGTCTGGCCCCAAATGTCTGGACTGGGGAGGGGGAGAAATGGTGGTTCAGAGCAGGGCTTCTTAAACTTTAGTGTGCATACAAATCTCCTGGGAATTTGGGTTGAAATGCAGGTTATAGTTTATGAGCAGTTCCAGAAAAGGCAAAGCCATGCATCTCACCCCCTGCTGACTTTGTCCCTTCGGGGGCATTTGGTTTTCACAACTGGGGGTGCTCCTGGCATCAAGCAGGTGGAAGCCAGGATGCTGCTCAGCCCCCCACAGGGCCCTGGACAGCCCCCCACAGCCAAAAATGACCCAGCTTCAGCGACCACAGGGCCGAGACCGGGGAGCCTGCACGAGATGCCGGGGGACTGGATGGCAGGGGGATGGCAGGTTTTAATCGCTGTGCACAGTGCTACTTGGGTCCAGTCGGAAGCTGCTGGTGGCGGCCCCGTGCTCCCTAACCCAGCCGTCCTCCTGCTCTAGCTATCATGGGGGTGGGGGGTTCTCTGAGGGCCTTGGCCCTCTCCAGGCTAGCCTCAGCCGCCCTGTTCTGCAGCGTCACATCCACCCCGTCCTGGCAGGCGCCGTCGGCCCTGTCCTCACCATCGCGGGGACGCCAGTCCCAGCCTCCGGTGGCCCTCCATGCCAGAATGGCCGCCAGCCACCTTCTCACTGCCGGTCGGGACCACTGTAACCACGCCGGCCACCCTCGATTCTGCAGAGACGTGTATTTGGCACGGGCTGCACGGCCCCGTGGCCCGCACTCAGGCCCTCGGTCCCGCAGGCCTGGGCTCGGAGCCCGGCACATAGCGTTCCACTTGGATCGAACTGGGGGTGCCCGAGGGCTTGGGTAACCATCCCATTTAAACACTGCCCCCAAAGTGAGAGGAAGCCTGGCTTTCTCCATGGAGTGCCTGCGGAAGTGTATACAAAGCAGAGGCAGGGTGGGGAGGGCTCAGAGGACTGAGCGTGCCCGAGGGGACAGGGCGCGTGGACAGAGGAGCGTGTGAGGTTGGAAGAGGGCTGAGAGGCACGTGGACAGCAAGATGGACAGCAGATGGCCTCGGTCTCCAGGGGCGGGGAACATGCCCAGCTGGGCAGGGGGGCTAGATGGAGGGAAGAGTGTCGACGGGGCCATTATCGACAAGTCCCTTCCGGTTAGTGAGTGGCATAAACTTTGACCTCTCTGAGTCTCAGTCTGTCTGTTGTTGTTTCTAAAATGAGGGTGATAGGCTCAGTCGGTGGAGTGTGGGACTCTTGATCTCGGGGTTGTGAGTTCGAGCCCCATGTTGGAGGTAGAGATGACCTAAATAAAAACATTTTTAAAAATAAAAATAAAATGAGGATGATAACAGACTTGCTTCCTGAAGAGTTAAGAAAGGTCCCACGTGTAGCCTGCTTTGCCCAGAGTCTGGGGTACAATTAATGCTGAATTGCATTGCTGGCTTCTGCCACTGCAGATGTCCTTGGGGTTCTCGCTCCTCTCACTCCTTCCCACTAGGTCGTATTTTATTTATCAGGCACCAGCCGGGGTCCAACCCCTCACTGCACTTCATCCTCCCCACCCCTTTGTCAGATAAGGAAACTGAGGCCATAGCCACGGCCACAGCGAGTGACAGAACTAAGATCTGAACTCAGTTGTGTCCGAGTCCACAGTCTCTGCCCGTTCGGTGTGCCAGCCACCTTAGTATCTGTTCCGAACTTGTGTCTGCTGTATTTATGTGATGAAGGCTGCTGGGTCTTTTCCGTGATGGAGCGGAGACGCAATGGCGGGCAGGGAAATAGGAAGGGAGCCAGGTGGCGGTTCCTGGGATGCGCTCCACAGAGCAGGGCTCTCAGACTAGCTCTGAGTAGACAGCCTTCATGTCAGAAGGTCTGGATCATCCAGAGCAGGCTGAGCTGCCTCGTGAGTGTGGAGGGCACTCCTGGAACCATCTGATGCACCATACTCAACCTTCTCAAGGACCCCAGACCCTTGTCACCGGAATGTTCTGCATACCACCCACCCTCTCAGTAGTGAGACTCCCGGTAGTCCTTGATTTAGAACATGCAGTGCTCCAGAATGCGAGGAGGAGGCAGGGGTCGCCCTGGGTCACTGGGAGGTGGTCCCCAGAGGAGACATCAGGGCTGGGTCACCACTTAGACGTGGCCTGGCAGCCAAGGGAGATGCCCAGTGACTTGAACTAGTCCAGTGGCTTAGGAAACACAGAAGCAGCAGCAAGTTTGAGGGAAAGAAGTTGCTGTTTGGATTTGTTAGAGACCAAGTCTGGTGGCATTTAAGTGATTACAGATAAGCAGTGGAATGGGGTTGCCTGCCAAAAGCATATTCGCTGGGTGAAAATGTTGGTGAAGGCTGGGTGGTTTTTTAATTCACGTTTCCCTCCTGAATCCATGACATTGTAAGTGGCAACTAAAATCAGACCACATGTGAGCCGAGGTAACCATACCTTTGTTTGGACAGTTTTTTAAAGTAATAGTCAAATCATGTCTCTTTAAGAGGAAAGTAAGTGGGCGTTGCCCCATTACGATGGGGCGAAAGGCCGCTGTCCCTTGAGATCAGAGTAGCCTGTCCCACCGAGGAGACAGGAGGAGGACAGGATCCTGCAGCTTCAGGGGACCTCACCCCCCACGTCCTGGCTGGAGCCCTGCAGACGGCCAACTTCCAGGGCTCAGGCCTGCTCCTCTGCTGGAGAGCAAGTGAACACTTGGCCACTGAGAAGAAAACAGGAACGGAAGCCCAGTTCTAACCAACAGAAAAAGGAATTTGAATTCTGTAGATACTTTATTCCAGAGTAGCTCGGAGCCAGCTCCGAACCTTCCAAGTCCATTGCTGCAAAAGGAAAAAAAAAGTGAAAAATTAAGGAATGACAGGGCACCCAGATGGCTTCGGCAAAGAGGGAATAATGGGCCACCCTTGCTGGAAGTTGAGACTTGATGCTCCTAGAAACGGTGGGTAGGCTTTCCAGGGCCCGGCCTTTTCAGCCTCTAATTCCAGCTCCCGTCGGGCAGACTGCAATGCCCTCTGTTATCCTTCCTCACCTGCCTGCACGTCCCTTTCACTCAACGCCCGTCTGTCCAGCTCATTTCTCAGACATTGCACCCCAGTTAGAGCGGGGGCTCTCAGTTGGGGCAATCCTGTCCCCCGCGGGACATTCACCAGTGTCTGGAGACTCCGGGCAAAGGGAGGTTCCTGGCGTGCGGTGGGTGGGGGCAAGGAGGAGATGGACTTTAGTTCTCCAAACATACGAGTCTCCTCTCAGTGCCTGGCGCTGAGCAGGGCTATCCTGAGGGCCAAGCCCCAGCCCCAGGCCAGCAGGCACAGTGCAGACAGAATCTAAAGCTCACATCACCTGCTCCGTAGACCTTGCACTCAAAGGGAAGGGGATCCAAGAGAAGCAAATGGACATGATTTTTCTGGTCACCATAATGCCACTTGGAATGTCAGCGCAAGCATCCGGGCAGACGCCAGGGTTTGGGACAACTGGTACTCTCTGAGCGCGTTCTGGACTTGTTGCTTCTTGTTCATGGGGAAAATAGGAATTGCTTTCTCGGAGGCCAAGGGAGCCTGGTGCCATCCAGGTGCTGCCCTGCGCCAGGAGAACATGAACCACTAGCTTTGAGGAGGCCATGCGTCTCTCCCCAAAGGAAAAGGAAAAGGCCATATGTCTCCCCAAAGCGGAAGTTAACTGGCCAATCAGAATGAAGGGAACTAAAACCCGCTGTGCTTGCTCTTTGCTCCTTACGGAGAAGATGACAAGATGTTTTCTAAATACCATGAGACCTATGTAAGGCAGGTGACCCCTCCGCTTGGCATATGGAGGAACAGGAATAGAAATGAGATTGCTTCAGGTCGCGGTGAGTCAGCGCCCGGCCAGGAGCAGGGCCCAGAACTGCCCTCAGCTTTTTCTGCGTTTCCTTTCCTGTCATTACTGGTTACTAGGCAACCGGAGTATTTTCCTGTAAACAGAAGCCTCTTCCCTTTGTGCCCGGGGCAGATCCATTCATCGGGTGTGATCCCCGCCCGTTGCCCCTCACTTACACTGGGGGAGGGGGGAACCTCGCACAGGCTCCCCCTGCTGAGTGTCCCGAGCAGCGTCCCCGGGTCCACTGTGCCTTCTCCACAATCCAGTGAGGCCTCGCTTGCCCACTTTATTCCTCAAGTGTGTCTTCATTTGGGACCAGATGGCCAATGAAACGTGCTAGGCTTACAAACAACACACTGGGTGTGTTTCTGAGCTCCAGGAGCTTGAGACCAACCTTGCCAAGCTGGGCAATGGCTCGTATTCGAGGCCTCTCTCCTTTTTATTGGCCATCCTGAGGCCCCAGTCGAGAGTGGCCACAGATGAAGGGAGTCAGGGAAAGAATGCTCAGGCCCCAGCCTTGTGCAGAGAAACAGGAGAGCGGACAAATGAAGCTGATCGAGCAAGCAGGAAAGATAGTCACTGAATGATTCCCACCCAGTTCCTGTTGAAGTTCAAGTTCAGAGCAGAAGCGCAGACCCGCACATAGACCTACGAGAGTGTGTCTAGGGCGTCTCGGGACTGCCGTCAATGAGGAGCCTGAGCAGCAGAATTTAGGGATTCCCAAACTTCCCGCTGAATGTGGCTGGTTGGTGCCCTTATCTGCGGGGCCACCCTCTCGCTTCCCCTACTGGCTGGCCCCTGTTCTGCCAGGTGGAGGGGTCACTCAGATCCAGCCTCACACTTTCTAGAGGGACCACCTGACCTACTGTTTTCATCTCCAAGGGCTGCTAGCATAGCAAACCAGAGCTTGTGGAGGAAGGCAGTGATAAAATATGCTGGCACGTACCCTTTGGGGCTGAAAACTGATTGCCAGGTGGGTTTTTTATTTAACTTTTTGGTATGGAAAATTCAAACATCTACAAAATCAACACACAGTATAATGAACCGGGTGCAGCTGTCACCAGGCTATACACTTACCATCACTCTGCCATCTTGTGCCACTTACACCCACACACCCCCACCCTCCACTCCATGATTATATTTTTACACCGTTTTTCAGGTTAAAATTTACATACCGTAGATGCACAAATCTTGACTGTCTAATATTGACAAATGGGTATTCCATGGAATGCACACCCTGTTCTCATGGAGAGAAATCTACAATTTCTCATCTCCTCTCCTGATGTGGGCATTTGGGTTTTTGCACTTTTTGGCTGTTGTGAATAAAACTGCTGTAAACCTGTGTGTACAGGGATTTTTTTTTTTTTGTAGACGTGTTTCCATATTTCCTGGATGAACACCTCGGAGAGGAGTTCTGGGCTAAAGGGTGGGCTTAACTTTCTACAAAACTGTCAAACCTTTTTTCTGACATGATTGTATCATTTTACATTCCCACAAGCGTGTGAGAGATACGATTTCTCCCTGTGCTCACAACACTGGTTGTTACAAGACTCTTATTTTAGCCATTCTAGCGAGGGTTTACTGGTATCTCATTGTGGTTTTAATTTGCATTTCCCTAGTGACTAACACTGTTGAGCACCATTTCATATACTTGTTGGGCATCTGGGTATCTTTGTGAAGAGGCTGTTAAAGTCTTTTGCCCATTAGGTTGTCTTTTTATTATTAAATTGTAGTAGCTTTTTACATATTGTGGATAAAAGCCTTTTGTCAGATACATGTTTTGCAAATATTTTTTGCAAAGCCCAGACTGTGGCTTACTGATTTGTGTGATGTTGTTAAGAAGTTTATTTATTTAGGGGCTCCTGGGTGGCTCAGTCAGTTAAGCATCTACTTTTGGCTCAGGTCGTGATCCCAGAGTCCTGGGATCGAGCCCCGAGTCTGGCTCTGTGCTCAGCAGGGAGTCAGCATCTCCCTCTCCCTCTGCTTCTCCCCCTGCTTGTGCTCTCTCTCTTTCTCTTGCTCTGCTCCCTCTCTCAAATAAATGAATAAAATCTTTTTTTAAAGCTTATTTATTTATTTTTAAAGTAATCTCTATACCTGACATGGGGCTCAAACTAATGACCCCAAGATCAAGAGTCACATGCTCCTCCAACTAAGCCAGCCAGGCGCCCCTGATTTGTGTTCTTGAAGTCTTTTAATGAACAGAAGTTTTCAGTTTTCACAAATCTAACTTATCAAGTTCTTTGGTCATACTTATTACTTTCTGCATTCTGTCTAAGAAACTCTTGCCTATGCCCCTATGTTTTGTCTTAGAAGTTTTATAGTTTTAGTTTTTATGAGTAAGTCTATGATCTAATTTAAAATCATTTTTGTGTGTGGTATAGGATAGGGATTGAAGTTCATTTGTTTTCTTCTTCCCGTGTGGATATATCATTTATTTAAACAACTTTCCTTTCTCTGTTGAGTTGCTTTGACACCTTTGTCAAAAATCATTTGAGGAGGAAAGGAGCTGGGGCTTCATTAGGGAAAAAAAGCAGTTGAAAATGTAAGTATGGGTTATTAGTTTTATATTGCTGGCTTTGATTTATTAATATTTTGTATCATTTTTGCATACATGTTCATGAGAGATAATGGTCTAAATACTTCTCTTGTAATATCTTTATCAAGTTTTGGCATCAGGGTTTTGATGACCTCCTAAAATGAGTGAAGTATTCCTTTCTGTATTTCCTGATGAAATTTGTGTATTAATTCCTTTTTCAGTGTTTTATACATTTAACAGTGAAAGGCTCTGTGCCTGAAGTTCTCTTTGTAAGGAGGCTTCCAATAACATACTCAATTTCTTTGCTAATATGGCATTCACATTTTCTATTTCATCTTGTGTCAGTTTTTGTATGTTGTGTTTTTCCCCAAAAACTGTTCATTTGATCTAAGTTGGTGAATTTATTGGCTAAAGCTGTTCATAAGAGTTCCTTGTGATTTTGGTTTCTATAAGATTTGTAATGGTGTATCTCATTTCATTTTTTATATTGGCAATTTGGGTTTTTTTTTTCTTTCTCTTACCAGTCTTTTATAGGGAGTTGTCAATCTTTTTTCTAAGACTTTATCTTTTTTATTTTTATTTTTATATTTTTTTAAGATTTTATTTATTTATTTGACACAGAGAGAGAGAGCACAAGCAGGCAGAGGGAGAAACAGGCTCCTGGCTGAGCAAGGAGCCCGATGTGGGACCCAATCCCAGGACCCCAGGATCACGACCTGAGCCGAAGGCAGACGCTTAACAACTGAGCCACCCAGGTGCCCCAGACTTTATCTTTTTTAGAGCAGTTTTAGGCTCACAGCAAAATTGAAAGGAAGGTACAGAGATTTTCTGTGTACTCTCTGCCCTCACACATGCCTAGCCTCCCCCTTTATCAACATACCCCACCAGAGTGGTGCATTTGTAGATGAGACTTGCACTGACATGACACATCTTCATCACCAAAAGTCCATAATTGACATCGGGGTTCCCTCCTAATGTTGTACATTCTCTGGGTTTGGACAGATGTATAATGACATGTGTCCACCATTACAGTATCACACCGAGTAATTTCTCTACCCTAAAAATCCTCTGTGCTCCACCGATTCATCCCTCCTTCCCCTTAAACCTCTGGCAACCACTGATCTTTTTACCCTCTCCATAGTTTTTCCTTTTCCAGAATTGTTGTATTGTTAGAATCATACAGCACATATGGATTTACTCTTACTTAATAGGATGAATTTATGTTTCCTCCATGTCTTTTCATGGCTTTTATAGCTCATTTCTTTTTCAAAGAAATTTCAGTTTGGGGGAAATTTTGGTTCTGTTCATTTTCTCCATGGTTTGTGGAGTTTTATTTCTTTTTTATTATTATTATTTCCTTTTTTCTGCTTAAGTTTAGTTTGCTTGTCTTTTTATAGCTTCCTAAGGCTGAAAACTTAAATGATTGATTTTTAAACCATTCTTTCTAATTTGTTTATAAAGCTAAACATTTCCCTCTAAGCACTGCTTTAGATACATCCCTAAATTTTGATATATGGTGTTTTCATTATTATTCAGTTCAAAATATTTTCTAATTTCTTTTATGGTTTATTCTTTGCCTATGGGTTATTTTAGAGGTGCATTTTAAATTTTCTAAATATTTAGCATTTTTCTAGACATCTTACTGACCTCTAATTTATTCTCTTGTCAAAATACATATATGCTCTGTATAATTCAATCTTTTGAAACGTATTGAGACTTGTTTTGTGGCCCAGAATATGACCCATCTTAGTGAATATTCCTTGTACATTTGAAAAGAACGTGCAGGTTTGGGTTGTTGTGCTCTATAAATGTCAGATCACTGTGGTTGATAGTGTTACCCAGATAAATCCTTCCTGGTGTTTTTGTTTAGTTTCTATCAAAATTACTGAGAGAAGAGTGTCTAAAATCTCTAACTGTGACTCTTTATCTATTTTTTCCTTTAGTTTAGTTCTGTTAATTTTTTCTTTGTGTATTTTGAAGCTATACTACTAGGTGCATACACTTCTATAATGATTATGTCATTATCAATTTATCAGGATGGAATGTCCCTCCCTCATTATTTCTAGTAGTATTCCTTGTCTTGAAGGAATTTTGTCTCATTATTATAGCCACTCGAGCTTAATTAGAGTTTGCATGGTATATCTTTTTCCATTCTATTACTTTCCACCCATGTGTGCCTTTGTATTTAATGAGTGTTTCAGGGTGCCTTGGTGGCTCAGTCGGTTGAGCATCCAACTCTTGGTTTCAGTTCAGGTCATGATTTCAGGGTCATGGGATCGAGCCCCACATGGGGCTCTGTGATCAGTGTGGAGTCCGCTTGGGATTCTCCCCTTCCCTCTCTCTCTGCCCTCTACCCCAGCCCTGTCCCCCCACCCCCCACCGTCGCTTGCATGCACTCCCTCTCTCTTTCAAATAAATAAATAAAATCTTTCAAAAAATTAAAAATAAAAAGAGGGTTTCTTTTAAAAAAGCAGCATATCATGGGATCTTGGTTTGTTTTTTTTTAATTGAGGCTGACCATTTCTGTCTTTTCATTCAAAAGTTTAATCTTTTTATACTTAATGTAATAATTAATGTATCTGAATTTAGGAAAGCCATTTTGCTATTTGTTTCATCTGGATTTTGTTCCTTTGTTCTTCATTAGCTGCCTTTTTTGAGGACAAATGTGTTTAGCATTTCATTTACTTGTAACTTCATTAATTTTTAAGCTATGTTTTGGGGTTTTATTTATTTTTTTTTTAGAGATTACCTTAGGGATTACATAATGTATCTTTAATTTATCACAAATAAGACTACTACATGTTGTAAAATACAAGAACCTTGCATGTCTAATTCCATTTACCCCTCCCCATTCCTTCGTGCTATTATTGTTGTATAGATTACTGCTACATATGTTATAAAAACACACAATAGAGTGTTATAATTTTTTGTAAATAGATGTATTTTAAAGAAATTAAGAGAAGAGAAGGGAAAAAATACAGTATTTTGTAATTACCCACATATTTATAATTTCAAGTGATCTTTATTCCTTCTTGCAGATCCAAGTTTACCATCTGGTGTTATTTCCCTTCACCCTGAAGAACTTGCTTTTGTGTTTCTCATAGTGTAGGCAACAAAATTTCTCAAGTTTTGTTTATCATAAAATGTCTTTGTCCCACCTTTCTTTTAAGAATAGTTTTGCTGGATATAGAATTCTAGGTTGACAGCTTTCCCCCAGCACTTTAAATATGTCATCCCATTGTCTTCTGGTCACCGTTGTCACTGATGGAAGTCAGTTATCATCCATGCTACTGTTCCTTTTAATATAATATGTAGTTTTTCTCTGGCTGCTTTCAAGATTTTCTTTTTCTTTTTTTAATTTTAGCAGTTTAAATATGACACATCTAAGTTAGTTTCCTTTGTATTTATCATTCTTGGGCTTTGTTGAAATTCTTGGATCTGGAAGTTGATGTCTTTCACCAAATTTAAGAGATATCTTTTTCCTCTCCCATTCTCTCCTTTTCTCCTGGGACTTCAGTTATATATATGTTAGATTGCATATTCTGTTCATTTTTCTCCAATTTTTCCCCTCTTAGTTCTTCAGATTGGGTTCCATTGATCTCTCTTCAAGTTCACTAACTCTTCCTTCTGCCATTTCTAATCAGCTGTTAAGTGTAGTCGGTGAAATTTCCATTTTAGTTATTGCACTTTTCAGCTCCAGAATTTCTACTTATTTTTTTAATAATTTGTCCTCCCCCATTGGGATTCCTGTATGTTCATTTATTGTGCATATAACTTCCTTTAAGTTCTTGGACATATTTTTAGTAGCTGCTTTATCTGTACCACCTGAATTATCATTGTTTGGTTATAATTGACTCCTCCCTTCTTTTTCTTGGGTATGGGTCGTAGCTATTTCTTCTCCTAGTTCATGGTCTTTATTGGGTCCTGGCTATCATGAATGCTATGTTGTAGAATTTCTGGATTCTGTTGTGTTCCCTCTGCTAGTGTTTATCTTGGCTGGACTCAAACCCTGCCCCTCATGCAAATATATCTTTTTCAGCAGCAGCTGAAATCTCCTCTAAGTTTGTTCATCTTTGAGCTGCTGGTTTTTTCCCAAACCCCTGGTGTCTTCCCCACACAAGTGTAGGTTAGTCAGTTGGCCAAAGATTTGGATAGACTCTAGGCAGATCTGGGGGCTTTCCCCCTCTGTGGCTCTCTCTCTTCCAGGACTTCCCCCTAATATTCTGAACTGTCTTCTCTCACACTTCAAAACAACCAGATTGCTGCTTTCTGCCACCTAAGCATTCATGGACTGGGGCATGCCCCTGGCAAAAATTCGGAATCACTGGTCTGACTGTGACAGAGGTCTTTCAAGGGTGGACTCCTGGGCAATGTCTGCCTGCTTTGATCACCCCCCAATGTCTTTAAATAGGGGTGTGTGTGTGTGTGTAAGTGTTGTGTGTTTTAATATTTTGTCAAGATTTTTTAACTGTTGTCTGCAGGAGGGTTAGTCCAGCCAGTCTGCTCCACCTTTACTGAAAGCCAGTGCTGTTGCATACCTCTTAATAAACAATTTTTTAAAAAACCTTAACTTTGATGTGTTAGGAGTCCTTGATGAACGGACCCAAATAAAAAGAAATTCAGAGAAACAAAATTCAGGAAACTGGACCAGCTTATATGCAACGTATGACCTTGGTTATCTTAGATGGGTAGGGAAGGATTTCATGCCCTCGACATATTGGAGCAGCCAGGCTGGCCCACATGGGTCTGTCATCTGTCTCTGAAGCTGACATTAAGGGATGTGTTCAGGGCGAGTAGAACAGTCAGTCTCAAAAGGTCATTACATTTCCCAGAATAGTCCTACACATCCTTAAAATAACGAGGTAGATTGTAAATGTCCTGGAACTTTATGTAGACTCTCACTATCTGAAACACTATATATCATTTTGTATAATTCGGTATGGGCTGTAATACTAAGGAGACACTGAAGTATTTATTCATTTGGTAAATATTTATCAACTGCCCGGGTTGTGCACTGAAGCACTACCCAGAAGCCATTGCACGAGATGCTTTTGTCCCAGCTGTGCTGCTCATCATATGGATGCCTGCATGAGGTCCCTGGGGCTGCCATTCAAAGTACCACAGACTGGGTGGCTTGGAACAACTGAAACTTGTCCTCTCACGGTTCTGGAGACCAGAAGGTGTCGGCGGGCTGTGCTCCCTCTAGGGAAAGATCCTTTCTGCCTCCTCCAGTTTCTGGTGGCCCCAGCCATCTTGGCTTCCTTGGCGTGTTGCTGCATCCCACCCTTTCTGCCTCCATCATCACGTGGCCTTCTTCCCCGCATGTCCCATTCTGTCTGTTACAAGAACACAGTCCTTGGATTTCGGGCCCACCCTACTCCAGTATGACCTCTTCTTGATCCTTACCTTGATCATCTCTACGAAGACACTCTTCCCAGAGAAGGTCACATTCAGAGCTTCTGAGTGGCCATGAGTTGTGGGGGTCACTGTTCAACCCACTACAACTCCCCAGAGTGACTTGTCCCTTGTGCCCAAACTCCTGTCTTCAGTTTCAAGGGCTGTACCTGGCTCCTGAGGTTCCAGGATTTGGTGATTTTATTTGTGACTTTATAACCTTCAGGAGCACTGCTGTCATTTCAGACCAGATGATAATTCCATTTGTCTTTAAATGCCGGCAGCTTCATCCTCCTAACAGTTTGGGTCATCCCTTGTGGCCCCTCCAGTTCTGTCATGTTGGGGAGATGTGGCCACAAGGACTCCGCACTAGATCCAGGGTCCCTGGACCTCAAGGTTTTGATCCAGACAGTAACATTTTTCTACCCATCTTCCAAACCCACATCACTTCAAAAAACGCAAATTATACGAACCAAGGACCAGCAACTGTGGTCTACAGGCCAAACCTGGCCTGTCACCTTTTTTTTCTTCTAAATGAAGTCTTATTAGAACACAACCAGGATCATTCTGTGTGTGTGTGTGTGAGCAATGGCCACTCTTGTGCCAGGACAGCAAAGTCTAGTAGTTGTAATAGGACCAGATGTACCCAAAAGTCTCTGGTCCTTGGCAGAAAAGCTTTGGCGACCCTTGGCCTAAACACCGTGCACTAAACAGTGTGACAAACAGCACATGGCAAACAGTGTGTTAAACTAGGAAACACATTTGTGTGAAAACCTGGCATGATCTTGAATAACTTGCATTCTGGAAGTTGCGTTCTGGCCACAGTGAGCCGAGCATGGGCTCACTGTCGAGCCTCACGCTCTCACGGGCTCCCCTGGTTTTAATAAGACTTAGACTTTGGAGCACTATTATTTCTGCCTGCGAACAAGGAACTGGCCTCTGAGTCAGCTTTCCCATTCTGTGACCAGTGGATTCTCTCCACAAAGAGCCCTAGTCCAGCGATTTCCTCCCACTACCACCGAAGTGACCCACTTCCTGGCTTCAGATTGGAACAAAGTGGTGTGTGGGGTGCAGATGACTGGTTCCAACGTTGGGGAAAATTGTAAATAAGACCTCGATTAAGCAACTTCCTACAGAATAATTCCAAAGGTCAGGGAATTATTGGGAAGGCAGAGAGTTGGAGACCCAGAAAATACACATTGGAAATTCTCCATCTCCTCCTTCCCTAAAAGAGAAGAAAGTGGGGGATGCCAGTCACCGCGTGCCTCTGAGGACATCTAGTGGTAAGGACTGAGTCAGGGACCCGGGAACCTGCCACAGGCGCAGGCAACACATCCACGGATCCGTCCCGTGGCTCTCAGGGTACCAAGGGCTTTGGGAGGGGAATGGGCTGAGTCCTAGAATATTCCTCGTCGGTGAAGATGGGGTTAAGCCAACACTCAGAGATAAACACCCACACACTGCTCTCTGCTTTCTTCCCTCGTTGTTAGAGGTGGGAGTTCCTGGGCTGCGGAAGCATGTGTAACCTTCTGGCAGTCCGTCCCGGGCACTGCGGGGCGTGGTGTGTGCCGTGCTGCTCAGGGCTCCCCATGAAGCAGAAGTGGGGAGACTCCACTTAACAGCTGGGGGGACGTGCACAGGACGGGGGTGCACCTGCCCACAGAGCCACCCCCTCTCTGCAGTTCGCATATTTAACAGCTTCTCAAATGCCAAGAGCAGCCGGTTCTTAAAGAGTGAAGACCGTTTGCCCTTGAGCATTTTCATGGAATGATTTTTTTGTATCAGCTGCCACGTTGTCCTGGTATGAAGTGAGTCTTTTGGGGGCGCCTGCGTGTCTCAGTCGGTTATGCTTCTGCCTTCCGCTCAGGTCATGATCTCAGGGTCCTCGGATGGAGCCCTGCGTCAGGCTCCCTGCACGGCGGGGAGTCTGCTTCTCCCTCTCCCTCTGCCACTCCCCCTGCTTTTGCTCTCTCTCTCTCTCTCTCTCTCAAATAAATAAATCTTTAAAAAAATGAAATGAGTCTTTCTGTATAGAATTTTTAAACTACCTATTTGAAAGATATATGCATCTGGCTGCAAAGAAATACACTTTTATGCTTTCTCATCGGCAAGGATCTCTAGGAACAGAAGGCAGCACTTCTATCCAGCCCAAGATAAAATGCTTCTTTACTTCCACTGTGTATCGCCTTTTTCCTCCCTTGGACAGTGTCTGGAGATATTTTTGGTTGTCATCACGGCAGGGCGGGGCGGGGAGAGCGGCGCTCTGGGCACCTGATGAGCAGAGGTCAGGGATGCCGGGGTCCACATGAAGAACGATCCGGCCCTGGTGGTCCCCAATGCTGAGGGGGAGAAACCCTGCTCTAGGAGAACGCCCTTGTTGTTTGGGGTACAGTAGCTCCCCAGATGGCAAGCATCCATCAAGAGCTTGTGATTTGCTGGATAAATGAGTAAACAGTTGTCTGAGCCCTGGGAAGTCGTTCAGCCGGATCAGCCTGGCCAGGGGAGAAGCAGTTAGTCGTCCCAGCCGGCCATTGAGAAGTGCCTGCAGAGCTGAGTTTTGGTTTTATATTGGGAAAAACATTTCCTGCCCCACCCCCTCTCTTTCTAGGAGCAGCTGGGCCCCCGTTTCCCTGTCCTCCTTACACATTTGAATTTTGAAGACTGTAGGTAATAACCACTCGCTGATCTTGTGCGTGTCTGATGTTGCCTCTTGGGGTTTCGTGATGGCAACCCTGCTCCACTCAACCTCTCTCCACCTTTCTTTAGAACTGAGCATGCAGAATTCAGAGGGTGGATCCGATTCGCCAGCTTCTGTGACTCTGTGTCCGTCAGCGGCAGCCCAGGCCCCCGCGGCCCCGCCGGTACCGGCCTCCCCGCAGGTAACAGACCAGCGCACCTGCTGCTCGGGGAAAACCTGCGTGGCCGGTGCAGGGGCGGGGGGCACATCCTCTTAGGTTTTGAAAAACACCCGAGTCAGCAGAGAGAGCTTTCCCAAATTAACATGTCAGTCGCTATTTGTTGAAAAGGTCCCACCAAGGACTCAAGGATACAAACACGAAAAGAAACCAACTTAGTCTCTTCCTCTCGTTTAATGGAAGTTTTCTCGTACCTGGGAATTAACCCTGTTACCCAGGAAAACTTTATGGATAAGGCAAAAGATCGGTTAGAATTCTAGCATTAGAATGGATATATTCTTTAAAATTTGCAGAGAGAGGGGCTCCTGGGTGGCTCAGTCAGTTAAGCGGCTGCTTTCGGCTCAGGTCATGATCCCAGGGTCCTGAGATCGAGCCCCACATCAGGCTCCCTGCTGAGCGGGGAGCCTGCTTCTCCCTCTCCCTCTGCCTGCCTGCCGCTCGCCTTGCTTGTGCTCTCTCTCTCACTATCTGTCTCTGTGTCAAATAAATAAATAAAAAGTCTTTTAAAAAAAAAAATCTCTAAAATTTGCAGAGAGACTTTCCACATGAAGGCTCCTGACTTCCAGGTTTCTGCCATGGATGGAAATACATCATAGACACAAACATAAAATTAGTGACATAAGATCACACAAAGCTGAGGGCAGTGGAACAGACTGGAAGCTTGGAGGCGTGTGCAGAGGCCCACTGTGGCTGTGTGACCCCCCCACGAGCCGTATTCCAGAAGTTAGAAGCATGACAGAATTGATGAAGCTGAAAACGCCCCTTCATTCAGCAAAAACAAAAAGGCAGACCTCAGAGAGCTTTATTCATTTTAGAAAGGACAATCAGACTTGTTTAGCTTCTATTTCTTACAAATACAGCAGCCCCCGCGTGGGCCTTGCAAGCCCCTCCCAGGGTGCCAAGGGGGCATGATCAGATTCAGTGGTAGCCTAATTGATTTGTTTCCCTGCCCGCTTGAAGCTGACCCTTCAGCCCTCCATCCCCTGGCTGTCTGGTGCCAGGGGCCCACCTCCAGGGGCGCACCATGGCCACGGTGTCCCTCCCCAGTTCCAGGCGTTCCATCCCTGCTAGAGACGCATCCAGTCCCCCCAGGTGTCTCCTCTGCTCCTCGCGCAGAGACTTCCTGCTGCTTACTTGGGGCTCTCCCTTTCTGGAAAGCTGCAAGCACTCATGCTCACGGGCCGCCCTGCCTTCCCTCAACAGTGGGTGCCTCGCTCCTTGCCAGAGAGAGGCATTCCTGCCGCCTCACTTAGCCGGGTGTGCGCCTCCCGCTTCACCTCCCCGCGCAGCGCCCTCCGGCCCAGCTTCCCACCACGGCGGCCCTGTTCTGCCACCAGCCCCAGCTTGGTGCCAGGGACGGGGGAGGGTGGCGTGGACAGCTGTCTAGAGGGTCCTTCTTTTCACCCGGCCTCTCAGCTTGGTGCCAGGGACAGCCCACGTCACCTTGCAGAACAGACCCCAGGGAGGGAGAGCTGCTGGGGGCAGGTGAAGGTGCGTGTGCTGGTGCACGTGAACGAGTGTGTGTGTGTGTGCGTGCGCGTGCGCGCACACTGTCCTGTCCTCCTATCAGTCCTGCTTATGTGTCTGTCAGGTGACAGTGGGGAAGGTAGCGGTGCTCTGGTTGTAATCTGTGTTTGTTTTAAGGGCTAAACTCTGACTAAAGTCTAAACGTCCTTCTCTCCTTCCCTTTCAGAGGGTGTTGGTCCAGGCAGCGGGCTCGGCTCCCAAAGGGGCCCAGATGCAGCCACTCTCCCTCCCCAGGGTCCAACAGGTGCCACAGCAGGTAACCACAGCACAGGGGACATGGGACACGGTAGCCCTTAGCGATCTGCAGCCCTCTCTGAACGAGGCATCCTTTCCTCTTGTTGCCGTTCCTTGGTCTTTAGTATCTTCAGTTCTTGACCAGAAGGTTCTTTCGGAAGCTATGTTTAAAAAAAAAAAAAAGAATCTTTTACTGCAGAGAGTTTGCAACAGGCCAAGGACGCTCACGATCTTTCATTCATCCAGAAACTCAGCATTCGGGGTGCAAGCCAGCACCTCGCTAGAGCACTGGGGTACCGAGGTGGACACGCAGACAGAGAAGCCCAGCGTCTGGGTTGAAGGAACGTGGAACGTGCTGGGGAAGCAAGTGCCGTACCCTCAGACCAACGCCATGACCAGGAAGTGCTTCTTGTGAAATCCAGTGATCCCGGAACAGAGCTTCAGAGCGAGCACTCCCCAGGCACACAGCTGCACAGATGAGCAGCTCGACAGAGTCCGGGGGACCTAGAGCAGCGGGGGGCAGACCTTTTCTGGAAGAGGCCAAACAGCACATGTGTCGGCTTGGCGGGCTAGCGGCCCCCAACACCACTGCTGACCTCTGCCTCTGTCTTGAGAAAGCGGCCGTGGATGGACGCGGCGGGGCGTGGCTGTGTGCCCGGAAAACTTCATTTGCAGAAAGAGGCAGGCCAGATTTGGCCCGAGGGCTGGAGTTTGCGGACTTGAGCTCTGTAACACGCTGAATTAAAGTCAGTGCAGGCTCTGGGAACGGGGACAGACGGCACACCCCTCTGCCCAGGGGGTTCCGGCTTAGATTGCTGGTGTGTTTAGAGGCGCTTGTCTGGAGGCAACTGGGGCAGGTTTCGGGGTCATGGGAGAGAAGCAAAGGCTTCTGGCAGGCCCAGCAGGGAACCAGCGGTTCTGTCTCAGCTCCTTGAGGGAGACACGAGCAGTGTCATGATTCCAGAAGCTTCCTCTCTGTGGGGCCGGGCCCGCCCCAGCCTTTCTCTCTGGGCAGCTTGGACTTGCAGAGTGACTTCTGCATCTCCCCCAGCCCCCTAAGGCACAGCCCACCCCCAGCATGTTAGTCCCCGGAACCTTCTCGGGCATGCTCGCTATTCCAGGGGCTTGTGTGTGTGCATCGTGCACCGCGTTGGGTTGTCCTAGGAGGTGGGAATCAGCCCCATCCTGCCGCTCCACGAAAAGGCTTAGAGAGAGGCCACGATGAAACCCAGCCCCTGATTCTGTCACCCCAAAAGGAGGTTGGATGAGGCGTCCGTTGTTTCCCTCTGTGGTGAGGGTGTAAGGTTCTGCGCGCGGAGCTCGGGCTTCCACCACCCGGGCCAGCGCCCCTGTCTGCTGAGATGCTGAACTGACGTGGCCACAGGTGAAGGCAGGGGCGTGGCGGGCCGAGGCTGGCGGCTTCCCAGTGCCCCTCTCCACCTCCCACTCCATTCTGCTCAGACTGAAGGTCTCCCCGGTGTGCCTCCCAGGACCCCCGCCCCTCTGGGGAGGGGTGCCAGGGCCACCCAAAGGGGACGTCAGGGAGGCCATGTAGAGTATGACCAGCTCGAGCCCTCTGCCCTGCAGGGGGTGAGGGGTGTCCGACCCCCCAAGGTCACGTTCTGTCTACAGCTCTGGCTTCTCCTGTCCAGCGGGACCCACCCCTCTGCCCAGTGGCTGGCGGGTGGCAGGGACCGACCGACCCAGCTCTGCTCTGCAGCTTTGCTCCGAGCTGCGAGCTGGGTTCCCCCCGACCCGCCACAGAATGGGGGCCGCCCACCTCGCTCCCCTCGGGCTCCGCAGCGGAAACAAGCCACCGCGCCCAGAAAATGCAGCAGAGCTGTGGATCGGCAGCAGCTCCATTCCCGTGGGGCCTTTTGGTGACCAGTTCCCCTGGTTTCTTGGTTGAAGCGCCGGCTGGGGAGGGAAATCTGACACGTAGGAGTCAGTGTTCGCAAAAGGCACGAGCAGACGCGGCCAGCCGGCCCCTCCAGGAGCCCGCTGTGCCTCACGCCACGTACCTGTTGTCGTTCCAGGTGCAGCACGTGTACCCCCCGCAGGTGCAGTACGTGGAAGGCGCAGACGCCGTCTACACGAATGGAGCCTTGTACGTGGGTCGCCTCTCCCCTCAGAAGGGCCCTCCTCGCAGACAAGCGTGGGCCGCGTCAGGAACCTTCTCTCACGACTCCCCCCACCCCTTCCCATTTGGGGCTGTGTGTGTGGAAACTTCTCCTCCTCCTCCTTTGGGTGATGTTGGAACTGTTACCACAGTTCTAGGACATCAGAGCCCTGTGGAGAGTTCAGAAATCACAGGCCTTTGTAGTTCTCACTGCCGGAAAAGGCAGCCTTTCCAACAAAGCAGAACGCGAAACAAAACCCCAGTCCAGCTTTTAAGTCAGAAGATTCAGTCTTCACAATCCAGGCACCATTTCTGTCTCTACCTTCTCGTCGTTGCCTGTGTCCACCTCTGGCTGTTTATGGTGTTGCTAAAACTTGATTTTCCATTTGTCAAGGACTTCTAGAGCATTCTGCCTTCGAACTCTGTGGTGTTCGGGGCAGAAAATGATACATTTCCCATGAAGCTCATTGCGCTCAAGACGCGAGCCCTTTGGCTCATTTGATTTCCACGACCTCCTTCCAGAAGTTCAGGGATGGGGCGTGAGGGTTGGCCACGGTGATGGCCGGAGCCGTGCGAGTCTCTAAAGCACAGCCCCGAGGCGGTGCCGGACACACGCAGACGCACGTCAGTGCCTGGACAGCCCAGGAAGCCTGAGCAAGGTCTGTAGGTCGCCCCAGCATCAACGTCCTGAGCTTCATCTTGTGCTACACTTAAATCGGCTGTCACCCCGGGAGGCGGGACAGGGGTGCAGGCCTCCTGGAGGCCAGTCGGAGGGGCCTCGATGCCACCCAGAGGGAAGCTCTCGAGACGCACCACTAAGCTTCAGGCACCGCCTTTTACTGGGGCCAGCTCTACACGAGCGAGCAGAACCTAAAAATTTGAGTCGCAAACCACGGGGTGAATCATTTAATCCAAACGGTGAAGGAATATCAGACGAATTCTTGGTATCGCTTAGAAATTCTTTTTATTAGGCAATTTCATTTTGCAAACACTTTCTGTTTTGAAAGAATCACGGACTCTCAGGCAGTTGCAGACTTAGGACCAAGTCCTGTGTGCCCTTTGCCCTGCTGCCCCCAGGGGTGACATCTTCTGTGACCATAGCACAATACCAGGAGATTGGCATTGGGATGGACTGTCAGCTAGCCCACGGGCCTAATTCACACTTAGCAGCCTAGGTGCCATCGCGTGCGTGCGTGTGTGGTCTAGGCCGTTTTACCCCGTGTGCAGATGGCACGTAACCGCAATAAGATACAGAATCGTTCCATCTCCTCAGAGGAGCTCCCCCACGCAACCCCTTTACACACTTAGAATTTTTCAGCGATAGTTTCAATGAGTCATCCTGTGAT
Organism: Halichoerus grypus; assembly: GCF_964656455.1. NCBI lineage: Eukaryota > Metazoa > Chordata > Mammalia > Carnivora > Phocidae > Halichoerus > Halichoerus grypus. Next base: position 212,176,229 of record NC_135712.1, read on the forward strand.
CCTTAATATTTCCAGAAATGATCACTTTGAACTTTGCACCGCCCTGACATTTCATGTCTGAATGACCCTGTGTGCTTGGTGTCGAGGGGCTCCAGCTTTAACGTGAAGTCTTGCTGGATTCCCGTGGAGACTCAGACGAGGCCCTTCTCTCTTCCTGACAGACGGACTGCCTATGCCTACAACCCCGAGCCTCAGATGTACGCCCCCAGCAGCGCAGCTTCTTACTTCGAGGCCCCGGGCGGCGCCCAGGTGACCGTGGCAGGCTCCTCCCCGCCAACGGTCCCCTCGCACAGCATGGTGGGCATCACCATGGATGTCGGGGGGAGCCCTATTGTCTCCAGCGCGGGAGCCTATCTCATCCACGGGGGGATGGACAGCACCAGACACTCCCTGGCCCACACCTCCCGCTCATCGCCAGCTACGGTATGTACGAGGCTCTCGGGGGCAGCAGGGTAGACCCTGAATAGACCCTCCTCAGCAGCGGGGATGCTGAGTGGAAGGCAGCCTGGGGTGCTGGAGCCGGAGCCCTGCCACCTGGAAGGGCGTGTGATCCGAGGCAAGTGTCCACCCCTGGGAACCAGATACTCTGTGGTAGACAGAGAGGGCAGAAGGCCCCTCCTGGGCTGCTGTGGAAATGGCGTCTGAGCCCAGCATCACCGTGCTGGGGGGGTACCCCCACCGTTGGCGTCGCTCTCCCGGAGGCCCCGGGCCCATCCATCCGTGTGACCGCTGGAGCGAACTAGGCACGGGGCAGTCCTGCTTGGGAACTGCACCCACTCATTGCCACCGTGCCCCTGCCCCAGCCAATTCCCGACCTGCTTTAAAACTGTGTCTGCTCTTAAAGTCTATTTTCCGTGCTTACTTTTATTTCATTTGGAAAATTAACACAGAGTAAAACTGACCCATTTTGGCATGCAGCCCTGAGGTTTGACGCAACGACCTCGTGTCACTGCGGCCACGGTGAGGGTGCAGAGCGGCTCTTCACCCTAAAATCTCCCTCCTCCCGTGACCCACAGCCCCTGGCAATGCTGATCGGTTATCTGTCACTCTAGTTTTGTCTTTTCGGGAGTGTCGTATACACAGAACATACAGTCGGTGACCTTCTGAGGCCGCCTCTTTCACTCGCTGTGGTGCCTTTGAGACCCATTCACATTGTCACGTGAATCGGTGCTTGCTTCTTCTTTGCTCCTGGGTAGGGTTCCGCCATACCACAGCTCCTCCATCCAGTCACCATTTGAGGGCCATTCGGGCAGCTTCCAGTTTTTGGTGATTATGAATAAAGTCTCTATAAGTACTCATGTACAGGTTTTTGTATGGACATATGTTTTCCTTTCTTTTGGATCCATACGTACAAGCAGGATTGCTGGTTCACACGGTAAGTGTATGTTTAACGTTATGGAACACCACCAACAGTTTTCCCAAGTGGTTGTACGGTTTTGCGTCTCCCCCCGTCCCCCAGTGATGTATGAGTCCCTGTGTCCCACCTCGTCACCAGCACTTGGTGTTGTCAACCATTCTTCATTTTCGACGTTCTGATGGGTGTGTAGTGGTATTTCGCTGTGGTTGTGATTGGTGTTTTCTTGATTGCTAATGATGTGCTTGTTTGCCTTTCATTATATGCTCTTTGGTGACCTCTTGGTTCAAGTAATTTGCCTAATTTTTTAACTGGATTGTTTGTTTGCTTACTGTTGAGTTTTGAGAGTTCTTTATATATCCTGGATACAAGTCCCCTGTCAGATATGTGACTTGCAAATACGTTCACCCAGTCTTTAGAGTGTCTTTCCATCCAAAATTGTGTAGAGTGTTTCCTCTCACTTCACTGTTGTGTTGGCGATTTATATAATTTTAGAATTTTCTATATAAATTTTAGGTCGTTCTATCTATGTCTACAAAAAATTCATAGTAAGATTTACATAATTTTAGAATTTTCTATATAAATTTTAGGTCGTTCTATCTATGTCTACAAAAAATTCATAGTAAGATTTTGATTAAGCAGCCTTAGACCTATAGATCAATTTGGGGAGAACTGACGTCTTTCCTATGTTGGGTCTTCCCATCCATGAACATAGTATTTTTTTTCCCCATTTATTTAGATCTTCTTTGATTTCTATCATCAGCATTTTGTAATTTTTAGCATGCAAATTCTGTATGTATTTTGTTAGATTTATGCCTTAATATTTTATGTTTCTGGAGCTATTATAAGTGGTATTGATTTTTAACTTCAGTTTCCAGCTGTTGATTTTTGGCTGTCGGCCTTGCATCCTGTAGCCTTGCTGAACTCACTTGTAAGAGCTGCAAGAGTTTTTTGCTCTCTGCAAATAGGAACAATTTTATTTTTCCCTTTCCAATCTGGATGACTTTTATTCATTTTTCTTGTCTTTTTGCACTATCTAGGACTTGTAGTACAGTGTTGAACAGGAGTGGCAAGAGTGGACATCCGTGCTTTGTTCCCAATCTTAGGGGAAAATCTTCAGTCTTTCACTGCTAAGTGTGATGTTGGCTGTAGGTTTTCTTAGATGCCCTTTTTCAGGTTGAGGAAATTCCCCTCTATCCCTCGTTTTCTTCAAGTCTTTATCATAAATGAATATTAATTTTTATCAAATGCTTTTTCTTCATTGATATGGTCATGAGATTTTTTTCTTCTGTAGACTGTTACTGTGATGGATTACATTGGTTGATTGTCAGTTAGAAAATAATTTCGTCTTTTGGTGTGGGGCTAATAATCTGAAATAGAAGATGATGATCTTGCCTCATCCCTGTCCTTTTGGTCCTGATGTGCTTTGGGGTCACCTGACATCAGAGAGCTTCCCGCCCCCCACCGGGTCTCGCTGTCCTCTACGTCCAGAGTGCTCCGCAGGACCCAGTTCTGTGGGCAGGATGGGGAGAAGTCACTTGCTCTCCAGAGGCCGTAACGCATGGGGCATGCCTGGTGTACCAGCTTGCACCTCGCCTCACTCAGTCCCTGCAACCCACCAGGGCCTGGGCACCCACAGGCAACCACACATGTCCTCCCTTGGACGACTGGCCGAATGGACGTGAGTTTCAAGCTGGTATCGATGAGAAAGCATTCCTCACAGACTACATTAACTGTCACAAACACGGCAGGTTCAATGCTAGCAAATTGCATCAGTGCATAATAACAGCGTGTACTAGGATCACAGGTCACAGACCTCCTGAGAAACCACAGCGTTCTCTATGGTCCACACTATCCTGTTGCAAAGAAAGGTGCAGCCCAGACCCCAGGCAACCCGGCTACTGTGGTTTGTCATCTGAGTTGCTTCAGAAGAATCGTATTTTCAGATCCATTGGGAATCCATGAATGGGCTGTGTTTACAGCCCTCTCTGTGCAAGCCCGGGAGTGATCATCTCAGAAGGTGGTCTGATTCCCGACCCTGCCCGCGCTGTGGTCTATCAACTTGCTTTGGCATGAGAACATCTCCACACATGCAGCAGAGATCTGTGGGGTTTTCCAGGAGCCGAGAACAAGAACAGCCTTGAGACTGCCCCAGAACTAAAACAGGGCTCCAGCATCTGACACTTGAGGCCTCCAGCTTTTCCTGTCAAGAGTTTTGGGACTTTAAGTCGGTTCTGAAAGCAGAGCGTGAAGACCAGAGGGAATCACCCGTACAGCCTCAGTGAGAGGTTTCAGACTTCTGGGGGCAGATTTTCTTGCGTCTTTATTTCATCAGTATTACATAAATCTTAAAGCTGAATGGCCCACATGAGGAGTTTTGGATAAAACCTTTTGCTGTGGCGCTTTTATTAACCACACAGAGCACAGGCTCTAAACCCAGAGGCTTGCTCTTGCGGTTTGGGTCGTGTCGAGAGGAGGCTGGGGGCTCTCGGGCTGCACCAGGTAGAGACCCTGCCACCCCGGGCTGCAGGAGGCCATGCCGTGCAGACAGGGGGCCCCCACGGGCCACACAGCGGGGACTGAGGAAGACAAATGTTCTAACCAATTCTTACAATAATAAAAATACAGCATTCCTGCCCATGGGGAGACATGCCATTGCAGTGGTTCATCAAGGCCTCAAGGTCTAGCCCAAGTGACGGATAAGCTGACCCAGGGGTCAAGTCCCCCCTCTGAGTGGCGTCTTTGTGAACTCTTTGTTTCCAGGAAATCAGAGTCCTAGCTCATCGGTAGTGGTGGCCCTGGCTATGCAGATCACGAGATCGGGACGGTGTCTGCCCTGGCGACTCCACTTGGGATCGCCACGCACCATCAGCACATGCTGCGCTGAAGCCAGAGGGGTGAGGAGTGAAGTCACCTCGGAGAACAGTGGCGAGGGGGTTCTGAGCTTTCTCGGGCAGCATTCCGCTACCTAAAGAGCTTGCATCAGCTTCGTGGCACCTGATGTGACTTTCAAATATGCCTAGAACTGCACCATCGATTTCTTCCTCCGCCAGATAAAGAAAAACCCTCATGTGTTGGGTTTGAGAAGCCAGAGTGTCAGCAGCCCAGCCCCTTGGGACACTGAGTCTTCTTCGAAAATCCCGAGATCTGGTTCCCAATATTAAAAGTCATAATATAGGGCTCTGGACTGATGGATTCAAGTTCTACAACATATAACCCGGAAATATGTGACTTGAAATCACAGGAATTTCTTTACTGGTGTCATCAGAAACTCAGCTCCTGCTTTCAACACGTAAGGAGCATCTTGCCCCTGACCACCAGCACACGTGGGTTCAGAAAAGCCAAATCTTGTATTCACTATCCAGCTCATCAGGACCGAGTCAAGCCGGGGAGACTGTGAATGGACCGTCTGTGGCTCCCTGTGTGTGGCCTGGCTTCCCACACGTGCCCTTCCAATCTCACGGCCACCCTTCCAGGTGGCCCAGGGCGGCGTGCCACCCACACAGGTCAGAGTTCACGATGGATCATTAACCGCAAAACATGTCTTCTCTGTAGCCTGCATTTCCAGCGAAGATGCAGAATATCTCGACTGTACTATGACCTCACGCATGTGCCAGGCATTTGCTAGAAGCTTCCTCATCCTCTGCACATCAGAGCTTTTGTCCAACTGTCAGAGCAAAAACTTTGCAAGCATACGCACATTGTTTGAGAAAGGAATTTTGCCAATAGCGCATCTGCTTTTTTCTCTGACTCAAGTATTTATCATCACTTTTTTCTTTAACTGAATAGACCCCCTTTTTTTTTTTAAGCGCCACTTTAGGTTCACAGAAAAATCGAGCGGGAAGTCAGAGAATCCCCGTAGCCCCCCACCACCCCCACACTCACACGGTTCCCCTCATTAGCCTTTCACGGAAGTTTGGAACGTTTGTCACCATCACTGAGCCAATCTGGACACACGGTTACTATTAACTAAAGCTCCTGGTCGACATTAGGGTTCGCGCTTGGTGCTATGCATTCTCTGGGTTTTGACAGACATTCAGTGATATCATCACTTCTGAAGCTGGTTTTGCACGTTTCTTTGTGAAGGTGGGAGCAGTACCTGGGTTTACTCGGGAGCACTGCTCTGAAAGAGGGATCTGAGGTTTTCATCTCTCTTCCGCCTCCAGTGACAAAGCTAAAGAAGGAGAATGTCATCCTGGAAAGAAAGCACTCTTTGGCGCTTATTCGGAGAAGTCGCAAATAATTTACCAGGGAAGTCGTTCCTGTTCAGGGTAATACAGACCCGCTTAGAATGTCAAGGGCGACTGTGGACAAATGGGCCGTTCGTTGATCTGATAAAATCCTCTTCCACTCTTCGCCCATTTCTCATTTTCTGGTATTTTCTCTCATTGCTGTGTATGCAAAATGACCACAGTGTGTGTCTCTGGACTGGATCCCGGTCCTGAAAAAGGACACCAGTGCAGTGGTCATCACATTCAAATGAGATCTTTCATTGACTCGTGGTGAATGGGGGTTGATTTCTGGGTCTTGATCCTTGTGCTGAGATCATGCGAGATGCTAACATCTGGGAGGGCTGGCTTAGGGTATACAGTTCGTGGTGCTATTTTTGCAACGTTTTTGTAAGTCTGGAATTATTCCAAATGAAAAGTTTAAATTTTTTTTAATTGAGTAGACCTCTATTGTTTAAAGCTCTAGGAATTACGAGAACTAAGCACGTCAGCTGCTAAAAATGATTACCAGTAGCACTTAGGACACTCACAATATCGTGCAGCCATCCCGTCTATACCCATGTCATTTTTAAAAATCGGTTTAACAGTAAGGTCTAATACATCCGTAATGTGTAATTCTTGGTAGAATTATGGGGCAGCGGGGAGCAGCAAACTACAGCCCCGCAGCCAAATCCAGCCAGCTGCCTGGCTTTGTAAATAAAGTTTTATTGGCACACGGCCACACCCATTCCTTCACTTGTCTGTGGCTGCTTTCCAACTACAAGGACAGAGTTGAGTAGTCGTGGACAGAGACTGGCCCACAGAGCCCAAAATATTTACTATCTGGCCCTTTACAGAAAAAGTTTGCCAACCCTTGAGCTATAAGAACTGGCTCAGAAAGATAATCACAGAAGATTAAGTGATAAACACAAGTATCAGAACTAAATACATAGCACAACCCCAACTGCAGAGAAAATCATGAAAGCCAATGTAAATCTGATAAAATGCACCTGAGAGGACCCACACCAGGCTACTGGTAAAGGCTTCTCCTCCTATGTGGGAGTTGGGTGGGGCTGGGGAGAAGTTGAGGCAGGGCTTGGATGGGGTGTGCCAGTCCAGGTGCCCAGGGCACCAAATTTAAGGAGGTATTCACCTCCACCTGCCAAGCTTGCCCTGACACGATCTTGAGGATGAGCACCTCCTGAAGTCTGGAGCCCTGGGTGCCTCGTTGGCCCCACCGCAGTCCTGGCCCTCAGTGGAGACTGTTCTCTGTTGTAATCAGATTTTCCTACAGCAAGCATGTAAAATATTACTTACATATTCTTAAAATGTTTAATTAGCAAAAGAAAAGTGGGCAAACAAATTTACAATGCCCTGTTTTCCCAAGCCAGCCTCTCCCTGTCCCCAGTGGTGAGCCCCAAGATTCTCTCAGTCTTCCCACCTGGCCCTTCACTGCGGGCCGTTTCCTTTCTGCATGCAGAATTCTGTGATTTATATCCCTGCCCTCAAAGTTCCAGCAGTGTCTCTTTCTTTCTTTTTAAACTACTCTCCCATGTTCTTTAAAGATCCAAAAGGGTTGCTCATAAAGCATTTATACTTGTATTTTCTCTATGGTCACATAACTAAGCTAGATCTGAGGATGCAGGGTTAACCCTAGCATCTTTCTGTCCTTGTCCCCACTCCTCCCTGGCCTTTCCAGAGACATCTCTTCCTTTCCCACTGCTAGCTCCTGGAGCCATGGTCCCGATGTCAGATTGCGGCAGACCCAGTCTGGAGATGCCGCCGTTGCTTCAACAGTGGTCATTGCTGGCCCTTGGCAGGGGCAACCCCTATCTGGTGGGCCCTTTTAATGAGATTATTATGTTATAAATGGAATGGCCACTTGGGCATACACTCATGAACTCAGAGAACTAACCTCCACCCTCCATTAGAAGGCCCCAGTACAGCCCTTACATCTTGGTGGATCTTGCTAGATTATACATGAAAGGAGAGGAATTTTCTAAATAGTTGGCTTATTTTAATATACTTGGGAGCTACTAAAACTTGTCTGCTATTTGCTATTACATTAGGTTCTTGAGACACTATATCTTTGATCGCGAGTCCTTACATATTTTCTGCCCTCCTTCTGAACAAGCCCTTAAAGCACAATATGTGTCCGTTCCCCCCCCATATTCTGTTAATAATTCATGTAGCAGAAACAGATGATATTAAGTGACAAGGAATACTGCTGCAGTGCATCGAATCAAAAATAAAAATTAAGCTCTTGATAAGTCAAGAAACGGATGCATAAGCATATGCACAATACCAAGATGGAAGGAAACTGCGGAAGTTCAGAAACCAGAAATGATTTTCGGGAAAGCTGCCTGGGCCTGGGGTGGGGTGGGGCACCACTGCGTCCATCCTTGGCTCCTCCTTACTGTTTGATATGTGGGCCTGGGCAGATAGCACCTTGATAAGTATCTTTAAATAGCAAAAAGTTCAACTCCAGTCAAATATAAAATCAGTTTTTATTTTAAACATATTTAAACACTAACTTCTCCAGCCACTGAGGGGACTGAACACAGCGTTTGTACTTGTGCAGTGAGAGTCGCTCTGGCAAGTGTGTAAGGAAGACGAGGACTTGAAGTCAAGTGCAAGATGCTCCTTGTCCACGGATGGAGGGGGTGGGAGGTGGCGCCATAGCGCCCTCTGCTGGACAGACGTGCGCACTGCGCCGTCAGCGCTGACTCCGGGGCGGTAACATCCCCATTTGGCCTTGGGCGACGTGGTGGGATGGTTTCCTGACCTTCACCGCCTACTGATGTTTACGCGAAGATTTAATTTTAAAACAGTGAACACCTTGGGAGGTTCCACTGTGCATTAAATTAATTTTCTGCATCCATGGGCTTGATCGGACCCTATTTAATAGCTATGGGTTCTTCAGGATGATCGTATGCAGCAAGCCTCAATTTGTGTTCTTTTCCACAATACTCTAGAGTAGTTTTTAGCAGGCAGTCCTAAATATGTCTGGCACTCCTCTGGGTGTCCCCAAGACCCTCCCAGGGGCCCCACAGGGTCAAAACTGTTTTCATAATAATACCAAGCCATCAGCCGCCACTTTCCCTGTGCTGACATTTGCACTGACTGCAAAATCAACATCGATGAGCCCCCAGGGCACAAATGCAGGTGCAGAGCGAGGCAGAGGCGTCAGACTCTCCCAGACGTCGCCGTGGTCTTCCCCACCCTGCGCTCACAGTGAAAAAGAAAAGAGAAGCTGAGGATGGGGTACTGCAATTTCCAGTTAAGGTTAACCTATGGCCCTTGGTGGAGCTGTTAATTGCTATTAATTGTATTAAATCTCAGTCCTGGAATTCACATCTTTCCAATATTCTGTGTGACAAAAGGCACTTCTCCTGCCAACGTATGATGACTGTCCTAAGGAAAAGCCGCCGGCAAATGACTGTGAGCTGAACCAGCCATTTTTGTCACGAAACGCTGTTTGCTTGAAGGAGTAACAGACAAATGATGATTATTCAGACTTGGGGAATTGGCAGACATTTTCTCAAAAATGAATGGTGCGAGGTGGATGTATCCAGGAAAACAGCCGACTAATTTGGTTGCCAATACATTTTCAACCAAAAAAGAATTAGAATTTTGAGCTTGGTAGTGATACTAACAAATGTGATTTTTCAGTACTGTATAATGAAAGCATGTCAACATTTGGAACATCTGCAAAATCAGTGAACCAGTATTTTCCAAGTGACTGGTGCGGGAGGTTACAAAACCACGCATGTGGGGAGAAGATCCATTCAAATCGCAAGGGAGAATAATGGGTTTTTTAATTAGTTGTATATTTTTTATCAAGGTCAAATTCACATAACATAAAATGCATCATTTTAACCACTTAAAAGTATATGATTCAGCGGCATTCGGTACATTCTCAGTGTTGTACAACCATTACCTTCTTTAGTTCCAGAACATTCTCATCACCCTGTAAACTGGTAACCCTGACCAGTTAGCAGTCACCCCTCCCGCCAGTCCCTCCTCCTTCAGCCTCTGGTAACTACTCTGCTTCCTGTCTCCACGGATTTTCCTGTCCTGGACATTTCATATAAACGGCACCATACACTCTGTGGTCTTTTGTGCTTGCCTTCTGTCACTGAGCATCATGCTCTTGAGGCTCATCCACATTGTAACATGTATCACTACTTCCTTCCTTTTGGTGGATGAATAATATTCCATTGTGTAGATACACCGCATTGTGTTCATCCAGTCATCCGTGACTGACACTTGGATTTTTCCACATTTTTGCCATGGTGAATGACACTGCTATGAACATTCATGTACACGTTTTTCTGAATACACCCAGGAGCGGAATTGCTCGGACGTAATAGTTTAACTGAGTTTATGTGTAACTTTTGGAGGAACTGCCGGCCTGTTTTCCACAGCAGCTGCACCATTTTATATTCCACCAGCCGTGTATGAGGGTTCAAGTGTCTCCGCATCCTCGCCTGCACTGGTGGGGTTTTTTTTTTTTCTTTCCTTTCTTTCTTTTTTAATAGCCGTACTAGTGTGTGTGAAGTGGTATCTCCCTGTGCTTTTCGTTTGTATTTCCCTAATGACTAATGATGCCGAGCATCTTATCATGTGCTTCTTGCAGACATGTCTGTTCAAGTCCTTTGCCCATTTTTCAATTGGGTCGTTGGTCATTTGGCTGTTGAGTTGTGACAGGTCTTTATATATTCTGGATGCAAGACCCTTATCAGATACACAGTTTGCAAATACGTTCTCCCATTCTGTGGCTTGTCTTTTCACTCTCCTGATAGTGTCCTTTGCCGTACAAAAGTTTTTAGTTCAGGTGAAGTCCGATGTATCTTTGTAAAGATTTCTGTTATCTTTTATTTGTGCTTTTGGTGTCATATCTAAAAATCCATTGCCAAATCCAAGGTCATGAAGATAACCTTATTGTACATGACTACCTTATGTTTTCTTCCAATCATTTTATAGTTGTAGCTCTTACATTTAGTTCTTTGATTCATTTTGAGTTGATTTTTGTATCTATTGTGAGGTAGGGGTCCAACTCCTTTCGTTTGCATGTGGAAACCCATTTATCCCAGCACCATTTGGTGGAAAGTTTACTCTTTCTCCATTCAGTGGTCTTGACACCCTTGTCAAAAATCAGTTGACCATAGACATACGGGATTATTCCTGGATGTTTAATTCCATCCCATTGACCTGTGTACATCTATGTCTATCCTTATCCCAGTACTGCACTGTTTTGGTTACTGTAACTTTGTAGTAAGTTTTGAAATCGGGAAATGTGAGCCTTCCAGATTTGTTCTTTTTCAAGGTTGTTTTGGCCTAATACCATATGAATTTTAAGATCAACTTGTCCGTTTCTGAAAAAGCAGTTGGAAGTTTAATAGAGAATTTGGCTAAGGATTGCACTGATCAACTTGGAGAGTATTGCCATCTAAATATTAAGTCTTCTGATCCATGAACATAGGATATCTTCTGTTTATGTAGGTCTTCTTTAATTTCAGTCAGCATCGTTATAGTTTTTAATGTAAGTATTTTACCTCGTTGGCTAAATTTATTCCTAGGTATTTTATTTTCTTTGATGCTGTTGTAAATGGAATTGTTTTCTTTATTTCATTTTCCTATTGTTCATTGCTGAGAAATATAACTGATTTTTGTATGTTGATCTTGTATCCTGCAACTCTGCCGGGTTTGTTTATGAGCATTATTTTTTTGTGGCTCCTTCAGGATTTTCTATGTCTAAGATCATGTTATCTGCAAATAGAGATAGTTTTACTTCTTCTTTTCCGATATGGATGTCTTTTATTTCTCACTGTTGCCTGACTGCCCTGGCTAGAACTTCCAGCACAGTGTTGAGTAAAAGTGGTGACAGTGGACACCCACAGAGTGGTCGGAAGAGGTGATGGGCAAAGCAGAACCCTCTCATTCCTGCACTCGGGCCCAGGAGCCCCGTCCAGCCGTTCTTTCCAAAATACGTGTTCCACCTGCTTTTTGCACACACATTGCTGAAGTCTGCCTTCCCTGCGTGTTTGAGGAAGGTCAGGGTGTGCATTGGGTTATTTCCTTCCATTGCTGTTCTCTGCCTGTCGTGGTGGGCTCCAGCAGATTTCCCATTTCCATTTAATATGCACAAGTGGGTGTCAAATTCGGCACGTACGAATGTGGCCGGAGCCGCACACAGCCGGGTGTTTGCTCCGGTGCGTCGGCCTGCTGGACCACCTTAGCTCCCTCCCTCCATGAGGTCCTCGGAACCCAGCTCAGAAGCCCCTTCCCCCAGGAAGGCGTCCCTCTTAGCTCCCCGTGACTTTGCCCAGCTCACGCTTCATAAACACTCAGAAGTGTATCTCTGTGACATGTCCAGTGGCCCCAGGGTTCGACGCCTCCCTATGGCAGGGCCAGGGTCTTTTGGCCTCGTTGGTATCTTCCTGGAGCACCCAGGAGGGAGACCCTGGGCTTTGTGACAGGACAGGCCGACCGGGAAATTAGTAGTGCCACTGGCTGTCCTTGGGTGGACAGCTGATTCTCCCTAGCAACCGATAACGGGTCCAGGGGAGCAGCGGGGTGATTATTCTGCTGGCTTTGCTTCTACCTGAACTTGCGCCTCGGCTCAGTGGTCATGCTGTGCAGACGTGAAATGCCACAGCGGGTGTTTGCAGATGCTCCTTTGTGCTGTTGGCGCTCCCGCGCTCCCGGGCTCCCGCGCTCACCCGCATGTCAGGAGTCACGCTCCCCTCCTAGGCCACAGCTTTTACTCGCCGCCTAACCGCGCCCGCCCCCCAACCTGCGTCAAGCCTTGTTTTTATTTTGTAGGCGCTTGAATCATTATTTGGATATTAATAAAAACAAATCTTGGCTGATGCTAACCATCTGATTTCCTTTTTTTTTTTTTTTTCCGTTTTGTTTTGTTTCTGCACACATTTTCTTTAGCTTGAAATGGCGATTGAAAACCTCCAAAAAAGCGAAGGGATCACTTCACACAAAAGCGGTTTACTCAACAGCCATGTAAGTGTGTGTCGACCCGGCGGCCTGCCCTGCCACACTCGTAACCTTCGTAGGCATCTTAAAAACAAGCGAAGACCATGAAATGACGCCTCTCGGGTGCTGAAAGGTGGCGGGGGGCGGGGGGAGCCAACCTAGGATGCTACATCCAGCAAAAAAAAAAACCACCTTTCAGCAGCGTGAGGGAAAGGGTCCTGCATCCGTGCGGGTGCACGGTAACAGCATGTACCCTCCCGGTGCTCGCGGAGGGAAGAGCGAGACGCGTGCTCCCTGCAGGGCCCGGGAAGGCAACGGGCATCACGGATAAAGTGATACTGAGATAGGCAGCAACCACAACAGAAAAGGCAGGACTGGGGGCACCTTAATGACTCTCAGCTGCCTTTCCTGTCTGTGGTCAGCTCTTTGGGGGAAAAAAATAATAATAATAGGAGAAAAGTGCAAAGCAACACATTTCTACTGATTTTAACTGTATAGGATCTTTCTCCTTCGCTCTCCTCCTGGGGAGACCTTGATGGTAGCTTCCGTGCTAGGAGGCAGCAAACGTCCCTGTCTCTGGGCAGCTTCGTGGGGCAGGATGGGACTGGAGGAGGTGACCAGCTAAGAGTCTTTATTTCCTAACTAGGGCCCCGTCAAGACTTTGGTACTGGCCGACGTGCCAAGTGAGGTGTTGGCTCAAAGGGCAGTGATGTCGGGGCAGAAACCCAGCTAGGGAAGGTCCAGAAACTTCTAGGTTTCTGGATTGGTGCAGGTGTCCTGGGCTGCTCCAGGTACACGTAACGAGGGCCGTGCACTCCTGGGCCTCAGAGGCCCGGTCACTGGAAGGGAGAGCAGTCTCACACCCATCATCTCAAAGCAATAAATATATGAATAAATAAGAGAGCATCAGGCCCCTGCTGAGTGCCCCCCCCCCCCCAGACTAGGTGGCTCATGGCCTCCCTGTCTCCAGTTACTGCTGGACAGTGTCAGCCCCGTGGCCGATCTGGGGAGGGAACAATCGGCAGTGTGTGCTTGCTCAGTCTTAAACTCAGGCCACTGTGCGGGCACGTCTGCACGGTGGCCCGCTCTGTTCAGCAGGGCCCTGAAGCAAACACGCGTGGCCTCAACACGGCCCGCAAGCCCCGGCACCGGGTCAGCCCCGAGGAAGGCAGAATGTGGGGCACAAACCCCAGGCAGGCAGGGCTCCGCAGGAAACTTAAAATGTCTGTGGGGAAACGCATGAGCCGCTTGTCTCTGGCTGCAGGGTGCTTCTGGTTTCTAACACGTTTCCTTTGGAAGGAGACGCCTTTGACTGCTTCTCTGCTGGTTCCGCTTCGGAGCAGGAAACACTCCCTGCGCCCGTTTCTCCCTGGCCGTGTGTCGTGTGTCGTGTGTCGTGGAGCTGTGAGCAGCAGGGTCTGGGCTTGGTGGCTCAGAATCAGAGAAGAGAAATGATCTTTCTGAAGAGTCGACCCCACGCACTGGGGTGAAAGCCTCCTGGAGCTTGTCCAGCCGATGTGAGAGCCAGGAGGGGAGGGAGAGCATGGGTCCTGGCCCCGAGGTGGGGCCCTGTGTCCCTGCGGCGGCCGGCCATGCTCGCTCATGATGCTTGTCACCCTGGCCGCCCGCCGCTGAGTGGGCTCCGGTGCCGGGAGACACTGGCCGAGTCCCGGCTCCTTTGCCAGCCCGGCCCTAGGGCAGACGAGCCGGACTGGGGGCTGTGCCCCACGGACCCATTTTCCTGGTGGCCTCCCAGCTGACCCTTCTCCGAGAGCCGGGGTCGCGGCGTCCCACCCGCACCAGAGCTGTGCTGAACACAGGGGCAGAAGGAACAAGGAGAACTCCCGCCCGGGAGCTGGGAATGCGCGGGCGGTAGCCCAGCGGCTGTGAGAAGGCGCACCCAGGTCACACCGAAGTGGGCACAGAAGCCAGCTGTGCAGGGTTTCCGCTGGAGCTGGTTCTCGTGCTCTGCGGAGTTTGCTTCCCGACGACAGTGATGGCGACGGGCTACCATGGGGTGGTGTCCAGGGCTAGCGAGATGCCCTGAGCCTGGGAGGCGAGACAGTGCCTTCCAGACCCAGCCGGTGTCGGGGTCTCCGGGAATTTCCCCAGCTGCCCTCGAGGGGCTGAGTGAGACCCAGGGGGTCTGCAGGTGGAAGGAACCTTCCAGCCTGGGGCCGAAACAGGCTGGAGCAGTCTCGAAGACGGGGATGGGCAGATTTGGTGGTGTGAAAACCAGGGATAGCTGCTTGCAGGGAAGGAGGCGAAGCGCTTGCCCTGGGCAGGAAAACACCTTCCCCCACCGCAGATGCAACCACCGTGGTGCCTGGTCTGGGGGGACTTCAGTCAAGGTCCCCCGCCTTGAGCAGGAGAGGGGCCTGGGCTCCTCCCAGAGCTGCCCCTCAGCCGTCCCCCAGATCCCTGCACAGAACAACACCCCCCCCACGCAGGGACCCCCCCCCCCACCACTGGTTCACGGTCACTGTCACATGGAGACCGCGTGGTCTATGTAATAAACAAACCCTGGGAGGAGGACCTGCTTGTAAATTAATTGTATTTAGATTCTATGACTTTTTTTTTTTAATTGAGGACCACAAATTGCCAAAGATCACGTGGTCTTCAGTTGGTGGCGGACTGCAGGCCCGTGTGATGACAAAGCATGCCGTGCAGACCAGGGTTGGGGCTTGGCTAGAATCGGCAGCTTCCTGGGATGGGTCCCTTGTCCAGAAGTTGCTCCAAATTATCGTGGCAAACACCTCCAGCAGTTGTCGTGGTCAGACTGCTGGTTTCTTTCCCGAAGCCTCCTCACCGCCTTGCTGACCCCACCCTGACTCCCAGTGGAAAGGCTGTTTCCCAGGCGGCCCCGCCAGCTGGCCTCTGCCACCTGCTGGCTTGGAGCTGCAGCTCAGCGCGGCGCGTCCAAAACCGAGCCCCGACTGCCCCTCTAGCCCCTGAGCCTCCCACCATCCTCTGCTGCTCACCCTCGCTTCCCAGACCCCACCGCCAGATGCTCTTGACCTCATCTTCAGAACCATCCCGAAGCAGACCACTTCCCCTTCCTCCACCGCCACAGCCCCCACCATCTCTCCCGTGGAGTGTCGTGGCCACCACCTAGTGAGCCCTTGGCAGCTACCCTCCCCCAGCTTCCAGGCCCTTCTCACAGCAGCGGCCACAGTAATTCTACTGAAACCAAAGTCAGATCATGGCACCTCTCTGTCCAGAAGCCTCCAGGTCCCCCATCACACTCCAAGTAGAAGCCATCATCATCAAAACAGCCTCTGGGGCCCTGCCCGACCGGCCCTGTCCCCTCCTTCCCCTCCCCTTCCCCTTCTCTCTGCTCCAGCCACACAGGTCCCCCCTCACTGTTCCTCCAACACGCTAGGCCCGGTGCGGCCCCAGGGCCTTTGCACGGGCTGTTCCCTCTGCCTCGAACGCTTCCCCATGGCTCCTTCCCTCAGCTCCGTCATGACTTGACTCATTGGTCACTTGAATCAGCTTCCCCTCTGTTGCAAAAGGGGGAGAAAGTGTAACTGATTGTTCTGGGGGCTGCGAGAGGTGTCAGCTGTCTCTGGAGTTACTTCTGCTTGGGAAGAACTTGTCGAGATAACCATGCATCATTGTTGTCAATGCCAACATAATGATCCAAGTAAAGAGATCCATTTTTCATTTCAACAACATGGGGCTGGGGGATGGTGGTAAGCTGAAGCGATCATTCTTCCCGAGCACTTCCTCATACATGTGAGCCGGTCCTGTCGAGGGCCCCCTCCAGCCCACCACCAACGGAACCTGACCTCACCCTTCTCGCCTGAAAGTCCGTGTTCCTCTCCCGCTCCCGGAGGATTCCCTAAGAAGCGGCGCTCTGTGCTCCCGGGGCCGGGGGGCGGGGGAGAGGGCAGAGAGAGAAAATCTCCAGCTTCTGCACCCTGACCGTTGGCTTCCCGCATGCTGGAGGCCCCTCTGCATTTCAGGACCCCTTCTCTTGGTCCGTTGCACCTCCTGGGGGTGCAAATGTGGGCAGACCTGGTTCCATCTCTACCTGCCTGGGGTTCTCATTCCAGTGGGGGAGACGAGCAATAAATAGATAAAATGCACCTGCTAGCTTCAGAGGAGGAAAGTTCTCTGAAGAAAACCCCGGGGCTCAAAGGACCCCGTCAAATACCAGCCCTTCCTCACCTGGATCCCAAACTGAAAATAAGAGAGGGTGGCAGCCGGGGAACCCAGTTACCCCTGCCCCCGTGCCTTGTCGCTGCGGGGGGCAGCTTCCTGACGCCGATGGGGCTGTGCTCACCCCCGGCCCCTTCCAGATGCCCCAGGCCTACCGTCCCGCAGCCTCCCCGAGCCCAGGCGGGCAGGGGTGCTCAGGGAGGGGAGGAAGGTGCACCCCGAGGGTCACAGGGCATTGCCACGCTGCCGCCACAGCTTCCGGCAGCAGGGGGAGAGGGGTCAGGGGCCAGGGAGGACCAAGGAGGCGGCTCCTGGGCCAGAGCAAAGCTCTGGAGAGAAAAAGGTGGTAGAAAAAGCACATTTAAGGAGAGTTGGAAAACTAAATATCGAGTGAGGCGACAGGAAGTTCTTTTCGCAGAGGGGTGGCTGAGGGGGGTCAGGTGTCCTTCCTGGGCGCCGTCCTGTTCCCCGGGGCCTCTGCCGGGGGTTGCGGCCACCCTCCTCCCCCGCGGCTCTGTGCTGTCCTAACTGCCCCTCAGTGGCCCCGCTGCTGAGGCCGGGAGGAGGCCACCTGGGGTTCCCCAACACTGGGACGCTGGGCGGGTGAAGGGCCAGCTGTCAGCCACGCAGGCCCTCAGCTTGGGGCGGGAGGGCACAGGGCCACGCGGGCCACACGGGGAGCAGGCCGGCTTCGTAGTGACCATGGTGCCGGGGCCCAGGGAGAAGCAGGAGCTGCGCCCGGTCCCTCCCTGAGGAGGCTCCTGCAGCTCAGAGACTTCTCTGCAGAAGCCTGTGGGGAGGGAGCCTCTCCTGGTTCCCTGGGCGGCAGGGCAGCACAATAGACTGGGCCTGAATGCTAGGCCTTCTGGCCACTCTTCCTCCTCCTCCTCGGGCCCGACGTGTGTGAACGCCCTCTCTGTGCGTGTCCCCGGAGACCCCGTCCTCAGCCTTGGTGCCCCGTTAACGCGCCTGCGCCCAACCTCTGCCCTGAAGCCGGCCCAGCAGTCAGCCGACCTCCTCTCCAAAGCAGAGCCCACGACCCCAGCCCTTCCTGACGCCCGATGTCTGTCCTTCTGTTACAGGACTCTCTGCTCTGTCAGTCCCCCACGTGTCCCTTCACTTGGACCTTTGGCCTGTGGCCCACCTTCATCCCGCACATGCAGCCGTGCCCACCTCGACCTCTGAACCTTTCCTTGCCCCCGGCCGGCCCACCACCCGCCTCCCACTCGGCCCTGCGCTAGATCAGGGAGGTCCAACTGAGGCAGGAGGCGGCAGGTGGGGCCCCGAGCTGACGACCGTAGAAGCAGGGGTCGGTTACGCTGGTCTCTCTACCTCTGTGCCTGTTGGAACCTTTCCATGATAAAACTTTGAAAGGGGAGACTCCAGCCGAGCCCCAGCGTGCGCGTGTGGGGCCGAGCAGGGCCACAATGCCCGGGGCCGGCTGCGGCTGAGCTCTCCCTGGGCAGACACTCACTTCGGGTCTAGAGGGGGCAGAGGGTGTGCGACGTGCTGGGGCCCCACACCCAGGTCCGCGGGGGGCCGGGAGCCCCTCACCCTTCCCACACAGGGTCCTGCCTCAGGCCTGGGGCCTGGGCACAGCTCCTGCCCTTCTCCAAATCCCCAGCACGTTCAGGGCTTTAGTACTCACACATCAGACGTCCCTTGATCAGGGAACAGACGCACTCTGCTGGGCAGGCCTCCTCTGGGCCGCTGCCCGGTGTGGGGGCTTGACTCTGTGGGGACGGCTCCTGCCCTTCTGACCCGACGCTGAGCCCGGGGGCGGGGGGCTGCTGGGGGCAGCGACTTGGCTGCCTTCCGGCCTGGGCCCAGAACCTGGCGCGGAAGCCTCTTCAGTACTGTGTCCCGTTTCTGCGTACAGCCTCTCTCTGAGACACGAGGAGAGGTCAGTCCGCCTCTGCCCGTCGTCCTTTCTTTTGTGGTTGTTTCCGAAAGAAAAAGGAAGAGCTTTCCTGAGAGAAAATGCACCACACATTGCAGAGTGTATGGTTTCCGGGCCACTCGGCCAGCCCCCCAGCCGTGAACACAGACCCCTCAGGAGGCACACACGTCCTACCTCAGGGAGGAAGCGCAGTCGCTCGCATCAGGTCTGAGAGCTGCTAAGAAGAGGGGCAGGGGGAAGGAGTGTCTGGGAATCCCACCTTCCCCTCCTCCCTTCCTTCCCAGCCTGTTCTCGTAGAATCTGGTTGCCCCAGGTGCAGGATTCCTGGTTGGAGCCATGGATAGTAGCACAAGCAATAGGGCAAGAATTCAAGCAGGACTTTCCTCTTCAGTGACCAGCGATGAGACAGGTGGCCGAGCCCCAGCCATCTTAATCCTTAGATGAACGATTTGTCCCTCAGTCACAAGATGTCAGGAGGTGGACAAGCTCTAAAGGCCCACGTCGCCCTGTTTAATGCCGGGGGCAGTGCTGATGGGTCTGCCGAGCTTTCTTCAATCTTCCTCTTCATCTTGACATTCCTGTAAGTTTAGGAGACATGGTGTCTAAATGATTAGGAAGACACCCAAGAGGTCTCAGTCACTTGCAGGCTTTTGTAAATTAAGTCAAGGAATCTGAAAACCAGGCTGAACATTGAAGGAATAAATACAGGAGTGGAGAGAAGCTGTTAATTCATGTGCCCGGAATCTCTCAAATCCAAATCAGCGACAGTGGCTATGAACTTCCTCATCATGTTAATGGAGAGAAAGCATGTGCTTCTTGAGGCCACGTTAGCCTTTCAGCATTTTGGGGGATCCTGACGAACGTGAGTGTGTCTTTCTTCATCCAGCTCCAGTGGCTGTTGGATAACTACGAAACCGCAGAAGGCGTGAGTCTCCCCAGAAGCTCTCTCTACAACCATTACCTTCGGCACTGCCAGGAGCACAAGCTGGACCCTGTGAATGCCGCCTCCTTTGGGAAGCTGATCCGCTCCGTGTTCATGGGCCTGCGGACGCGGCGGCTGGGCACCAGGTGGGTACATGGGGGTGCCTGGTAGCCCCACGCCCACCTGTCCTCCTGCGTCCTCTATACAGATATTGAGCTTTTGGAGAATGTGGTCTTTCTCCTTCTGCCTGCATGCGTCTGGGTGAACTTGGAGTTGTTCTGAATTGGCAGCAGCACGGGCCTGACCAGCCCAAGGCGTTGGCCATGGGCCATCTCTCTCCTGATGACAAGGACAAAGGCTTTGCTTCAGCACTCAGTGCTTCTTTAAAATTTTCCATAATAACAGGTTTTCTTAAAAAGCAGCCTCTGGATTATCTAGAGTTGGATTTATGATTTCTTGGTGCTTTCTGCTCTGCCTGGACCAGTCCACCACAGCAGCTCGCCCTTGGCCTGCAGCAGCCAGGGACTGCCATATGCTGCAGACTTACCCAGGCAGGAAACAAACACTCCTTCCACTAGAAAACAGCAGCCATACTCTATTCAAAGTGGGGGGCCTAGAGCACACAGAAGGGGCCAAGAGAATGTTCTCTGCCACCCTCTGATCCTTTACAGAGAACATCCTTACAGAGCATCAATGGATAGAGGAGGGAAGGACGGGGGAGAAGGAGAGGAAGCCCCTGGTCTCTGGGGACACAGCCACCACTGCCTTTGGGGCCTCTCCAGACAGCTCATGCATGGCCTCCACCGTCAGAGTGTCCTGGATGCTGGCCTCAGGATTGGGGCTTTTCTCCCCCCCCTGCTTTCCAACTCCTCCTGGCACCAGCCAAGCTGCTACCTCATCCAGAAAGGACCCATGCTCCGCCCACTTGTCCCTATTGCCAGACGCATGTCTATCCTTCACTGCTTCTCTCCTGAGGAGCCCTTCTGGCCTGTTTTCTTAACCAAATTGTCTAAAGCCCTCTGATCATTCATTTCTCACATAATAAGCTACGATAGTGTTTCCCAAAGCGTTACCATTTCCTAGATCATGTTGTCAGATGACTAGGGGTGGGGGGTGAGGATGGTGATGCTGATGGTGGTGATGGTGATGATGACAGTGATGATGGTGAAGATGATGATGGGATAGTGATGATGGTGATGATGGTGATGCTGATGATGGTGATGGTGATGGTGATGATGACAGTGATGATGGTGAAGATGATGATGATGGGATGGTGGTGATGGTGATGATGGTGATGCTGATGGTGGTGATGGTGATGATGACAGTGATGATGGTGAAGATGATGATGGGATAGTGATGACGGTGATGATGGTGGTGATGGTGATGATGGTGATGCTGATGGTGGTGATGGTGATGACAGTGATGATGGTGAAGATGATGATGATGGGATAGTGATGACGGTGATGACGGTGGTGATGATGATGGTGGTGATGGTGATGATGACAGTGATGATGGTGAAGATGATGATGGGATAGTGATGACAGTGATGACAGTGATGATGGTGATGCTGATGGTGATGATGACAGTGATGATGGTGAAGATGATGATGGGATAGTGATGACGGTGATGATGGTGATGGTGGTGGTGATGATGCTATGGTGGTGATGATGATGGTGATGATGGTGATATTGGTAATGATGGTGATGTTGGTAATGATGATGGTAAAGATGATGATGATGGTGGTGATGTTGGTGATGATGGTGGTGATGATGATGATGGTGGTGATGGTGATAATGATGGTGATGGCAGTGATGCTGGTGATTGTGTTGATGATGGTGATGATGGTGACAATGGTATGATGATGATGATAATGACGGTGATGCTGGTGATGATGATGGTGGTGAGGCCATGCCAGGTCAAACAAAGCTGGACTGCTTTTCCCACTGCAGGACTTCTCAGAGCCTTTAGAATACTAAAATGCAAGGGGGGGGAATCTCCGAGAGGCGGATGCCCAGTACAGAATTTCCTAAACCCCTCTCTGATCATGGAACAGCCCGTGAACATTTCCCACATGGTCCAGGGAACACTGAACCTGAGCACCCAAAATGAAGGGCCAAGATAGAGCACTTGTCTTGTCATTCAGAACATCTGCAAGGAGAACTGACCCTGAGATGCTTGGTTTCTAGGGGCAACTCCAAGTATCATTACTATGGGATCCGCCTGAAACCAGATTCACCCTTGAACCGGCTGCAGGAGGACACCCAGTATATGGCCATGCGGCAACAGCCCATGCATCAGAAGCCAAGGTGGGTGACCTGGCCCAAAGCCAGCCTGAGGGCTGACGTTCCTGCCCAAGGCAAGGGTCGGGTCTGAGTTTCACTTGGGAGAACATACAGAAAAGTGTCTCTCAAACATTAAATACATAGGGAGGAGGGAACTCTCCAAACTGTGATGGAAAAAATAGATTCATATGAACCTCTGTCTCCAACGTCCTGGGAGAGCCAAGGCACAGGAAGCTGGGGATGCAACCTCATCCAGCTAACAGAGCCTTCGGATCTTTCTCTTTTTAAAAAAAAATAGACATTATTTTTTAGAACAGTTTTAGGTTCCCAGCAAAATTGGGTAGAAAGTGCAGTTTTCCATATGCCCCCTGTGCTCAATGCACAGCCTCCCCCCCGTCAACGTGGCACCAGAGCTGTGTGTTTGTGCCAAGTGGCGAACCTACATCGACATATCATTACCACCTCAAGTCCATACTGGACATTAGGGGTCACTCTGGGTGCTCCATTCAAATGGGTTTGTACAAATGTATAATGACATGTATCCAGCATTACAGATCACACAGAGTAGTTTCACTGCCCTGAAAATGCTCTGTGTCCTGCCTATTCATCCTTCCCTCCCCTCAACCTCCGGCAGCCACTGACCCTTCTACTGTCCCCATAGTTTTGCCTTTTCCAGAATATCATAGAGCTGGAATCCTAGATCTTTAATTTTCAACTATAGGGGGAAAAAAAAGAGAGAACACTGAAACTAACCCAAGAAGCCTGGAGAAAGAAGCTTATATACTTAAGTTGCTGCTTCTTCCTGACATTCTGATCCAATGGCTGGAAAGGCCTGGTCATTTTCTGGAATGTTCTCTTCTCTATCCATCACACACTGACTCATCTTTTAAGGCAGGGGTCAGCAAACCTTTCTGTAAAGGGCCAAAGAGCAAATATCTTAGGCTTTGCAGGCCACTCTGTCAAGACTCTTCAGTCCTCCGTGGTAGCATGAAAGCCGGCACAGGTGATACAGAGACCAGTGGGCATGGCTGTGTGCCAATAAAACTTTATTCACAAAATAAGGAGCAGCACTGGCCCTCCACAGCTGGGATTTGCAGGCCCCTGGTTCATGGCCCCACTCAAATGTCACCTCCCTGGCAGTCCTGCAGTCACCTCTCCTTTCCTGCTTCCCTCTGTCCCTGGCTCCTCTCCAGAGTCCAGACTGCTCCACGTGGCACCTTCATAACTTGGCCCATCCGTGTGCGGCTAAGAACCCACTTTAGCGGCTCTAAGGCCATCCCAGGGATTCCAAACCACATGTCCAATTGCAGGAGTTGGAGGTCACAGAAGAGAGTCTCCAGGACATTCTCCAGCAGCCAACAGATAAGAGTGGAACCAACAGTCCATCCTGAAGCTATTTGTCCAGACATGGACTCTGTAGCTTCTTGTTGTTGTTTGGTTTGGGGTTTGGGCCCCTACAAACACCCGTGAATCACGACACCAGGCAGAGTATTATCTTAGGAGCAGCTGTACGTCTCATGGCGACAGGCTCGTGCCATTTGCGCTTGGAACCACTGCCCGAGTCAGGCAGTCCACACGTGTCTGAGAGGCTTTTCTCCGTCCTCACGGGAAGCCTGACCCCACTTTCCACAAGGAAAGGCGCTCCCCGCTGGAGTTGGGTCCCCCCGCTCTTCCCACAGCACCACCATCACCACCTCGCAGCCGCCTGCTGGGCGCAAGGCACGCCGGGCCCTGGGGAGCCCTTCTCGGGGAATGTTTCCCGTTTGCTGCCAGGACAGGCTGTCCACTGCTTTCTGACTCAAGGCAAAAAAAGTCCCAGAATTTCCTTTGAGACCATATAATAGTAAGATATTGGTGATTCTATATAAAGAAGTTCACTTATCTTCTAAGGGAGAAGTATTAGGGGGAAAAAAAAGATACACACACACACACACACACACACACACACACACACACACACACACACAAGCAACCCTGAATATCCATCAGCGGATGAATGGATACGCCAATGTGTCCATCCAGACAATGGAATGTTATTCACTCTTAAAAAGGAAGGACGCCTGACACCTGCCACGACGTGGAGGGACCCCGAGGACACTGGGCTCAGTGAGAAGAGCCAGACCCAGAAGGACACATCCTGCAGGACCCCAGTCCCAGGAGGTCCCCAGAGGAGTCCCGTCCACAGAGACAGAGAGGAGAGGGTGGGAGCGGGGGCTGGGCAGGGGGTGGGGAGTCCGTGCTTCGTGGGGACAGAATCTCCGTGTGGGGAGATGGAACGTTCTGGAGACGGAGGGTGGGGGTGGTCTCAGGACGGCGCGAGTGTGCTTCACGCCGCTGAGCTGTGCACTTAGAGACGGTTACAATGGTGAATTTCATGTTGCGTGTATTTTACCACAAGTTTTTAAACATTACACACACACACCCAAACTGAATCCCGCTCAGTTCCGTGCTCCTTGAGCCCCCTTCGGGCCGTACACCCGGGGCCTCGTGATGGCGCAGTGTCCCCTGCCCAGGTACCGGCCAGCCCAGAAGACAGACAGCCTCGGGGACAGCGGTTCGCACGGCGGCCCGCACAGCACAGCGGAGCAGGCCATGGCCGCGCAGAGCCAGCACCACCAGCAGTACATAGGTGAGCGCCCCCCGCCCCGCGGGCAGGCCTCCCGGGGAAGCTCCCGCGTCCGCTCAGCTCTTCCGGGGCCCGCGGGCTTCAGCACGTGCAGCATCTGCAGGGGTGCTTGAAACAGCTGGCTCGTAGACTACCTCCTGACGTAGAAATGTGCTAGGTCAACCTTTGTGGCATCCCCAAGATCTTAGAATAGTCAGCAGATGCCCCCAGAATGAATGTGTAAAGTGAGCATCAGGAAAAGAAGGAAGAAAAGGAAATGCCCATCGGAAAGAAGACTGGATGTATTTTAAAACCTGCTGCCTCAGGACTCGGCTGCCCTCCTCGGGTCTCTTCCTTGCTTCCCTGGAGCATTTACGATGCTCAGGACTCCTTAAAACGGGCTCTCCCCTCCTGCTGGCCTGACCCACGGCTGCCTGGCCCTTCCCTGGGAGAGCCCCTCCCCTGCTGGCGCCACGGCCGCCCCGGGGAGCGCCTGACTCGCAGCCGGCCTCACGGGTCGCGCCCAGGGCGGCTCGCTGCGGTCAGCGTCCATGGGCACACACACCGAAGGCGTCAGTGGCCTTCAGCTACGTTTAGTGTGTTTTTGGAGCCCAGACAGAACCCTTCAGGGAGGCAACTAGGGACAGCCACGGCTGGCCCCCTCCCCAGATTCACTGCCCGGAGTGGCCCCCACGCTGGGGTGATGGGAGCGCCCGCTGAGTGCCGGGGCCTGGGCTCAGGGCTCATCTGCATATTTACTGTCCCTGGGAGATGACAGTGTTGTCCCCATTCCGTCCCTGAGAAAACCAAAGCTTAAAAGTTGTGAGAGCCAGGGCTGTGGAGCGGTCACTGGCAACCCTAACCCTGACCCTAGTCCCCCAGCACGTGGCCCTCCTGCCCGTGGCCCTCCTGCAGCTCGGCTAACGCCCGCCTTCCCCCCAGATGTCTCTCACGTCTTCCCGGAGTTCCCGGCGCCCGACCTGGGCAGCGCCCTGCTGCAGGAGGGCATCACGCTGCACGACGTCAAGGCCCTGCAGCTGGTCTACCGGCGGCACTGCGAGGTGACTGCCCGCCCCCCGCCGCGCCCGGGGAGACCCTGAGCCTGGGCCTCGGGGTGGGGGTCCCCCCAGGGCCGGGGCTGGAGAGCCGAGCGAGCCTGCCCTCCCCCCACAACCCGGTGAGGAGGTCAGCCTCCCGCGTCGCCAGAACCGCCAAACTCTGCGACATCACCAGGTGTCCCCGGGTGACCCGGAGGAGGAGGCAGAGGCGGGAGCGGCCCCCTGCTTCCTCTCGCCAAGTAGACAGAACCTCCACCCTCTAAACCGTGGCACGTCCGTCCCCTCTTGTGGTCGCTCTCTGGATTTCAGGGGACCCCACTGCAGCTCTCCACGCTGCCCACTTGGCATGTCCCGACGACACGTGATAGGCACACTTTTTAACACGCACACCCGTGAGGTCGACGGCTGTGTTTATTCGCAGGCAACTTTAGACGTCGTGGTGAACCTCCAGTTTCACTACATTGAGAAGCTGTGGCTTTCCTTCTGGAACTCGAAAGCCTCCTCGGGCGATGGCCCGGCCTCTCTACCTGCCAGGTAACTGCCCTCGCCCCGCCCCTGCCCCCAGTGGCCACGGAGCCACCAGCTCATTTCCCAGGACCCCGGCGCTAACCTGCAGGCTGCGGACACGCACACTGTGACCCACAGACAAATGCGTCCCCTTTCCAAGAATCGGCGCTCAGAGCCCCCTTCTGTGTGTGTGTGTGTGTGTGTGTGTGTGTGTGTGTGTGTGTGGTTTCCACACTGACTGTGTTGCCCATTCCCTTGCTTCAGCACGAGACACTGTAGAGGGGACCCCATGCCGGCCCAGATAGGGGACGTGTCATCCCCTGGCCACAGGCAGGGAAGGGGGCGGCGCGGGCCCACTGGGGAATGAGAGGTGGGCGAGGTCTGTCCCGGGGGCCCTCTGCCACCCTGCGGGCCGCGGCTCACCCCGGCTGTCCCGTCCCCCACAGCGACGGGGAACCCGAAGGTGCCGTCCTCCCAAAGGACAAGCTGGTGTCTCTGTGTAAATGCGAGCCCATTCTCAAGTGGATGAGGAACTGCGACCACATCCTGTACCAGGCCCTGGTGGAGATCCTCATCCCCGACGTGCTGCGGCCGGTGCCCAGTAAGCGGCTCTGCGGGCTGCTGCGCCCCCCCGGCACCCCTGTGCTTTCCCTGCCCCCCCCCCAGAACGAGGCCGAGCGGAGGGCCAGCTCGCGGCTCTGGGGAGGCCCGTCACCCTTGGGTCACCGCCCGCCAGCACTGGCCCGGGCTTTGGCGTGCTCGGTGCTGCGGGGCTCCCAGTGACACTCCAGTCTCCAAGTTCCTCTGGGGCCCGGGATGCCCCCCAGGAGATCCCCAGAGCGGGGCTGAGGTCACGGGATAGCCCTACCCCTCCCTGTCTGCACGTTTGCTGAAAGCCTGGGGAGGGTCTCGACCCGCTGTGCCCCTCTGCCTCCAGGGCCGCCTGCAGGGCCCCCCCCCGGGGGTGATGACACACGCCCCCCCTCCCCGCAGGGGGCATGCCCTGCTAGCCCCTTACAGGCTCTCCCTTGCGGCCCCCAGGGTCCTGAGGGTAGAAGCCCCAGAGTGAGGAAGCTGAGCCCTGAGGCCTCGCGCTTAAGGAATGACCGCGGGGGGAGGGGGGGGCAGGCATGGGTACACCTGGTGGTGACCTATCAGTTTTTGTGCCCTTTGGCACGACGGAAACTTCGGTCTTTCTTAATGAACTGGTCTGCTGCTTTTGTGCCACAAAATGGGAAACAGCCAAACCATTGCGCTTCTCCTTTGGGCTTGCCCGCCCCGGAGCCGTTCACCGCAATGCGCAGTTAGAGTCTCCGTGTTCAGGTTTGGGTCGGGGTATATTTGCTTTTACATTTTCGAAGTCTTTTCTTTTTAAACAGTCTGACTTGTTTCTTATTTGCCAGCCACCTCACAATAAACTCGGAAGTTGGTGGAAGATCTGTACGTGCATGTGTGTGGGTCAGGGCTTCTCCTCAGCACTGGGGACTGTTCTCTGTAATGGGGGGCCGTCCTGGGCACTACAGGGGGGTTGAGCCCAGCCCCCACCCGCTCGATGCCGGAGCTTCCCCCACTGGGACGACCACAGATGTCTGTACACACCCCCCAGTGTCCCCGGGGGCAGAGTCGCGCTGGGTGAGGGGACCACTAAGGCAGGAGGCAGAGGAACAGAGATGAAGGCACTGGGTGGCCCCAGTTCTCACCCGGCGCCTCCCTCACTAAATGCCCTACGTTCTCCCTGGTCCCTCGTCCGTGTGTGCTCAGCCGCCTCTTTCTCTTGCTCCAACAGCTTCATTGCATGTGCGCCTCTTCCATTCCTGCTGATCCTGATGGGGATCAGGACTGCCTTTCTCACTGTGTCATGGCTTGTGTCCCCCAGGTACCTTGACACAGGCCATCCGTAATTTTGCCAAGAGCTTGGAAGGCTGGTTGACGAACGCCATGAGAGACTTCCCACAGCAGGTCATCCAGACCAAGGTAACCGCTCCACTCTGGGGGGGCAGCTGGGAAGGGCTCAGGGAGGGGCTCTTGGCCCTGTGCCCAGGCAAAGCAGGCCGCTCCCGAGGGTCCTGAGGACCATGAGTCCCCCGCCCCCCAGGAAGCCTCGAGGATGCTGGCGATGTGGGACGGACACTCGCAGGGAGGGGCACGACAGAAGCTGTCATTTGCTGTGATGCATTTGGGTGGATTCAGAACAGATAGAATGTTTCTGTGCACCTCACGGGCGGGAGGGTTTAATCTCCTTGCTGTCACCCTTACTGCAATAGTCTTGGCCGCAAAGCAGAATTTAAAATGTGGAGAGCGGGCCTCCGTGCGCAGAAGAGAGTGACGGCTGCTCTCGCAAGCGCCGCTTAGAGACCTGCGCACAGGTGAGGCCGCGCTCCGAGCATTGGGCCGCCCTGACCGTGGTCTGGAACAATCTGTTCGACCAGTGACTCTCAAACCTCAGGGTGCGGGGCGCCTGGGGCTCGGTCAGCTGAGCGTCTGCCTTCAGCTCAGCTCGTGATCCCAGGGTCCTGGGATCGAGCCCCGCGTCGGGCTCCCTGCACAGCGGAGAGCCTGCTTCTCCCTCTGCCTGCCGCTCCCCCTGCTTGTGCACGCGCGCGCTCCCTCTCTAATAAATAAATAAAATCTTAACAACAAAAAAAAGAAACATAGCCATGCTTATTTAAAAAAAACAAAAAAACCTCAGGGTGCATCGGAGTCCCCAAAGTAGTGGGTAAAATCGCAGATTCCCAGGCCCCGGCCCCACGAAGCTTGATCCAGTGGCACCCAGGGATCCGTATTCCCCCACCCTGGCCGCTCCAGAGAGCAGAAGGAATTCTAGAAACAGCGGCGTCAGCACCCTGTCCCGGGCGCTAACTCAGCGACGCTATGGCGTCTGCTCTAGATGCCGAGATGCCTCGGGAGGTTCGTGTCCTTCGCTTATTCTCACTCTTCGGGTCCTTGAGACCGTCGGAAGGGTGGGTCCCCCCTCCCTCCCCTCCGCACTGTCCCGGAGCCCACAATCCCCTCCACGGAGAGGAGAGACCGCGCTCTCCCCCGCGCCTCACCGTCTGCACCTCCCTCGGCCACAGGTCGGCGTGGTCAGCGCCTTTGCCCAGACCCTGCGCAGATACACGTCGCTCAACCACCTCGCTCAGGCGGCGCGCGCCGTGCTGCAGAACACCTCCCAGATCAACCAGATGCTCAGTGACCTCAACCGCGTGGACTTCGCCAACGTGCAGGTGACTTTCTCCAATGCAATTCCCCGCGACCTGGGATGGGGCGTGGGGACCGGGCTGCAGATCAGCGACCCCCACCCCGCCTTCTAGCCTCGAGAAAAAGGCTCAAAACCACAAAATGCAACCCGCAGCAAAACCCAGCGTGCATGAGAACAGGGTCAGGGCGGAAGCCCCCTCCCTGCAGCCCCCCAGGCCTCCAGGTGCTGGGACCCACACCTTGGGTCACCCTCCTTAAGAATCCACCTTCCTGCTGCCATCCTCACAGCTCTCTGCTCTGGGCTCAGCAAAGTGCAGGCTGTGTTCCTGCGCGTCCTGCCTCAGTGGTGCTCACGCCGAGTTCAGGCTCTGAGGTCATCCGCTAAATAAACACACACACCTTTAGAGAAATGAGCACTTAAAAGTAAAACACCACAAACACACGGTGTGTGGTCTGAGCTTTGGCCCCAGGAAGCATGGGTTTCCGCGTTTGGAACCAGGGCAGGCTCCCTCTCGGGCTGTCCGTCTGTCCGGCTCCACCCCGGGGGCTCAAGTGGCAGCCAGCAAAGGCCCGGAGCGGGTGCTGGCCCCCATGCTCCCCCCGCACCCCACACGGCGCTGGTCCGGGGGTGGGGGTGGGGGGCCACCCTGACCTGCCGCCCACGCCCCGCAGGAGCAGGCCTCGTGGGTGTGCCAGTGTGAGGAGAGCGTGGTGCAGCGGCTGGAGCAGGACTTCAAGCTGACCCTGCAGCAGCAGAGCTCCCTGGACCAGTGGGCCAGCTGGCTGGACAACGTGGTCACCCAGGTCCTGAAGCAGCACGCCGGCAGCCCCAGCTTCCCCAAGGCCGCCCGCCAGTTCCTTCTGAAATGGTCCTTTTACAGGTAAGTCCGGCGTGGTTTCCGAGAGAACCCAGGGAAGGCGGGCACGGTGGGCTCCGGAGGCCCTGCGGCCCGCTCGCCAGGCTCCCGGGGCAGGCACCGTGTGCTGACGGAGACGGCCTGCGACTTCTCTTTCCAGACCTGTGCTCTCCTCTGGCTGACAGGAGGCGTTCGGGAGAAGGGCTGGCGCAGCATTAACGGCCAAGCCACGGCTCCCCGGGTGGGGGAAGGGAGCACGCAGAGACATCCCCCTCCCCCCTCCCCCCGCCGGGGACCCAAAATCCGAGTTCGCTTGTTTACCTTTAGGGGGCTTGGCCATACAGAGCCAAGGAGCTTCTGAGGAGAAAACAGCCCAAATCCCAAGCCGTTCCACTCTGTCCACTGACTCGGCCTTTGGGTCCACACACGTTCAAGCGACCTTTGCTTTCCACATGCTGGTCTGGACACGGCGGTCAGCACCTGGCTTCCCTCCTTGGCTGCCTTTGCTAAGCCGTCTCAGATCCACAGCCTGCTGAAGCCACCTCTCTTTCCCCCACTGCCAAACCAAGTGCCTTAAGAGTGCATCTACGCGCCGGCCCAGGAGGACGTGCAAAGCCTTAAGTATAATGTCATCAGCTGCTCTCACTGACTCACCTGCACACCCCATCGTTCCCACACAAGCACAGAGTGTCAGCCCGTTAAAAAAAAAATAACAGGGCACACTAACATTTTCAAAAGTTGATTGGAGCAGCCCCAACCCGCAGGTGGTCAGTGAGCGAGGGGAGAGGTGTTTACAGAGAATTTGCGGGAGCAAAGCAAGGAAATGAGGTGATCGGCTTGAGCTTGAGCTTCGCCGCTGCCACCGTGGAGGGGGGAGCCTGGCCCTTCGTGGCTGGTGGTTCGAGGGTTCCCTCTCAGAATCACACACGTCGCCTCCGGCTTGGTTCTGGGATGCTTGGGCCACACGGCGTCAGAGCTACTGCTGTGCAGGGCCCCCTGCTTGGGGACTCTGTCGGGGGCTCACACACATCTCCTCCTGCCTTGTCCCCTCCTGGTTCTTTTGCTACCACAGCGATGAGTGGGGAAGCCCTGAGGTGGGGCAGTCGGGTGTTTGGGGTCGGGTGCCAAGTGATCTCATCCCTTTAGATCAGGGGCCGCTTTTTCTGTGAAGAATCAGATAGTAAGTATTTCCAAGAAATAAATAAACTTTTATCGGCACACAACATGTAAATGAACAGGCATGACCAATGTGCCAATAAAACTTTATTTATGGACACCAAACTGTGAATCTCAGGTACTTTTCACGGGTCGTGGAACATAATTCTTCTTCTGACTGTGTCTCCAACCATTTAAACCCGTAAAACCCATTGTTAGTTCGCGGGCCGTACAGGCGTGGGCGGGGGGCTGGGTCTGGTCTGGATTTGGGGCCACACGTCCCCAGCCCCTGCTGCAGATGAAGTAGGCGAAAGCTCCCTGAAGTTCTGTCTTGTTTTAGGCACCTAAACCACTGACTGAGGAGCCAAGGCTGGATGGGAGGGAATCCCAGGAGGAGGGAAGGCCGGGAAAGGCTGCCCGCCGTGGGCGAGTCGTCAGGGCACTACGACTGACCACAGGCCATTGGCTAAGGCTTGTGTCAGACAGAGACACAATGTCCCATCTCCACGGCCCCCTGCTTAGAGCTGACTGCCCCGCCCGCCTCCCCTCCACCCCCGCCTGTCACAACGGACACAGGGGCGGTCTGGGTGGCTGGCAGGCCCCTTGTGGGATCTATGGGGCCCCCCCCCGAAAAGCCTGGCCCAACTGCCTGCCTGCCTGCGAGTCCATGCTCCCCGGAAGTCCCCAGCCTCTGTCTGCCCATCCCCCCAGCTCCATGGTGATCCGCGACCTCACGCTACGCAGCGCCGCCAGCTTTGGCTCCTTCCACCTGATCCGCCTGCTCTATGACGAGTACATGTTCTACCTGGTGGAGCACCGTGTCGCCGAGGCGACCGGAGAGACGCCCATTGCTGTGATGGGAGAGGTGAGGGCCCCTCCTGCCCTGGGGACCCCGGCACGCCGTGGGCAGTGTGTGTGACACAGTGGACGGCCCAAAGAGAAAACACTCACAGGAGGCCTGTGGGTGGGAAAGCGCTCGCACGCTGGAGCCCACTGGCCTGGGTTCAGCCCTGGCCCCTCCGCCTCCTAGAGCGTTCCTGCCCCTGAAATGAGACCTGGAACACCCGGCCCGTGGGAGGTCTCCTGTTGGAACAGACATATAAAATGTACCATTCTGGCCATTTTAAAGTGAACGATTCAGTGGCATTTAGTACATTAAGAGTTGTGCAGCCACCACTTCTAAGTCCAGAACATTCCATCACCCCAAAGGCAAACCCCACCCCTATCAGCTGTCACCACCATCCCTCTCCCCCGGCGCTGGCACCTGCCACCCTGCTTTCTGCCAGGATCTGCCTGTCGTGGGCGCCACACCCGGGTGGAATCATACGTGGGTGTGGCCTTTCTTGTCTGGCATCTGTCACTCCACATCATCTTTGCAAGATGCAGCCGCGCTGTAGCGCGGATCATTGCCTTACTGCTTCTGTGGCCAGATCATATTTCCTTGCACGGACAGTCCACATTTGGCTTTACCTGTTCATATGTTGATGACCACATGGGTTGTTTACAGCTTTGCGCTGCTGTGGGCACACATTCTTGTTTGAATACCTGTGTTCACTTCTTTTGGGTACATTCCTAGGAGCGGAATTGCCGGGTCATGTGGGGTTGTTTTGAGGAAGAAATGAGGTGATGCCTAGAGAGCTTTTAGTACATAATAAGCCTGTCACCTTTAGAGGCCACAGTCCCTGTCCTTTTGGTGGCCTGAGCAGTCAGCACCCACTCAGCCCTCCAGCAGCTCCCAGGCCAGACCCAGAAGGTGCCAGAGGGGACACACCAGCATCAGTGCCACTTCTCATGGGGGAACCGCTCTCCTTTACAAGCGAAGCCTGTGCTAACTACAGACAGAGGACAGTGCTGACATTCACCAGGACCAGGCCCCTCTGTGGAGGCCCCTGACTCTGGGCTTCTCTCTTTCAGTTCAACGATCTCGCCTCCCTATCGCTGACACTGCTCGATAAAGGTGGGTGTGTCCATGGCTTTTCCGTGAGGCTCTCCCAGGGGCTATTCCTCCCACCCTGGGCCTAGTAGACATCGAGGCAGCTCCCAGGGTGGGTTTGAGGGCCTTCAGGAGCTGGCATCCAGACAGGCTGGTGAGGCCTGGGCAGCAGCAGGTGTCCCAGTGATGCTTATGCGGGCCTGGCCCCTGCTGGGGCTCAGAGGAGCAGCCCTGCACCTCCTTCTTGGGTGGGGGCTTTGGGATGCCATCTAATCCTGCTCCCCAGACACCTCCACATCAGGCCCAGGAGCAGGCCACAGTCCTGGGCTGCCTGCATCCACTTGCCCCTACCCCAACCCATTCCCTGCCCCATGGGGTAGGGGGCACCAACTGCTGAGGGGGACCCTGCCAGGAATGTGACCCAGCAAATGGACACTGGTCAAGGGAGCTCTCCAGTAAGAAGGCCTCCCTGGGCACTGTAGGGCAGTGTCCACACCTGTGCACCTCTCTGAGAATGTGCTTCTCTCTCCCTCTCCTTCCTGCGCCCACACTCCTCATCCGCAACGCTAACCCTGCAGATGACCTCAGCGAGGATCGTGGCCGTGAGGCCAACTCTGACGCCCGCAGCCTGGGCGAGCCCCTGGTGAAGCGGGAGCGCAGTGACCCGAACCACTCCCTGCAGGGCATCTAGCTCTGCGGTGCCTTCCCCAGGCTCCAGACCGGGCCCCTCGAGCTCTACTGTAATAGTGCCTCTTAGATGACGTGACCTTTGCTCTGACTCACGGGGGCGCCCTCCAGAAGAAAAACCCTCGTGAACCACAACAGAAGGTCACATCGGGTTCCCGAGTGCCTGAGCTGCTCACCCGGTGCCTCCTGGGTCATCTTTTCCTTCTGAGTGTTCTTCTCTCCTCTGCCGGACCATGAACTTTGGTCCAAGTCTACCCATCCCGCCTGAGAGCTGAAAGGGGCCACGCTGGACGAGCGGGCACCTCTGCGTTGGGCTTCTCCTCGGATCAGCTGCTTCCAGCTTCCACCATTATTTTTTAAAACTCAGATCCCAGGAGGGAAGGGGTGTCCTGCAGCTGTTGGGCAGTCCCGAGCTGACCGGTGTCCACAGAGCCCCCTGCCTTGGTGCCCTGTGGTGGGAAGGGACCTTCTCCGCGCTGTGCCCAGGGCCCCCTGCCCTGCCGGCTGTGCTGAGGCGTGGAGGCCGGCGCACAGGCCCGCAGGAGCCCCATCTGCAGACACCTAACGTCCCCAGAAGCAGCTGTCAATCGCCATGGCCCCATGTGGCCCAGAGAACAAGTCACGGAAATGGGCCGCCCGTGCCAAGGCATAGTGGTGTCTTTAAGAACCAAGACCAGAAGTTTTATCAGCAACTGGAAGGATTTGGGTTCTGTCCAAGGTCACAGCCAATGTCAAGCCAAACTGCCAGGTCTGGAATGAGTTTGTTCCAAGGAGGCTGGGTGGTTGGTGTTTCAGTGGTATCTTCAGAGAGCAGCCATCGGGCCAAGCCTGCCTGGCTCCTGCCCCATAGAATCTTCTGGAATGCCTGCCTTTGAATTAGCAATCCTGGAGCACTTTGACCCAGGGCAAGTCCCATCTTGAACTGCTCAAAGTCGACACTCTTCTCTGGGCTAAGTGAATCCCGAGGACTTGCACAGCCCTTGACCTTTGAACACTCCGGATCCGGATCCGCCGTAACACATTGCACTTGGTTAGCTCCGTGCAAGAGTCCTGCCCCCAAGCCAACTGCAAAGAAGAAAGACAAACCTCTGGTCTAGGAAGCACCATCTTATGAAATGCAATAGTTTCTCCTTTTGGAAATATGTTTATACCAATAGTTTTGTGCTCTAATTGTTATTAGAATGTTTCTTATGAACATGTATATTGCAGTATATTCAGTCCCCAATATTTTTTTTCTCATTCACACAGAAGGTACTAATGTAAACTCACGTGGCCTTTAAAAACCTTACTTCCCAACAAGCAGGAGCGCTGAGCATTCCTAGGCCCACGCCAGGTGTGCAGGGCGGTGTGGAGGGGAAAGACAGGAAAGCTAGGCGCTTATTTTAGAAACCAGTCTATCATAATCACAATGTTTGTCTGGTTTTACAGTTCAAGACTTAGATGAAATCAGACGGAAAGAATGTCTTTAAAATATATCTATCTCCTCTCCTGGGAGACATTTAAGCTCACGGTTCTCGGATTGTAATGGCCTGCCTTTTCTTCCACGGGGGGTGAGCAGTACAAACCGGGTTTCCGCCTTACGCTCCTGCCTTTGCAGGATTCCACAAGGAACAATACAAATGACGGTAAAGACACGCGCCTTCCAAGCCCGTTCTTGTTTTTCATGGCAGTGAACACACGCGATCCACAGTCCAGCTTCTCCCCGACACACACACACACACACACACACACACACACACACACACGCGTGCGCGCGCACACACACACACACACACACACACACACGGTGGCCCGGGAGGATGCAGGCCTCCCTTCAGGCCAGTCCCCTGCCCTGGACAGCCAACCTGGCCGGGCTCCTGCCCTGCGAGGCTCCGAGGAGAAGCAGTGGCCTCCAGCACTCTGTTCTGGACTCTGGGGAGTGTTCCAGAAGGAGCACATTCCCTGAGCTTCATTTGGCAAGGCCAGCTCTGGGCTAGAGATGACAAGAAAACAATTTTCAGCCCAGGATGGTCAAGACTATTTGTAAGCAGACTAGACTTACTCAGATATGGCAGAATAAACCCCGGCTCCAGGCACTGGTGAAACCCACCGGTTGTTCCCAGGGCTTATTCGGTAGATGGGTGGGGGGCCAAACTTGGGAAGAATCACTGCACGAACTTGTTCTAAAATGGCCAAGTCCTGGGCCCCGTCCACAGAGAGGCTGCCTGGTGGGATTACCATGGGGGCTGGGAATCCGAGTTGTTTGGACTTCCCCTCTGGGGGGGTTGGAGGGGCTCTGACACAGGGGATTATAGGACTTTGAAGAAACCCTGCAGAGGAGACCAACAGGCTCAGGAACCAGGAACGGCCCACGGATGGGAAGATGTTCCAGAAATGTGGGACACAATTCCTGGTCAGCCACCCCTAAAAAGTTGCTTCTCCGTGTCAGGCCAATGCCCCACGTGCCCCAGAGATGCTCAGCCCTGGCCCCAGCCGAGGCCCATCTGTCCCCGGTAGAGGCCCTGAGGCCCCCAGGTGACACTAAAATCATCTAGTACTTCCCTGGGCTGGGACCTCCAAGGGCCTGCACGCAGCTTAATGCTCTGCCGTCACAGTCTTGAAATTCTTACTAGTTTTTGAACAAAGGGCCCACGCTTTCATTTTGCGCTGGGCCCCAGTGCAAATTTTGTGGCCAGTCTTGGGAAACTCCCAGGACACAACCATGCAGACTCCCCTTCAGCTGGGCAGCTGGGCCCTGTCTCTGTGGCGAGTCCCTGCCAGGCTCTGAGAACCCAGCGGAACCCCGACTCGCCCCATCCGCTCGTGGTTCACGATTGCAGGCCCTCTCCAGCCTGAGACCCCTGAGCAGTGCCAGCCCTTGCACCAAGCAGCAGCCACCCCCAGCCTGTCCTGTCTGAGAGCCAGGCCAGGTGCTGGGGTGGCAGGGTCCCTGGAGAAGGAGAGCCAGGCCCTGCTCATGGGCCTGAGTGGCTGGTGACGGAGTGAGCACAGGTGATGCCTCCATGACCACCGTCCCAGGAGCCAGAGAGGAGATGAGCAGGACAGACTGCTGAAGGCCCACAGGCTATCAAGTCCCTCAGGGCAGAGGGCCAAACAACAAAGGGAACCTAGTACCACCAAGAGCCTCTGGGAGGTTCTAATCACAATGGCTCCACACTAGATGCTTCTGTCCAATCTCCTCTTTTTGATAGTAGGTGTTACCCACACTGTACACATGGGAAAATTGAAGCTACCTGCTGGAATGCAGATATGACGGCTGGAGCATCAACAGCCATTTTAGACCCTGAGGTGGACTCCTATAATAAGGATGGCAAAGCAATGAGACAGAAGGAGCCTGGATCCCTGGTGATCATGGAGCTGCATTACAATCCTGATGACCCACAGAGTTCAGTAAGCTGCGGGGGGGGGGGGGGGGGCGGGCAGGGGAACCCACAGATGTTCTGCCTCTGGGAACTCTCTGGTAGCAAGAACTCTGAAGCAAGCTGTGAGGTACACCCACACACACACCCCCCCCCCCCACACACACACACACACATACACACACACTCCAGCTGTGGGTGTGCTAAGAAGGGAGAGACTCCCTAGCTGAGGGTGTCACCCCTCCACCACTTTTCCTCCCACAGCTCAGGCTGTTGCCCGTCTGCTCCCAGCTCCCACTCCAGAGCTTCATCCTTCCACACCTTCTGTGACCTGGTCCATACCCAAATGGAAATGCCCCTCCACGTGCTGCTGACTTGCCCCACAGTGGCCCGGCCCACCACTGCTCCGAGGTGTGTGGGTGCCTCGCCCTCCACAGAGCAAAATAGGAGCTCAGCATCTGACCGTTCGGGCCTCTTCCTCGTGCCTCCATCACGGCGCTGCCCACCATCCATCCAACCACCCAGACCAGAAACCCAGGGCCACCTTCATTGCCCACACCCCTCCTACTTCCCCAAAACGCCCATAACACGGTCACTCTCTCCTTCCTCCTTGCCACTCCCCAACTCCTCCTGGCCGGGAAAGGAAGCATGGTAGGGGAAATAGGGCTAGGCTATGCAGGTTTGAGTGCCAACTCCACGGTCACGGGCTGTGTCCTCAGGTATATTACAAATGACCCTTGAACAACATGCGGGTTAAAGGCGCCAACGCTCCTTGCGGCCAGAAAGTGCACACATATAACTTTTGACCCCCCAACAGCTTAACTAATGGCCTACTATTGACTGGAAGCCTTACCAATAAACAGTCAATTAACCCATGTTTTGTATGTTATATGTATTATCTACTGTATTCTCAAAACAAGCCAGAGAAGAAAATGTTATTAAGGAAACCATAAGGAAGAGAAAATAACATTTACAGCACTGTACTGAATTTATTGATATAAGTCTGCATATAAGTGGACCCACGCAGCTCAAACCCGTGGTGTTCAAGGGTCAGCTGTACTTAAATCAGTTTCTCCATCTGCAAAAAAAGGTAATAAAAATACCTACCTCACAGCCTTGTGAGCTTTAAATAAATTAATACTTAGTACTGGAGTAAGCATTCCACAACTGTGTCTTGGCCTCGGCACTGTGGACGCTTGGGACCAGACCATTCTTGCTGGTGGGGCGTGCGGGGCACTGTGGGATGTGGAGCAGCATCCCTGGCCTCACCCACCCCCTGCCAAGCGCACCTTCCCTCCCCCAGTCATGACAATCACAGATGTCTCCAGACACCTCCCAGTGGCCCCCGGAGGGGGGCAGAACGGACCCCGGGTGAGAACCACTGGGTGAGAGCACTGTCATGATGACCAGTTCCCTGCATCTTTTGTACCTTGGCAACCACATCACTTATCATTTGTCTTTCTCTCTCCACACAAACCCTTACCCACTCAATGCTCTTATTTCTTGCTCTTGAAACTCAGCCCACGATCTCATCTGGGGCTCTTTCACCTTCACTGGACTTCCCACCTAACCTCCACGCCTTCACGCACACACCTGCCTCTTTAGTGCTTCTCTTGATTGACACCTCTTCCAGGAAGCCTTCCTGGAAGCTCTCCCACTAGATTAGGATCCTTTATACCCCGCCTTTCCCATAAGCACTGTGGGTGAGTAGCTCTCATCTGCCTTGCTTGCCCAATACCGTATTTCCCCAAATCTAACACAGTGTATACGTAGGTTCAGCAAACATTTAGTGACTGAGTGAAGAAGGTTTCTGGGAGAAGGTGCTATTCATGGTAATCATGGGAAGGTACGGGAAAGGAGGAGAAAAAACACATGGAAGAACACTAAGGAATGGCCAAACGAAAGAAAAATCCATTCAGAAGAGGCCACCACCAGAATTTTTTTTCCTTATCGGAGCTGGGCTTTAGAAAAATTTATTCTGGTACAGTGGATTATACATAAGCAGGAAGCAAGGAGGCCAGTTAGGTACTTGATAAGATGGCACAAGTGAGGGGTAGGGAGTGGGGGTAGTGGAGACGGGGTGGTGGAGACAGCAGGGGAGGGGAGCGGGCAGAAGCAAGAGGTCCACTAGAGCCCCCCCCCCCACCGTGCCTAACAGCAGATCGAGTGGGTTATGAAATCAAGTTGGTGGGTTATGACCAGTTTAGTCTTTTTTTTGTTTAATGGACCAGGATAGAAGTAGAAAACATGAGAAGTATTGATGGGATCCAGACAAACCTAACTTTGTAAAGTTTCTGTTTCAGTATCATGTGTTAACGTGCGTATACGTACACAGACGGCATTAGGCCGCCACATCAGCCTAACGTACAATGTACTGGACTCATGAAATGTACTGGATACGTATATGTGTCAAAAGCCACAAGTACTAACCGGCAATTCTCAACCTATTTTGCGGTCATGGGTCTCTTCTAGAATCCTCTGTGATAGATGTTTGCGGGGTTTTGCCATCCAGCATCCATTCCACCTTCTTTTGGAATAACACCCTGATTTCCTTTTGAGGAATGACCTTTCTCCCATGAATTTAAATACCACCTCTACATGGGCACTGGAGGGAATGGGCTTAGCATATGTGGGGAGCAGTGAGACCAGTATGGCTGGCTATAAGGGAGTGAGCAGGGCAGGAGGGAGACATGAGGGCTTCCTAGATGCTAGCCAGGACTTAGGGTTTCATTCCAGGAGTGAGAGGCCCATGACCTCAAAATAGATTGAGAGCTCCCCTCCATCAGCTCTCAGATGTATGACTGCCCACCCAACACCTCCACTTGGATATCTCGAATGGCAAATGGCATCTCAGACCAGCAGCTGGGCACCTAGAAGAGTCGATAATAAATAGTTGGAGGCATAAACTGGATAGTCATAAACTGGATAGATGGGGAAAGCAGGGTGGGGGGCACAAGGTAATAAGTGCCCCACCATGCTGGACCCATCCAACACTTTCTCCTATTAGTCTGAATTGTGAGCTGCATGTAAGACTGAAAGCAACAGAAGTGTGGGGGTTCTCCGAGAGGTGCCCCACCCACCCTGCTAAACTGGCTGTCAAGACCCACTGGAGCCTGCCCAGTTTCTTCTTTTCCCCTTGATCTTAGGAGCATCTTCATAACTTTCCAACAAATTCTCCCTTTGCTTAAATTTGCCAGAAGTGTTTTTGGGTTTGCAACCAAATCGACACACCCTCAGTACCCATGAATTTTGCAGTCAGATTCAGAAGGGATTCTCTGACCTCCCCGAAGTCCTCCCAGGATGGAGAGGCACTGTTTCAGAGGCCGACTGGGAACATAGGTGCAGTGCAACCAAGACAGGCTCCGTCTCCGCTGCTGCAGCCAGCACCTACCAGACCTGGTTCATGGAAGATGCCAGACCCCCGACTGAGACCCCCCTCCAACTGACACAGAGCCTGAGTCCCCAACAAGTTCAGTTACTTAGAAGGAACTTGCAATCCCAATCCTCTGCCGCCCCCCAGTGGTCACTGTGTGACATGGCCTCTTCCTTTTCCCCTGGGGACACACAGAGCTGGGATTTTTGCCTAAACTGGAGGCAGTTTTGTTTACTAAATTGCAACAATGCAAGATAGGAAAGACCACAAGCAACAGATTGAATGAGCTAGCTTCCTTCTTTCCCTTCTCTGCCTCCCCTTCTCTTCCTCAAATATTCCCTATTTATTTACATAGATTCAGAGTATCTCCCCAAGAGATACTCAGTAATTACAATGGGAAAAGTAGTAACTTGTAACTTGGCAGAGGCTATCTAAACCAAGTGATCTGAATTATCATCACGAATGGTACAAACGCACCGAGACAGACACATCACTCCTGTGCTATTCCTGCCAAAAATTGGTAATCTGAGTTTAATCATGAGGAAACGTGAATCAAACCCAAAATTAAGGGGCATTCTACCAAATAACTGGGAGTACTCACTACCAGTGTCACGGTCAAGAAAAAAGACTGAAGAACTGATCCATACTGAAGGAGACTGAGAAATGATATCTCAATGCAACGTGGGATCCTGGACTGGATCCTGGGACAGGAAAAGAAATCATTAGTGATGAATGGTTGAAATTTAGGTAAGATTTGTATATTAATGAATGGAATTGCATCAATGTGAATTTCTTAGTTTTGGTCAGTCACTGCACTGTGGTTATGTAAGATGTTAATATTTGGGGAAGCTTGATGAAGACTCAAGTAGGAAAGACGTTAGGGTTCAAAGCTGACAGCCAAGAAAGAATTCTTGAGATGTCTTTGGTGCAAAAAGGTGGTTTTATTAAAGCACACAAGGACAGGACCCATGGGCAGAAAGAGCTGCACGGGGGTCATGAGGAGTGGCGCATTATATACTTTAAAGTCGGGAGGAGGTTAGGGATAGCGTTAAGTCTCTAAGGAATTCTGGAAGCAAGGCTTTCAGGACCTTGGGGGGGTAGCTATTGTTAGGAAAAGGTCATTTATTACTGTCTAATAAAACCTTAGTCATGAGACCCTTCAGATGTATATCGATGGGTCATATGCTTGGGGAGTGATTGCCAACATGTATCCTGGGGTGGGGTAGAGATAAAGGAAGTTTTGAAAGAAATTTTTTTTTAATTTTATTTATTTATTTAACAGAGAGAGAGACAGCA
Organism: Halichoerus grypus; assembly: GCF_964656455.1. Lineage (NCBI taxonomy): Eukaryota > Metazoa > Chordata > Mammalia > Carnivora > Phocidae > Halichoerus > Halichoerus grypus. Next base: position 212,218,080 of record NC_135712.1, read on the forward strand.
AGAGAGGGAACACAAGCAGGGGGAGTGGGAGAGGGAGAAGCAGGGAGCCCGACGCGGGGCTCGATCCCAGGACCCTGGGATCATGACCTGAGCCGAAGGCAGACACTTAATGACTGAGCCACCCAGGAGTCCCGAAAGGAATTTTTATATGTTAAAGTAGACATACAAGATCCTGGGGTCGGGCTAAGATTGCCTTTTGCCCTCAGCAAAGTATTAACATTGAGGCAGTTGCGTCCCTAGAGGAAGGTCACCCTGCCTGTTTCAGGGACTTGTCAGGGGCTGTAAGTAGTGAGGACATTTAGTAATTTTCTTTTGCCTTTGTTTCCCACATCAAAGACTATATGGAATTCTTTGTGCTATTTTTGCAACTTTTTCATTTAAATCTATATTTTAAATTGAAAAGTTAAATTTGTAAAAATTACAAGTAACATAGAATAAGTATTTCCTCCCAATTCCATACTATATTCAGCTGCTGCAGAATATGGGAGTGAGGGAAGCTGATGCACCCAGCTTGGGTCAGAGGCCCCGCCCCATCAGCATTAGCATCGGCCACATCGGACATCCTGCTGTCATGAACTCCACCTGTGGACTGGGGGCAGACAGGGAAGGGTGCTGAGTGGAGGAGGCAACCCAGGATGACTCCCCCTGCCCTCACCTGACTCTGAGCTCCTTGAGGGTGGGGAACTGTGTAGCTGATTAATCTCTGGGGCCTCAATCTCAGCATGGGGCTGGGCACAGAGCAAATACCTGCCCATGATGGGAAGATGAGAACCTAATTGCAGCTGTGAAGGCCCTTTTTACTGGAGACCAACTACAGAAGCCATTAAGAACATGGCTGTGAAGGGGCACCTGGGTGGCTCAGTCGGTTAAGCGTCTGCCTTCGGCTCGGGTCGTGATCTCAGGGTCCTGGGATCGAGCCCCACATTGGGCTCCCTGCTCAGTGGGAAGCCTGCTTCTCCCTCTCCTGCTCCCCCTGCTTGTGTTCCCTCTCTCGCTGTCTCTGTCAAATAAATTAAAAAAAAAAAAAAAGAACATGGCGGTGAAGGGAAGTTCACAGTTCTCAGAGCACAGCCAGGGCTCAGGCAGTCCTCGAACTTGTCTCTTGGTGAGCCAAGGAGGAAGCAGGCAGCTGAGAAGCCAGTCAATCACCAGTTTAGGGTAAATCATTTGGATCCTTCCATTTCCCACTCCCAACCTTTATATTAGGAAAAACTCCAAACTCATTGCTGTGGCTTACAAGGTCCTACATGCCCCCTCCCTGACCTCGTTTCCTCACTCTGCCCTGGCCACACTGAACTCCTCATGGCTCCTCCAGCTCACCAAGCTGGTTCCTGCCTCAGGACCTTTGTACTCGCAGATCTTCTACTAAGTGTCACCTCCTCAGAGAGGACTTCCCTGACCAGCCAATCTGAAGTATTCCCTTTTTCTTTCTTTCCTCCCTTTCTTTTTCTCTAAGTAGGCTCCTCACCCAGCGTGGACCACAACGTGGGGTTTGAACTCACGATCCTGAGACCAAGACCTGAGCTGAGATCAAGGGTAGGACGCTTAACTGAGCCACCCAGGCACCCCAATATCCCCTTTTTCTATCACTGTCACAATATGCTGTTCTATTTTCTTTGTAGCACTAGTCACTATCTCATATTACCTTGCCTGTCTATTGTAATCTCCTTACAAAAGAATGCAAAACTCCATGAAGGCAGAGTCAAAGGTCCAAGAAGCCAGGGTCTGTCTTTTTCAGCCTGGGCCCCAACGTGCAGAACAGTGCCTAATGCACAGTAGTGCCATGGATATATATTGCTGTGTAACACCTGTCTCCTAGACTTAAGGGCTTGTAATAACAACCATCATTTAATTTATCTCTCATGGTTTCTGTGTGTGAAGAACAGCAAGGGCTAGCTGGGCAGTTCTCTCAGGGTTTTGTGTATCTTTGGCTTCCTCACAGCATGGCGGCCTCAGGGCAGATGGGACTATTTACATGAACACTGAAGATTTTCAGGTTTGCTGTTCCAGCAAAGCAGATGAAAGTTGCATCCTCTCTGTTCTGACCTAGCCTCATAGGTTACAGTGTCATTTTCACTGTGCTCTATTCATCCACCACTAACGAGTCCACCTCCACACAAGGGAAAGGAACAGGGACCTCACCTTTTTTGATGGAAAGAGGGTCAAAGAATTTGGGACCTTATTTCCAACTACCACCGAAAAGTGATAAACAAATACTGATTTAATAAATAAATAAATATTGACTAAGTTAACTCGTTAGAGGAGACCAGATAAAGCAAAAACTGGCCTAAAGGGCGATTATTGGCAGCCATTGGCACTTTGGAGACAACTGTGAAACCAGTGGAAATTTGGTTGGCTCGTCAGACTGATAGGTTTAGCATCTCTCTATGTCCCTTGAAAAACCACAACTGGATTATATTTAGCAAGCAATGACGTGTTGCTGGGAGTTGCCTCAAGTGTGGGATGAATGTGGTCTATGAAATGACTTTAGGAGACATGGCAGACATAGCATCAGATGACACCGAATCACATGATTTACAGCTATCCCGTTTTCACTTCTCTTTCGGTACTTCTCATACTGTCAAGGAGAGTTTCCACTGAGCAATCATATGCCTCTACTAACCCTCTAAACTGTGCAAATCTCTCTTTACATCAAAGAAAAAGCAGGCTTGGGCTTAGCACCTTGGCAGACAATATCAACCCAGAATTTAAAAAACCTTGTTTTGTTTTCATGTTTATTTTTATAATTATCTCCTACTCATGGCTTAGTGGTATTTGGATAGTGATATACTCTATTTAATGTAAATGTAAACCAATAAAAAGGCCTGTAAAAAAAAGTATTAAGTTCATTAAGGGTCATAGAGTTTAGACACATGGCAAAAGCCAAGAAGACCTACCCAAGAGAAAATATGTATAAAATGAAATATAATGAATATAATGAAACCAACAAACTAGAAATGAGAAAACCTAAGCCTACACACTGCTGGTGAACCAGATGGACTCAATGACCACCACCATCCTTTGCAGCATTGATATTCTAGCTATTCCTAGAGAATTTCTAATTCAAGGTCTGTGGCCTGTGTTTATATTTTGGTGGCAAAATCTAGGGGCAGGAGAATCAAGGCATCTATTAAATAAAGTTAGTGTAATTCTTGGGGCACCTGGGTGGCTCAGTTGGTTAAGCGACTGCCTTCGGCTCAGGTCATGATCCTGGAGTCCCAGGATCGAGTCCCCCATTGGGCTCCCTGCTCAGCGGGGAGTCTGCTTCTCCCTCTGACCCTCCTCCCTCTCATGCTCTCCCTCTATCATTCTCTCTCTCAATAAATAAAAATCTTTAAAAAAAAGTGTAATTCTTAATAGTATTAACCATTTCTCACCCCCCCTCAAAATAAATGAAAGTTTCTGAACAGTGCTTCTCAAGGTCTGACATGCATAGGAAGCCCCAGGGTATCTTGTTAAAATGTGGATTCTGATTAAGGTCTGGTTTAGGACCTGGGATTCTGTATTTCTAAGAACCTTCCTGGTGATGCTGTTGATTTGGGGACCACACAGAAAAAAAGAAAGTTCTAGGAACATATATAGTGTGTTCTTAGCATCTCTTCCTAGCTCTGCAGTTAGTGAAGTTCACATTAGTAGACTGAAATTAGCCATGGTTGAAGAATTTACACCAAGAAAATCAGCACTACAAACCAGGGTTCATTTCATTGTTTTATTAATTATGTTCTAGCCTTAAGTGATAAGAAAATATAAATAAAATTTACAATAAACTACCACACAAGCACACATATAAATACATATACATACACACATACTGACACACACAATCTCCCCCAGAGAAGCAGTTGTTAAACATTTGTCAAGCCCCGTTTTTAGTTCTCGTAGAGATGCATACAGGGCAACCATGTAGATTAGGGGTTGGCAAACTTTTTCTGTAAAGACCCAAGTGGCTAATATTTTTTTAAAGATTTATTTAGTTAGTTGGGGGTGGGGGGGACAAGAGTGAGGGGAGAGGCAGAGGGAGAAGCAGACTCCCTCCCCGGCAGGGGGCCCCAGGCGGACTCAACCCCAGGATCCTGGGATCATGACTGAGCCCAAGGCAGATGCTTAATCTACTGAGCCACCCAGGGCCCTCCAAATGGCAAATATTTTAAGTTTTGTTGGCCAGTCTCCGTTAAAAAGGAGTCATGCAGCCACAAACAATACGTAGTGTGACTATTTTCAAATAAAATTTTATTTGTGAACACTGAAATTTAAATTTCATCCAATTTTCACATGTCGTGAGATATTCTTCTTTCGATTTTTTCCAACAATTGAAAGTGTAAAACCATTCTTAGCTCACAGGCCTGATGCGGCCAACAGGCTGTGGGACCTGCTTGTCTAGATCACAATGGAAGAGGCGTGGAGCTGGGGCTCACAAGGGATTAGACCCGGGACACAAAGCCCCGGCAGAGGGCTCAGCAGGTGCAAAGACCCGAAGGCTGGAAGGAGTTCGGCATGCTCCAGGCCTCAAAGACCCATGTGGCTAAGCTGCACTGAGCAAGAGGGGAGCATGAGAGCACAGCGTAGGGAGCTTCGTGAGCCTTAACGAGAGATTTAGAATTCACTCCAAATTCAGGAGAAAGCTCTCTGGACGCGCGGAGGAAAGATGGGGCCTTGATCTCATTTAATTTGCTTAAAGACTCCTCTGCCTGGCGCTGTGCGCGACCGGAGCGCGGAGCCCCCCAGGAGGCGGCGCGGTCTCCCCAGGAGAGAGGCGAGGCTGGCCTCGCGTGGCCTGTGTCCTGGCAACAAAGCAGAGCCAGGAATGCGTTCAGACCGACTCGGGGCAGGTGAGCAGAGGCGGCGAGGAGGCGCGGGCGGGCGGAACACCTTCCCTCAGCCCCCGGGCCGGTCCAGCCCGGCTCTCAGACCCAGACGCTCGAGGCCCCACTCCGCGCCAGGCGCCGTCCCGGGGCTCCCACCCCCGTGGCCCCCCAGCCCACAGGGGCCCCTCCCGGACTGATCCCTCCTCCGGCCGGCGCTCTCCGACCTCTGACCCCTCCCCAACTTCCCCCACCGCCCCACGTGGCCTGAGGAAAACGCAGGCCTGAATAACTGGGCCCTCGGAAGGGGAAACTGAGGCCGCAGGTGACGGGGCACCCCGAAGGCCTCTGGTCAGGCCTGCGCACGGGGACAGCCCCCCCCCGCCCCCCACAGATCCAGAGATTCACCTCGGGGAAGGCCTCAGTCGCGGCTCCCTCGGCGGCTCGCGCTCCCACCTCAAGGAACTCCTGGGAAACGAGCAGAAAGCCAGGGCGTCGAAACCCAGCCCCCTCCGCGCCGTCTCACCGAACGTTCGTTCCCGCGTCGCCGCTGACGCGCGCCAGGCTCATTACGCATGCGCCCTGAGCTGCCCACGCCCCCTTGGTCGGCGGGAAAAGGAGGCGGGGGAGGGTGCAGTTAGTGCGCAGGCGCGTGCTCGGAGCTTGGCTGGGCCGGGACGGCCAGCCGGAGCGCGACTCCGCGCCGGTCTCAGCGCGCAGGCGCGAGCTGCCGGCCTCGCTCGGAGTCAGCTCGCGAAGTGCGCACGCGCGGGAGTTTCTGGCAGAAAGCAGGCGAGCCCGGGCCGGCGCGGGGCCTTGTGGGAGGGCTTAAGGAAGTAAAATGGCGGACCTGGCGAACGAAGGTAGGGGAGGCGCCGTCAGGGGCCAGCTGGCGGCCGGGGAACGGGCGGCGGGAGGCCGAGGGGCCACAAGCCTGAGGGGTGAGCACCCCGGAGTGCGGGGGACCGTGTGTTCCGGGACAGCGGCCCAACGGGCCCCACAGCCGCCCCCCATTGCGTCCCCTCAGGCCGGACTCACCGGCCCGGCCCATCACTCCCGGCAGCCTCGGCCCTGCCACGGTCCGGCCAGAGGGCCTGGGAGGCCGCTGGAGCCATGGCTCTGAGGCCCTTCTGCTCCCCGGGCCAGGTCGGGGCCCGAAGGGGGCGGGAGGCGAGGCCTCAGCGCTTTGGCCTCAGATGTAAATAGACCTCCGGGCCTGGTCGTCGCCCAGCGCGCCACGCTCCCTCCCGCGCCCCCTCGTTCCCGGGGACCGGGCTTGTCCCTTTCCTCGTCCTGGCGCCGAGGAAGCCCACCCCCGAATCCTGTGGGGTTCTCATCCTACGCGGGCCCGCTCCATGCCGAGTATGGAGGACACCTGGTCTGTTCTCCACCCCCCCGACTCGGCCCCCAGTTCCCGCCAGTTCCCCCAGATCCTTAGTGGCGACCTGAGAGTCGCGCCTCGTCTCCCTGCATTTAGGCCTGGCCGCAGGATGTGGACTGCTGAAAGCCCCGGCTGCTTTTTGGCCCTTTTTCGCTGCACTTCCATAGAGGGAGACAGACAGGCTGTGCGAATTCCCTCCTCCCTGGAGCGCTGACATCCCACCCGAGCGTTTTTGACAAGAAAGCACTCCATAAGCTGATGTCTGCTTAAATCAATAGTGGTGTTGGTATCGCGGTAGCCTCAGGACTTCCGAGGCCTATTTTTAGCTCCCTCCGTTTCTAGGTGCACAACTGTAGTTCTGGCAAGCTGTCTACCTGCCTGGCCCTCTTCCCCCATACCATGCGCCCTGCTACCGGAGGGTGTCCTGAGGTTTCCATACCGAACTGTAAGAATGCATGAATGAAATAATAACTGCCCGCCCTGGCCGAGCGTTTGGGGGTAGTACCGTGTACCGTTCGAAGTCTTGCATCCTGTTGTCTTGTAATACTCCTCACAAAAGATCCGTGAGGTAGGTACTGTTAGCCTGTTCTCTTGGTGAGGAAACTGAGTTAGAGCGGTTAAGTTACTTGTCCGAGGCAGGTCACCCAGCTCTTGAGCAGGAGAGATGTGTGAATTAGGTAGTCTGGCTTCAGAGCCCAGTCCCCCACACGCACACCCACACCGCCTGCCATTTTGTGCTGTATCTCTTTTACAAGATAAAGGAGCCCACCGAGGGATGAGGCATTCCAGTTTATAAGATCCAGTTAAAGGCAGGAGAGGGAGTGGATAAGTGGGAATCAATGTGACATACGGTCTGGATTTACAACTTCGGCGCATTCGGTTTCTGGACTTGTTGATCTTAAAAATAATACTGTCAGCTATTTTACTAGCAAGATGGGCTTATTCAGGAGTGACAGAGAATCTCAATTTAAGACAAGCAAGCACTGACAAAACCATAGGCAAGTCTCACAAGGAAGGACAGGAACATTATTTTAGGGAGAGGGGGAAAGTTGCTAGAGAACTTGTTTTGAATTGAAAGTCTATTGGAGAAAAGCAGCAGTTCAGGGTGATGACATTTTCTCATTGGCTAAGTTACAGGGGTAGTGGATTTCTTATAGAAGATTCAATGTACCTCCTCTGTCAGGGCCTGTAATTGATCTTTCTTTCCTGTTGATGTTTCTTCTTTTGGGGGCTATAACTGACAGTTCTCCCCCTAATTTCTGTTGCGTGGTAAGGCAACCCCTTTTGGCCTCCCTTTCTAGCCCCCCCCCCAAGTCTGCTTTAGTGAGGCTTTTCACAAACTCAAGACTCAATATATCTAACATCATAGTCAATATTTGCATTTAAATGTCTCATGGGCACGTCAAACAAAATCCCAATCTTTGCCCGCAACACCTGCCCACTCCACAGTCTTCCTCCCATTTGTAGTAAATGGCAAGTCCATTCTTTGAATTGCCCAGGCCAAAATCCTTGAAGTTACCCTTCACTCCTCTCTCTCTCTCATATGCCACAGCAAATCCTGTCAGTTCTACCTTAAAATATTTCCGGAAGTGACCACTTCTCACCACCAATGCTGGTTTCCACCACTCGGGCCTCCCTTCCATCTTTACCCATCTAACAACTCAGCCCTAGAGTGGCCCCCTTCTACCTCCCTTTCCTCCCATCACACCACTCTCTCCCTGACTTGCTCTGCTTGAACCACTCTGGTTTCCCTGGTGTCCCTTGAATGGACTCTGCACACCCTCCTTTATGCTTTGGACCTCCCGGTTCCCCTGCCTGAAACAGTCTTCCCCCAGATATCCCTATGGCTCACTCCTTCACTTCCTTCAGGTCTTTACTCAAACATTATTTATGGAGCACTTCTCTGGCCACATATTTTAGATTGGATCCCCATTCCCTGTCCCCTTTATCCTGCTTTATTTTCCTCCCCAGCACATATCATCATCTGACGTGCGAAGTTTACTTGTTTGACTATCCCTCTAGAATATAAGCTCCATGAGGGCAAGGATTTCTTTCTGTCATGATCACTGATGGATTCCCTACATCTAAGCAGTGCCTGGCACAGAGTAGGTATCCAAGAAATGTTTGTGGAATGAATGAATGAATTCATCACTGAGGACCCTTATTGTGAGGTATACTTTTGAGCACAAAGGGAAAATTATGGATTCCTGTTTTCCAGGGATACCATTTCTACCATATGGGCTGACACGTGAGCTTTTGATTGCTTAATTGAACGGTAAGTATAAAATAGAGAAATGGAATGGTTTATACTTAAAGTTTTTGCCTAATAAATGCCACACTCACTCAGTACTTTTGCCTCTGACACTAGTTCTGGCATAGTTGTCCTCAGGACATAAATCTTAGTGACTTTTTGGCTTGTACAGCGTGCTGAGATGTTTAATTTATTATCTGCTGTGTAAACTAGGGCTTTCTTGCCTATGCATTTTGAAGCTTTAGGGACTGCCCCATATGTGTGCTTTTCCTCCTGCTGTTTAAGCTCCAGTCAAATGCCCTCTTAGCTTCTGTTTTTCCAGAGTGGTATTCCAAGTAGTATTCCAAGCTGGTCCATCTTCACCCCCGACCCTTCTGTCTCCCTTCCCTGGGCCATTGCCACCTCTCTCTGAGTCTGAGGCAATGACTGTGCACCTGGGCTGGGCATCAGAATCACCAGGGGAGCTTTCTTAAAACCACAAAGGCTCAATCCCCACACCCTACCCATTCCAATTCTGTGAGATGTCGAGTGGGCCCTGGGCATCTGTACAGTGAGAAAGCAGCATGGGTGATTCAGATGTGCAGCCAGGATTGAGAACCATTGGCTTGAGTAGTGCAGGTTAGGTGTGCTGTGCTTGTTCACAAAGAAACGTTTCCAATTGTGTATCTAATACAGCATCTTGTTGGCCTTCGTTGCCATGGTGATCTCTTCAGGGATGGTGACAGCAACTCCCACAGCCCTTTCTTGGTACTCCTATAGTCTGTGACTTTTAAAGTCCAGTTGGAATCCTTCTCTTCTAGGAGAGAGAGAGAGAGAGAGAGAGAGTGTGTGTGTGTGTTTTACACTTGTGTCCAGGGATATTCTCTTCTGCTTGGCATTTTGCTATTGATATATCCCTAATTCATTAATCATCCTATCCCTGAAGTTACTCTGCATCATAGATGGATGTCAGGATTCGAATGCAGAGTTTTGTGTCTGGAAAAGGTAAAGAATGGGTGGGGGTGAGTAAAGTGTATTTGAGCTATAGGATATCTTGGATTCCAGATCCCAGTGTTTAAAGATAACCGCGTACATATAAATCCTTGCTGGCCTGTGGACATGGTATAAAGCAGTGTTCTCAGCTTTGGCCCTACTGACATTTTGAGCCAGATAATTCTGTTGTGAGGGCTGTCCTATGCATTGTAGGATGTTAGCAGCGTAGCACTGTCCCTAACTCTACCCACTGTATCCCAGCAGCACACACCCTCCCCTGCACCCCTACCCCAGGGGTCATGACAACTAAAAATGTCCTCAGACATTGCAGTATGTCCCGGGGCAGGGGGTGAGGAGAACCACCCCTGGGGTAAGACCCACTGGTGTAAAGTAATGGCAGGGCACAGGCTTTCCCATGCAGAGAACTGGGTTTGTGTTTTGACTCTGTCATGTACTCTCTGAATGACTATGAGCAAATTTCTTAATGTCTTTGAGCCTCGGTTTCCTCACCAGTGAAATGAGAATCATGATAATCATGGGTATTTCATGGCTGCTGTGAGCATTGGATGAATTAATGCATATGAATTATTTAATACCTATCTGCACACATAGTAATAAACAGTCAGTAAATGGTAGCTATTTTTTACTACGGTGGACTCATCGTGGACTGGTTTGGCATTAAGTGTTCAGGAGAGAGAGAGCACAAGAAATGATTATGCATAGTGCAGGTGAATCTAGCCCACTGATGAGATGGCCCCGGGGTGAGCCATGATGGGAGGCCGCCTGGAGCTGAGCTGTCAGCCCTCCTGGGTTCTGTCTTGCCTTTCACATGATAACCTAGCCCACGGTTCTCAGCCTTGACACTATAGACGTTTGTGGCCAGGTAATTCTTCGGCATGTGTACTGCCCCATGCCTTGTAGGATGTTGATCAGCTTCTCTGATCTCTTCCCTCTAGATGCCAACAGCACCCTCCTCCCTCCCCCAGTCATGACAACCAAGAATGTCTGCATGGGGCGCCTGGGTGACTCAGATGGTTAAGCGTCTGCCTTCGGCTCGGGGCATGATCCCAGGGTCCTGGGATCCAGCCCCACATCGGGCTCCTGGCTCAGCGGGGAGCCTGCTTCTCCCTCTCCCTCTGCCTCTCCCCCTGCTCATGCTCTCTCTCTGTATCTCTGTGTCTCAAATGAATAAATAAAATCTTTAAAAAATAAAAATAAAGTAAAAAAAATGCAAGAATGTCTACAGACATTGCCCAGTGTTCCTGGGGTTGGGGGGGAGCGCAAAGTTACCCAAAGTTGAAAACCTTCGATCTAGCCTGACCAAATGTCACTCTAGAGATTTTCAAGGGTGGTTTGGCTTTTCTCAGTTTTCACCTTACTTGTTGACTTAAAACTTAACGCCTGAGAGAATGAGATACAAATGAATTGGTTGGAATCCTCAAATCACTAAATTCTCACCATCCCCTGCCATAAAGTTAATTTTTAGGATGAGTGAGAGACCACTGTTTTAAAATTTGTCATGAAGTTATGGTAAACATTAACTCTGGGATTTGTTCTGAGATCAGAATGTGTACATGTGACCCTGTGGTGCCTCTTACATCTGTAGCAGATGGGCTTGGTGGTAGCTGGGTGGTGTCATGCTACCTCCGAGGCTGCAGAATCTTTACACATTTTGAAGAAAATTTAAGTTTTGGTTCCGTTGTATAGACCAAAAAGGTCGTAGTTCTGCAAAACTTTTGGACCATGTCTTCGGCCTGCCTCTTGGTTAACTGGAAATTGGGATTACCCCAGCAGTCCTGTTACTGTCGCACATTCATTGGGTGTCAGGGCTAGTGGGGCTCTGGTGTCTTTATACTATACTGTGGGGGAGTGAGAGTGAGTGGAAGCAATAAGAACGAATTGAGGTTAGAGCAGCCGAGCTCAGATGGCATTTGGAAGACTGACAGTGTGTAGGAGTGGCAAAGGGGGCATTTTAGGTACCAATTCAATTCCAGCCTAGTTAGTGAGTTCGGGCACAGAGAACAGGCCAGGGTAGAGGCCTCATCTCCTCAGAGGAGAAGAGGGCCATTTGGGGGATCTGAGAAGGGCCTTTCTTCTGTTATGAAGATGAGGGAGATGAGGACCATTTGGGGGATCTGAGAAGGACCTTTCTTCTGTTCTGAAAACCCCGAGTAAGGCAGGCAGCAGAGGTGGCTGGTGTTAACTTGGCCCAGCCTTGGTAGCTCTCCATGGTACTTGGAAGCAATCTGGAGGCAGGTGGGTTTGCGGCGTTATCTGTTCAGGATCTAGTGGAGCTGATGGAGGTGGCAGCAAGCAGCAGGAGTTCTTTGTTTTGTTTGAAGGGGATTTGTTTTTGCCACATATGCACATTATCCTTCCTGGGTCCCATGGAGTCTTGTTCATGGTCGGTGTGACTTTGTACGACTTGGTAGAAAACCATATAGCATAGGGCCTCAAGAGAAAAGCCCCCTGCCTGTCCACAGTTTGCTTCATCCTTGGCAATCTTGACATTCGGTGCTATTGCCTAGTACTTGTCGTGAGTCTTAGCCCTGAGTGCATTCCATACTTGTTTAAGGAGCCTGTTGAGGAAAATAAAAAGTGACGCCTGGGCCACCCCATCAGTGATGGTGGCAGGAGGTCCCCAGTGTCTGTAGTTTTAAAAAGTTCCACAGATGTTTTACGACATGAAGCCAGAGTCAAAAACCACAGGCAGAAGTTGCAAACTTGCTTCAGGGGCAAGCAGATGTGTTTAATTTGGCCCATTTAGGGATTTTTGTTTGTTTTTAATTAGGAACCAACATTTAAGAATTCTGAGATTTCAGGGGGGGAAATAATCTGGGTTTCTGATTTCTCTTGGAAAGCTGGAACCAGCCTCTTCCAGTGGTCTTGTGCAGTAACAAGTCTCCAGGAATGGAGGAGCAGCTGCTGCCCTTAAGATAGACTGTGTGCCCCAAATTATAATGTTGAAGATACAGCCAACACATGAAATGCATAAGAGAGAATATTAGATGGAAATTGTAGACATACTGGTCACAGATATGTAAGATGTGTCTGCAAATAAATAAAAAGACTTGGAATGCTGAAAATAAAATAAAAAGATAGATTGTGTGCCCTCCAGGACACCCTGAGTAGTTTGGGACCTGGCCCACTTCCTTCTTTTCCAGTGCCTGCCCGACCTTGGTTGGCATTTGGGTTTCAGCCCTGTTGTACCACCTCTTAGACGCAGCTGTCTCTGCACGTTAGCAGAGAACCTCAGCGAAAAGCTTTTGACCGTCTGTAATGGATTCAGGATTCGCTGTCCTCCGACTGCTAGTCCTCAGCAGCATAGGGCAGCAGTTCTCCAGGATGGTCCAGGGGCCCCTGGGAGTCCCCAAGACCTTTTCAAGGAGACTGCAAGTTTAAAACTGTTTTCATAACAATACAAAGACATTGTTTGCCCTTTTCACTCCCATTTTCTTGTGAATGGACAGTGGAGTTTTATCCAAAGGTTGTAATAGTGTGATATAGCAACAGATGGACTGCAGAAGCAGATAAGTGACTCTAGCTGTCTTGTCTTAAGCCAGACATTAAAGAGATTTGTCAAAATGCAAAATAATGCCACTTTTCTCACTAATTTTTTTTGTTTTTTAAAAAGTTATTTTTCATAAAATTTACTGTTTAGCTAAGCCTTCACTATTATTATCCTAAATAAGTTAACATTTTGGTATTTTCTTAGTTTTAATTTCTAACCTGCTAAGTATCAACAGCTGTAGCCAACAGTTACAAAAGCTCTTGGAGAGTCTCAATAATTTACAAGTGTGGAAAGCAGTCTCGAGACCAAGCAGTTTGAGAACTGCTGGCGTGTGATAGTGGAGCCCCATCGTGAAGAGCCTGAGTGGAGCCTGTAGTGAGATCGGCGCGGGTTTCATCCCCATCTCTCCAGCCTGCGGGAGTTTTAACCTGGGACTGACTGGCAGGCTCCGGTTGACTACTCGGGGCACAGCTGGAAATGCCTGGATTGATTGTCCTTGCTTTGTGTCTTACCTCTGCCACTTACTTGTCCAGGATCTTGGGCAGGATGTTGGACCTCCGTTCCTGCATCTGTAGAATGGGGAGGACGCTAATCACGTCTGAGGGTCATGTTCAGAGAGAACATTTGTCGGATAATTGACCCACTGGCATGTGCGGATATACTGTCGGTTACTAGTGGATGTTACTCTTTTGATTGGGTGTCTGAGTGGAGAAAAAGCTCCTTCTGGATTATAGCTATGTTTCTCCACCTCAGCGTTATTGACATTGGGGCTGGTGGGGGCTGTCCTGTGCATCGTAGGATGTTTAGCGGCATCCCTGGCCTCTACCCACAGGATACCAGTGCCACCCCCCTCCCCCAGTCATGACAAGGAAAAATGTCTCCAGGCATCGCGAGATGTTCCCTCAGGGGTGGAATCCCCTGAATTTAAGAACCCCTGGGTTAGGAGAGTCCATTGACCCCCCAAGAGACTACATTCCCTGATCATCTAACCTGTGGTCCTAGGATGCTACACACATTTAAATACACAAAGTGTGGGGAGGGAGAGAAGAGGTGACTCACAGAAGCCAGGGGGTCACCCAGTTTGTACTGGCTGACCCACTGGGAACTTATTTTGGTGTATAATGTGAGTAAGGCATCTTACTCAGTCTTTTTCCAAGTAATTAATGCAGAGTTTCTCAACTGCAGCATCATTAACATTTAAGGTTGGTTTGGGGACCCTCCTGTGCACTGTAGGATGTTGATGAGCATCTCTGGTCTCCATCCACTAGATGCCATTAGCAGTTCCTCTGCATTGTGATAACTGAAAATATCTCTAGACATTGCCTAGTGTCCCCAAGGGGCAAAATCACCCCTGGGGGAGAAGCACTGGGTTATGAGATTAAGTAAAACTATCCAGGAATAGATTATTTGCGAACTGGAATTTAGGGCTCACCCTCCCAGCCTCCTGTTTCCACTGTGGCCTTTTGGCAGATAAGGAGGCATCGTGGACTTCATATCCCTGCGATGGAGGAACAGTGTTTCCATGACCTTCAGCACTGTCTCAGGTTCAATGTAAGGACCTTCAGAGAAGCTCTGGGTCCAGGCCATTCCATGTCACAGGGGCTGGAGCCAAAGGCCACGTAAGCAGGGAGTCAGCTGGTACAGTGCGCCTGCTTCCAGCCATAGTGCCTGGGAGCCCATGCTTATCCATTCTAGTGGATCAGCAGCACTGACTTCATGGGCAGTCGTTCTCCTCCGGAAAACTGACCCATGTCGGGCCCTGTACCTGGCTGTCACTCTCGAAGAGAAATAGGTATTTGCAGAGACAGTAGGGGTGCCTCTGTGCACACGTAGAAGGCAGGCCTTGCTTTGTGCAGTAAGTTTTTTTTTTTTTTTTTTAAAGATTTTATTTATTTATTTGAGAGAGAGAATGAGAGAGAGAGAGAGAGCATGAGAGGGGGAGGGTCAGAGGGAGAAGCAGACTCCCTGCTGAGCAGGGAGCCCGATGCGGGACTCGATCCTGGGACTCCAGGATCATGACCTGAGCCGAAGGCAGTCGCTTAACCAACTGAGCCACCCAGGCGCCCCTGTGCAGTAAGTTTAAAGTGCTTTTGCTTTAGTTAAACTCCCCCGGGTTTGCCACACAGAATCTCGGGAATTCGCTGGCCCAGAATGAAGGCCTGTGTCACGTTTGTAATAGCAGAGCGAGAGTGGGGCACATGGTTCTTGAGAGTTTGGCTTTCTCAGGTTGGGAGTGTGAGGAAACAGTCTACTCTTTACTCAGAAGGGAAAGGATGTCTTGTAGCATTGATGGTGGTGGCCACTGGGTGTCTGAGAGTCCAGGGCCTGGATCAGTCCTTATCAGCACCTTTGGAGGTCCCCCCCTGTTGTGGGCTTTTATTGCCAGACAAGCGGGACTTGTTTTAGCTGACCACATCTGCCCCTGAGAGAGTAAGATGGACTTTCACGGCCCCAACCTCACCTCCTGCTTTCCCCCATGTTAGCCTCTAGGTTCTTTCTGTCCATAGGACTTTCATACTTGGGATTCTCTCTGCACACTATACTCTGCCTTCACCTGCCTTACTCCTTTATGTCTGAGATTCAAATGATACCTTAGAGTGGCCATACCCAACCACTCACTCTGCAGTGCCCTTCTCCCCGTACTCTTTCCCATCACCCTGCTTTATCTTCCTTATGGCACCTGTCTCTGTGTATCTTTCATCCTGTCTCCAGTGCCAGACACAGTGCCTGGCACATGGTAGGTGCTCAGTAAATCATGCAACTGCAAGCGGGGCTTAACTGGTTGGCCTTCCATCAGATCAGGCTTGAGGGATTCTGAGCAACTGAGCATGTGAGTTGTCCCGGCATCTGGGCAGCTTTAGACGGGGCCAAATTTTGAGGCACTTACCATTGTTGGGGACCTAGGGGTTGGAGATAGTCCTTGAATCCAAGACTGATGCTTTAAGGTGGCATCAGTATTTTTGCAGTCTTCTGGGTACAATTATAATAATAATAATAATGCCCAGGTGGAATTCCTGCTGTGTGCTAGCCACTTCCCAAACACTTTGTCTGCATCATTTCATTTAATCCTCCTTAGAACTGCCTGGGGTGTAGCACCATTCCTGTTGGACTATCAGGGAACAGGGGAGGTTCCTTGAGTCGCCCAGGATCCCAGCCATAAGTGCTTGAGGCCAGTTTGAATGCCCATAAAAACCAGAGCCCACGTTTCATCAGTTTCGGTCTGCTGCCTCAGCGGAAGTTCTGTGGTCCTTAAGATTTCCTTCCTGGTGGCGGGGGGGGGGGGGGGGGGGATTTCCGTTGTCTTTCCTGGAACTTTCCCCCAGTCGTCAGTCCCTTTGATTTCACCTCTTGGCTCTGCCCAGGTCGCGCCACCTAGTGGCAGAACATAAAAGTGCTGCAAAGCTGGCTCACTGAATTTCTTACTTTCAGGTGAAATTGCTGACTTTGTAGGATTTATTTAACAAGTTTGTGGGGTTTCTCTTGGATTCAAGGCACAAAGGTGCCCAAAGTGCAGGTTCTGTCACAGCCGCTTATAGTCTGGGCGAGTGGAGCCAGGGTGGGGTGGGGGGGCAGGGATAGGAGGATTTGACTGCGGGGCCGATTTGTGTAGAAATAAAGAAGGCAGAATGGGACTTGGCCTTTAATGGGACCTCAGGGGACCTGAGGCACCCAGCTCAGAAGTCAGACTTAGGGTCCTGGTCCCAGCTCTGCCACTTATCAGCTTTGTGACTTCAAGCAAAGCACCGTCTGTCCAAGGCCTCTCTGTCTCATTTCATGATTCACAGATCAGAGATGATAAATAATATGTACGTCACAGGGATGTGATGACATTAAATGAGACTGGGCGTCCAAAGCAACTACCACTGGTTCTAGTAAAGACCATTCAGCAAATGTGAGTTGCTTGTTGCTCCTCTTGTTTGAGGTATAGGGACACAGCAGTTAGAGCACTGAAAAGTGGCTTGGATTTCAGTAGGTGAAGGTAATGACAGGATGAAGAGCATTCCAGAAAGAAGTGCGTAAAATAAAAGATACCATCATCTCCAAAACTATGCCCCCTATAATCTCCCTGAGACCAGTTGAGAGTTGCCTGGGGAAAAACATACTCGAGTACCGAAAAAGGAATTAAGGGGCCCACCACCTCTACTAGCGGGGTTGGGTGGCCATTGAGCATTCAGGACACTAAGATCAAGAGAGGCATCACCTAGCAACAGCATGTTTGAGATCACTTCCATTCTTTACCAGAGAATTAGTTTGCGAATACAGTTGACACATCAATGACAAATTCACCTTTGTGTTGCTGCACAGAACTGTTTATAATAATTCCTGAGAAAAGAAATGACTTGAAGGGTTGAGATAGTAAGTGTTGTAGGATTAAAGCAGTTGTCACGTCTTAACAGACTGTTATTTGTGTTGCCAAGATGCTTTCCATACTTTTTGCACAGATAAGAAGATTAAGACACATCAGCCCAGGATTAAAGCTCATTTTACACAAGTACCTTGCTGACATTTTGGTCAAGAATTCCAAGTGGCTTTCCAGATGGGGGCCGTTTCCTGGCAGGTGTTTGAGTAATCATTTAGGAGGGGAATAAACAGAACAAGCCAAGATATTCCAGATTTGCTTCTCTGTGTGTTTTCCTGAGCCTACATAGTTTCTTCTGTTTAGTTTAACGGGCAATCCTGAGAGACAAAGGTTGGAGGCAGCCACTGGGAGTGTCCGAGCTTGTTGCAGGGCAGGCCTGCCCATAGTATTTGTGTACTTTTTACTCCTTCCACAGCGTGGAGAGAATGTGTGTGTGTTCAGCCCAGATTCTGATTATGTTCTGCAGGACATTGTGTGGTTAAAACTTTGAAAGATGGAGACAACACATGTTGTTTCACCATAGAATGTCCACATCTTGGGATGTGTCTTCATTCTGTCCTTGACAATCCTAAGGATCCTAATTGCACCCTTCTCGGAGGTAGAGGGTCACATGACTTGAAAGCCTCAGGCCCACCCCAAAACTCATCATCATTCACCCTCTAGTGTCCTTTGTGCTTTTCTGGAATGATAACTGACAGCTGCTTTTTTCCTGATGTTACTTCTCAGAAGAAAAGAGTGTCTAGATCTTAGCTTCAGGGCCCAGCTGGGCAGAAAATGGGAGAAGGAAGCAAGCTGGAGTCCTAAGTTCTCCTTCTGGCACTTGTACGTGGATGGCAGCGTAGCTCAAATGCAGTGGAGACCTGGCCCCACCTTGGACAAGTCACTCACCCTCTGAGTCTCTTGTTTCCTTTTCTGTAAAATAAGGACGTTGGTATGATCTCTCTCCAAAAGTGATTGCGAAAAGTCAGGGAGATGAGGCGTATAAAGCATGGAGTGCCTACCCAGCCCATAAATACATACTCGCTGCCTGCTGGCCCAGGTAAGAAACCATCGGGCAGTTTTGGGAAACCCCATTTGGGAATGTCCTTGCTGTCAGTCACATGACACAGGCTGGGAGGAGTCTAAAGCCAGGATCCCGAGACCTCTGTTATCCTGGAGGTCGAGAAGCATTCTCCTCTATCCCGGGGCCCCCTCTGGGGTCCAGGCCAGTTCCTTGCTCTCCTTCCCTTGCTTGCAGCAGGGACTCCACCTCCTGTCCTCACATCTGGTCAGCTGCCATCACCCACCCTGCCCCCAAGGGGTTCTTCTTACACTGGCTTCCGTGTAAAACATTCTTGCAGTGCCCCTTTCCTTCCTCCATTCTTGCTGCCTCAGAGATAGACACATATGTCCTTTGCTTTTTAGGATTTTGCCACCAATCAGTCTCAGGGCAAAAAAGACACAAAACCCTGAGTCCTGGTCCCTGGCCTACTTATAGGGGTGGTCCGGGAAGCCTAGTGTTTTAATTCTCTCAAGTGTGGGACTGTTTAAAACTCTCCTTCTCCTTTTGAGCCTCCTTACCACTATTTAAGGAGGTATTTTATGGGCTCTCCCCCTAACAGAGACATCATATACCAAATTATGGACATTACTTTCGGGTGAGGCCTTTTTGGGACTTCCCACACCTGTACCCAAGGCATCTGAGGACTTTCTCTGTGTCCTGGGGCCCCAGCTCAGTTCTGCTTTAGGAGAAGGGCCTTCCTCCTTGGAGCCTCCCGCTTCTGCCCAGAGACTTACGTTCCCTATAGGGAGAATGTAAGTGGTCCCTCGGGTCAGGAGGGAGCCTGCATATCAGGGACCCCTGCCTTCTTTGGAGCCATCTTTAACTCATTTCCTCAAGAAAGGAACTGCCTGAGTGATGGGTGCTTACCTTCCAGGAGCTTCTACACTAGACCTTGCAGGTATAAATGTACAGACCTTGGATCCAGCAAAGGGAGGGGGCGCACTCTGCTCCTATGGCCCTGGGCCTGGGTGGTCTGTTTTCCTGCCTGTCCTCGAGGGTCTGGAGTCAGCTGGTACGTTCAAGCATTAGTAAAGTAGCAGGCACACAGCAGGTGGCACCTTGGCCTTCTTTGAGTTCTTCCAGGGCACCTTGCTTTCTGCTGCCTGTTCTTCCCCATTCCTGGTCACCTGGCTAAATGCTGCTGTCCTTCTGCTTAGGTGGCACCTCCCTCGAGAAGCCTTCCTGGATCCACTTCCACTGCCTCACCAGGTTGGACGCCCCTGCTCTGCACTCTGAGTCCCTTTTGTGCTTCTCCCGTGTTGCAACGTCCAACTAAAAACTAATGTCAGCTCTTGGCAGGCAGGGGACATGTCTCTCCATGTCACCACCACACCCGAGAGGCCAGCATGACGCCTGGCACACAGTGGGCCGAATTAATGTTATGATTGAATCTATGAGCATAGCAAGATACGCAGCTGGGGGAGTGGTTCCCAGGCTCCACTGGGTGTAAAGTGCCTTTCAGTCAGGCCTGTGTCATCAGTACCTCCAGGAGCAGGGCCTGCATGAGGGTGGGTTAGGGGATGTGTGTGGAGAAATCCCAGACATCTGGCAGAGGTTTGAAACAAGAGCCGAAATCTGCAGCCTTTTTGCGACTGGGCTTGCCTATCTGTGTTATCATCAGGACTGCAAAGACGAGATCCAGGACAGTCCCTGGCCTTAGGGATTACAGCTGGACTGTCCCATTTGGCATCTGTACCTCACAGTTGGGTGGAGGGTGGCAGGGGACAGGAGGGAGAGCAGGCCCTGTGGGCCAGATGTCATGGGGGCTCACTCCTTTCAGCTTCTGGCCAGTGTCCTCACCCCTGCTATTTGCCTGAGGGTTGGGGGACTTTTCCCGCCTGCGGCCTGATCAGCACCTGGGATCACACTGGGGCTCAGGCTAGGTGTTGTCTGGAGTATGTGAGCTGAGCGGGGGCATGTGGAGGAGGGTGAGGGAGGCTTTGGATGTAGCAGCAGCCACCTTGGACTTGGCGTGCAGCACCATGGAGAGCTGGGATGAGGGCGAAGCACCTCCCACGTGCCACCTAGAGGCCGGGTTGTAGTTTGAGGCCACTTGGCTCTGAATCCCACCCCACATCACACACCAGTGTTGGCCACAGTCATGCACAGAATAAGTTCTCAGGCCTCATGTCAGGGATGAGGAAAGAGGGGTTCCCTAGTCAAATAACTTTGGAGAACATTTGGTTAAACAGGTTTCTTTATTGTTAATTTTCTTAACCTTCACTATGCAGATGTCTTGAGCCAGTGCCCCAGGAGGGCTGCTTTTTCACAAACTGATTCAATCAAAGAGCATTTTATAGGAACAAAACAAAGCACGTGGTTGACAGAATCTGGATCAAATAGTTGGGGGTCTCTCTCGAAATCTCTGGTGGTAGTTTTCCCTTCACTTGTGACAGACAGACTGGGCTGGGAATTCAGGCAAGTTACAGAAGCCTCATTGCTCTGTCCCCTGCTCATTCCCCAAACTTGGGTTTCAGCTGGCTGAGCAAAGTCTGCTTGTCCAGTGACAACCAGAAGCAGTTTGATAGAAGCCAGTTAAGAATGCCGGCTGAGGCTTCTGGGGCGAGTGTGGAGCAATCCTCCTCGGAATGGGGTGCGCTCGAGTTGTCCTTTTGTAATGTCAGTGCTAATTTGCAGCTCATGAACTTCGGCCCTCCTGGAGCCCAGCGGAAATTAAATCTGTGTGACCCTGGTGCTTTGTGTCTTTGGTGGAGAACTGACGGAAGCTCATTGCTACATTTTAGTTAGTGTGGTGTTTGGGTTTGTCATAACTGCCAAACCATCCATGAGTGAGGGTCCTGGTGGGTCCTGACCTCACCGGTCCTAGCGACGTTTCATCGGCTCTGACTTCTTGTTGAGCGTCCGTTATGTGTGCGGCTCTGAAGGTGCCACGGTCAACATAACAGAGGCTGCGCTCTTCTGGGGCTCATGATCCAGGGGTAGATGCTGCCAGCAAGGAGATGAACAAATAACCCCCCACAAGCTCCAGGCCATGTGCACAGACACACCCATCGCTTTTTATCAGGTGTTTGACCCCAAGGTTTTCTGCCCCTGACTCCTGTTCCCCATTTTTCCTGTAGAGCCTTGCACAGAATAAGGGCTTAGTAAATATTTATGTGAGTACACAGCAGCTAGCGTACATGTGTGAGGACCTGCAGAGGGGGTTTAGTTCAAACATTTATTGGATGGTTCTTTGTGGTGTGCACTGGCTGCTGGGCTGGGGCGCAGAGCTGTTTTGATGCCGGATCCATGGTCTCTCAGCCTCCCTGACAGGTAGCCTCGTTGTGACCCATGGTGGGGTAGAAGCCAAGAGCATGCCCTGGGGGCACCGGGGGCAGGTATGTAGCTCAAACTGGGAGCTTCCTGAAGGATACGGTGCCCGTACCTGAATGAGTGTTGGCCACAGAAGAGAAGGTGAGAATGTGTTCCGGGCAGAAGGCCAGAAGTATGACAGAAGCACGGGGCGTGCAGGGGGCAGCGGGCCTTTCGGTGCCACCATAGGGGTCAGGCCGACGTGGCCTGTTGGAAGGAGCTCTGACCCTAGTCTGGGGGAGCGGTGCTGAGTTTTAAGTGTGGGTCTCACACCAGTGGTTCTGGCTGCTGTGCGGAGGCTGGATTGAAGAGAATGAGAACAGAGGTGGAGAAAGGAGGGTCTTAACTACAGTAATGGTGGCCTGCAGGCAGGAGTTAGTGACGGAGTCTCTGCGTGGGTCTCACCCAGAATTCCAGTTCGGGAAGCTGCTTTCAGAGCTCGGACCCCATGTCCCTTCCGTGGCCTCCGTCTGCCCCCAGCTGAGCACCGTGCCCACTTGCAGTGTCATTGTTTTTCCAGCAGATTGGATTTTCCCAGCTCCGGCCTGGACCCTGCCCTGTGTCTTTGTCCTGCCCCAGGGACCCAGAGGCAGCCCGGGCTTCTCAGGTTTGCCCGAATCTCTGCAGCCCCTTCTGGGAGCCTGCAGATCAGCCGACACAAGAAAGCTCTTCCCCTACCATCCAAATGGTTCTCCCTCTGTTCTCGTCCTTTTTCAGTGGCCTTCCATCCATTTCTCCAATACCTCCTTGCCCTTACTCCTCCCTCCGTCCAGTATTTATTGATGCCAAGTACTGTTCTTGGACCACGGGGCAGCCAGGGAAACGAGGCGCTCTCCGATCTCATGGATTTGATGTCGTAGTAGGGGAGACAGCATAAACCCATAAATCCCTAGGGTATCTGGTGGTGGTACCTCCTGTGAGAGAAAGTGTCTCTGCTTCACTGTGAGGCCAGGCAAGGTTTCTTCTACAGAGTATAGTGTGTGTCTAATTAAGTCTACAGTGGCTAGGCCTCGCCTCTCAAGCTGGAGTTTGTTCGAGAGAGGACAGAAACAGTTAAGACAGGCTTAAGCAAAAATCAGCATTTGTTGGCTTAACTGAAAAGTCAGTGGGGGTGGGGTTAGCTTGGAGCAGTGTCTCCAGGATTGTTTCCTCCTCCATCTGCAGCTCTGCTTCCCACTGGTTTGACTCTGCTCCAAGGTCCCTTTTGGTGACGTGACTGCTCCCAACCCCAGGGTTACCTCCCACCAGTCCTGCTGCCCCAGAAGAAACAGAGCACCCTCTTCCCCAGGAGCTCCAACAAAAGTCCTAGACCTGAGTCTCATTCACTGTCAGTGGCCTGGCCTTACTCACATGCCATGGTGTCCCCTGGGGCAGGAGTACGAAGTACTCTCCTCTTCAGACCTGGAGCCAGGGGCAAAGGAGGGATGGTCCCCTAAAGAAATGGGGGGCTGGAAGGATGCTGGGCTGGCCCAAACTCCCAGCTCCTTCCCGGGTGCCTTCACTCTTTGCAGCTGGCTGGGAGTCGAACACAGAAGTGAGCTTCAGGCCTGGATCTGTAGCCCCGGATGCTGGGCTCATGGGGTGAGGGGCAGGGCCGGAAGCTCTCTGGGATTCCCCGA